>NC_092317.1:21937500-22260000 GCF_036785885.1 Coffea arabica
TCACCAACTAACGACGCTCGTCGTCAAGGGACAGTACTAGGTCATTAGGGTACGCGTACGTCACCCTACACGGACATCGAGGATACCTAGCAGCAGGCGAGTAACGCACACGAGCTCCTCCACCCCGAGCTCGATAGTAAATAGGCCTAGGAGGCTCTACGTGGCCATTAACATGACCGTGATCATTAGCGGCATGTCCATTTCCATTATCCATCCCTGCAAAACCACCACAATGCTCAGGTTAGAAACTTAAAGTTACTAACTCGCTCAAACATTACTTAAGGTACAATTAAATTATCTAATCCCGATTCTCAAGTGTAAAGCCTCTAAGATATCTCCCCAAATAAATCTCTAAACCTAGGCTCTTTGCCACCAAATGTCATTTAAGAAACTCTCAAGTACTAATTCTCTTTAACCACCGGAATACAATAGGTTAATATTCAAGTGAATCCCATGGTCCGGTATCCTAAACTTTTGGCCTAAGATACACTACAAAGATCTGAAACCTAGGCTTTGATACCAACTGTGACGCCCCCACTTCTCCCAAGAGCGAACCCAAGAGTATCTGCGGAACGCCTGCCCAACTCTCGCTAGAACTCAATACAATTTTCGTTCAAGGTTAAAACAATAATGACTATTAATACCAGACGACATAAGAAAAGAAGTCACTTCCATGCATAGATATTCAATCTTATTTTACAAGATACCAAAAGTACATCTCATTCCCAAAATATACAACCTCCAAAAGTCGTCTAGACAAATTCATTCAAAATTCCAAATTCAACAGTATATCAAGTCCCAAAATACAATCGTTATAAGTCGACCAAACAATTACAACCAAGGTACTAATCAAAAGAGTAATCTAGTCAGCTTTTCTCCAAAATCTTCCCATCCGGTCCTGCTAAGGAAAACAAATCTGACGGGGTGAGCGAATGCTCGTGAGGCCAAGAAAAAAAACATGCACATGCACATGCGAACACAAAGTTCAAGTAACAAGTAACAATAACATATGTACAGGAATTAAAGTCAAAAAATTCAAGTAATTCACAATTGAGCACCACCTCCTTCCTTCGGTATACTCAGACAATTCGCGATCTGATGTTCAGTACTGCCACAATACAAACACTTTCCCGATTTCTTCCAGCACTCATTCTCTGTATGGTTAGGCTTACGACAATAACCACAATTAACTTGAGGAGCCACAGCCTGACCACTTGGAGGTGTCCCCCTCGGTTGACCTCGTCCATTGTGACCTCCTCTTGATTGAGTCCTTTTTGGTGTACTAGATGTCTCTACTCCTCCTGTTCCTTTTTAGAAGGTGGGGCACCCTTATCTGCTTGTCCAAGAGGATGACTAGGAGTGCCTCTTTTCTTGGCATGAAAATCCTTAACTTGCAGCCTTGCACTTTCGACTCTCTGCGTCTTCTCTAGAGCTTCGGTGAAAGTAGAGATTTGGGCCGCTGCTAATCCCTCTTGAATCTCCATATTAAGTCCATGTATAAATCGCCTTATCCTTCTCCTCTCAGTGGCTATCAATTCCGGGTCATTTCTAGAAAGTTTAGTGAATTTTTCCTCATACTCAGCCACGCTAGATGCCCCCTGCTTCACTTTTATGAATTCGTCCTCTTGTTTCTCTTGAACCAAGGGCGGGAGAAACTTCTCATTAAACTCTCTTAAAAGGTTTTCCCAAGTCCAAGGGGTTTGTGCTTTTTCCCATTTTCCCCTTATCATATCCCACCAAGCACGTGTTGCACCCTCAAACTGAAAGACAGCAAAAGTCACTCGCGTCTCCTCCGCATAATTTAGGGCGGCGAAAATATTGGTCATTCTTTCTATCCAATCTTCGCTAATTCGGGGTCAGTCCTCCAATAAATTTAGGCGGATTAAACTTCAGAAACCTCTCCAAGCTCTATCTTCCCCTCTATCCTGTCCCCCAAGTTGGTTAAGTGGCCCTGGTCCCTGTCTCTCAACTAATCGTTCTAGGATATCAGTCATCCTATTAAAGGCAGTAGCCACTTGGTTACCCTCTACATTCTCTTGTCCTTGCGTCGGCCCAGTTGTCGATCCCTGGTCATCCCCATGAGGTTGAGTTTGTCTAGTCTCTCGCCCACGACCTCGACCACTCCTTCGTCTGTCCATAATCTTAATAGTTTTACGTGCAAAATAGAAACAATTATGCGTGGGAACACTTTAAAAACAAAAGACAACATGAAAAACATTTGAAATAAAAACAACTAGCATATATTAACATTTCAAGGTTTGTAAAATTAGCAAGTCACGGGGCATTTGCAAAAATATAGCACACAGGTCCCACAAAAGTATTTTTAGTCACATACGACCAAAGTAAAATCAGGTGCCTCAAAAGTAGGCCACACAGTGAAACAAAAATACAATGGCCTTGGCACTAGTATCACCCCAGCTATTTCTAACCACAAAAGTCAAAAGTCTGTCACTCTAGGTCTAGTCCACGGTAGGGCTATCAGGTGGAATTTCCTCCTTAGAGTTCTCCTCCGGATCCTCCTCAGTGCCCTCAGGGACTAGACTCTGTACTGTATCCATCACCTCATCAATCAGCATGGAGGTGCCAGCTAGAATCCCTGAAACCCGATCCCGGACCTCCTCGACTATCCTAGTGAGTTGGCCTCTAACCCTCCAAACCTCGTCACGTGCGGCCTCAGTCCTAGCAATCTCGTTCACTACAGTCTCCTCAAGCTCAACAATCCTAGCACCCTGAGCATCCACCGTGACGCTCAGCTCCTCTACCTCCTGAAGTAGAGCTCGGTTGGTATTCACCAACTAACGACGCTCGTCGTCAAGGGACAGTACTAGGTCATTAGGGTACGCGTACGTCACCCTACACGGACATCGAGGATACCTAGCAGCAGGCGAGTAACGCACACGAGCTCCTCCACCCCGAGTTCGATAGTAAATAGGCCTAGGAGGCTCTACGTGGCCATTAACATGACCGTGATCATTAGCGGCATGTCCATTTCCATTATCCATCCCTGCAAAACCACCACAATGCTCAGGTTAGAAACTTAAAGTTACTAACTCGCTCAAACATTACTTAAGGTACAATTAAATTATCTAATCCCGATTCTCAAGTGTAAAGCCTCTAAGATATCTCCCCAAATAAATCTCTAAACCTAGGCTCTTTGCCACCAAATGTCATTTAAGAAACTCTCAAGTACTAATTCTCTTTAACCACCGGAATACAATAGGTTAATTGTCAAGTGAATCCCATGGTCCGGTATCCTAAACTTTTAGCCTAAGATACACTACAAAGATCTGAAACCTAGGCTCTGATACCAACTGTGACGCCCCCACTTCTCCCAAGAGCGAACCCAAGAGTATCTGCGGAACGCCTGCCCAACTCTCGCTAGAACTCAGTACAATTTTCGTTCAAGGTTAATACAATAATGACTATTAATACCAGACGACATAAGAAAAGAAGTCACTTCCATGATAGATATTCAATCTTATTTTACAAGATACCAAAAGTACATCTCATTCCCAAAATATACAACCTCCAAAAGTCGTCTAGACAAATTCATTCAAAATTCCAAATTCAACAGTATATCAAGTCCCAAAATACAACCGTTATAAGTCGACCAAACAATTACAACCAAGGTACTAATCAAAAGAGTAATCTAGTCAGCTTTTCTCCAAAATCTTCCCATCCGGTCCTGCTAAGGAAAACAAATCTGACGGGGTGAGCGAATGCTCGTGAGGCCAAGAAAAAAAACATGCACATGCACATGCGAACACAAAGTTCAAGTAACAAGTAACAATAACATATGTACAGGAATTAAAGTCAAAAAATTCAAGTAATTCACAATTGAGCACCACCTCCTTCCTTCGGTATACTCAGACAATTCGCGATCTGATGTTCAGTACTGCCACAATACAAACACTTTCCCGATTTCTTCCAGCACTCATTCTCTGTATGGTTAGGCTTACGACAATAACCACAATTAACTTGAGGAGCCACAGCCTGACCACTTGGAGGTGTCCCCCTCGGTTGACCTCGTCCATTGTGACCTCCTCTTGATTGAGTCCTTTTTGGTGTACTAGATGTCTCTACTCCTCCTGTTCCTTTTTAGAAGGTGGGGCACCCTTATCTGCTTGTCCAAGAGGATGACTAGGAGTGCCTCTTTTCTTGGCATGAAAATCCTTAACTTGCAGCCTTGCACTTTCGACTCTCTGCGTCTTCTCTAGAGCTTCGGTGAAAGTAGAGATTTGGGCCGCTGCTAATCCCTCTTGAATCTCCATATTAAGTCCATGTATAAATCGCCTTATCCTTCTCCTCTCAGTGGCTATCAATTCCGGGTCATTTCTAGAAAGTTTAGTGAATTTTTCCTCATACTCAGCCACGCTAGATGCCCCCTGCTTCACTTTTATGAATTCGTCCTCTTGTTTCTCTTGAACCAAGGGCGGGAGAAACTTCTCATTAAACTCTCTTAAAAGGTTTTCCCAAGTCCAAGGGGTTTGTGCTTTTTCCCATTTTCCCCTTATCATATCCCACCAAGCACGTGTTGCACCCTCAAACTGAAAGACAGCAAAAGTCACTCGCGTCTCCTCCGCATAATTTAGGGCGGCGAAAATATTGGTCATTCTTTCTATCCAATCTTCGCTAATTCGGGGTCAGTCCTCCAATAAATTTAGGCGGATTAAACTTCAGAAACCTCTCCAAGCTCTATCTTCCCCTCTATCCTGTCCCCCAAGTTGGTTAAGTGGCCCTGGTCCCTGTCTCTCAACTAATCGTTCTAGGATATCAGTCATCCTATTAAAGGCAGTAGCCACTTGGTTACCCTCTACATTCTCTTGTCCTTGCGTCGGCCCAGTTGTCGATCCCTGGTCATCCCCATGAGGTTGAGTTTGTCTAGTCTCTCGCCCACGACCTCGACCACTCCTTCGTCTGTCCATAATCTTAATAGTTTTACGTGCAAAATAGAAACAATTATGCGTGGGAACACTTTAAAAACAAAAGACAACATGAAAAACATTTGAAATAAAAACAACTAGCATATATTAACATTTCAAGGTTTGTAAAATTAGCAAGTCACGGGGCATTTGCAAAAATATAGCACACAGGTCCCACAAAAGTATTTTTAGTCACATACGACCAAAGTAAAATCAGGTGCCTCAAAAGTAGGCCACACAGTGAAACAAAAATACAATGGCCTTGGCACTAGTATCACCCCAGCTATTTCTAACCACAAAAGTCAAAAGTCTGTCACTCTAGGTCTAGTCCACGGTAGGGCTATCAGGTGGAATTTCCTCCTTAGAGTTCTCCTCCGGATCCTCCTCAGTGCCCTCAGGGACTAGACTCTGTACTGTATCCATCACCTCATCAATCAGCATGGAGGTGCCAGCTAGAATCCCTGAAACCCGATCCCGGACCTCCTCGACTATCCTAGTGAGTTGGCCTCTAACCCTCCAAACCTCGTCACGTGCGGCCTCAGTCCTAGCAATCTCGTTCACTACAGTCTCCTCAAGCTCAACAATCCTAGCACCCTGAGCATCCACCGTGACGCTCAGCTCCTCTACCTCCTGAAGTAGAGCTCGGTTGGTATTCACCAACTAACGACGCTCGTCGTCAAGGGACAGTACTAGGTCATTAGGGTACGCGTACGTCACCCTACACGGACATCGAGGATACCTAGCAGCAGGCGAGTAACGCACACGAGCTCCTCCACCCCGAGCTCGATAGTAAATAGGCCTAGGAGGCTCTACGTGGCCATTAACATGACCGTGATCATTAGCGGCATGTCCATTTCCATTATCCATCCCTGCAAAACCACCACAATGCTCAGGTTAGAAACTTAAAGTTACTAACTCGCTCAAACATTACTTAAGGTACAATTAAATTATCTAATCCCGATTCTCAAGTGTAAAGCCTCTAAGATATCTCCCCAAATAAATCTCTAAACCTAGGCTCTTTGCCACCAAATGTCATTTAAGAAACTCTCAAGTACTAATTCTCTTTAACCACCGGAATACAATAGGTTAATATTCAAGTGAATCCCATGGTCCGGTATCCTAAACTTTTAGCCTAAGATACACTACAAAGATCTGAAACCTAGGCTTTGATACCAACTGTGACGCCCCCACTTCTCCCAAGAGCGAACCCAAGAGTATCTGCGGAACGCCTGCCCAACTCTCGCTAGAACTCAGTACAATTTTCGTTCAAGGTTAATACAATAATGACTATTAATACCAGACGACATAAGAAAAGAAGTCACTTCCATGCATAGATATTCAATCTTATTTTACAAGATACCAAAAGTACATCTCATTCCCAAAATATACAACCTCCAAAAGTCGTCTAGACAAATTCATTCAAAATTCCAAATTCAACAGTATATCAAGTCCCAAAATACAACCGTTATAAGTCGACCAAACAATTACAACCAAGGTACTAATCAAAAGAGTAATCTAGTCAGCTTTTCTCCAAAATCTTCCCATCCGGTCCTGCTAAGGAAAACAAATCTGACGGGGTGAGCGAATGCTCGTGAGGCCAAGAAAAAAAACATGCACATGCACATGCGAACACAAAGTTCAAGTAACAAGTAACAATAACATATGTACAGGAATTAAAGTCAAAAAATTCAAGTAATTCACAATTGAGCACCACCTCCTTCCTTCGGTATACTCAGACAATTCGCGATCTGATGTTCAGTACTGCCACAATACAAACACTTTCCCGATTTCTTCCAGCACTCATTCTCTGTATGGTTAGGCTTACGACAATAACCACAATTAACTTGAGGAGCCACAGCCTGACCACTTGGAGGTGTCCCCCTCGGTTGACCTCGTCCATTGTGACCTCCTCTTGATTGAGTCCTTTTTGGTGTACTAGATGTCTCTACTCCTCCTGTTCCTTTTTAGAAGGTGGGGCACCCTTATCTGCTTGTCCAAGAGGATGACTAGGAGTGCCTCTTTTCTTGGCATGAAAATCCTTAACTTGCAGCCTTGCACTTTCGACTCTCTGCGTCTTCTCTAGAGCTTCGGTGAAAGTAGAGATTTGGGCCGCTGCTAATCCCTCTTGAATCTCCATATTAAGTCCATGTATAAATCGCCTTATCCTTCTCCTCTCAGTGGCTATCAATTCCGGGTCATTTCTAGAAAGTTTAGTGAATTTTTCCTCATACTCAGCCACGCTAGATGCCCCCTGCTTCACTTTTATGAATTCGTCCTCTTGTTTCTCTTGAACCAAGGGCGGGAGAAACTTCTCATTAAACTCTCTTAAAAGGTTTTCCCAAGTCCAAGGGGTTTGTGCTTTTTCCCATTTTCCCCTTATCATATCCCACCAAGCACGTGTTGCACCCTCAAACTGAAAGACAGCAAAAGTCACTCGCGTCTCCTCCGCATAATTTAGGGCGGCGAAAATATTGGTCATTCTTTCTATCCAATCTTCGCTAATTCGGGGTCAGTCCTCCAATAAATTTAGGCGGATTAAACTTCAGAAACCTCTCCAAGCTCTATCTTCCCCTCTATCCTGTCCCCCAAGTTGGTTAAGTGGCCCTGGTCCCTGTCTCTCAACTAATCGTTCTAGGATATCAGTCATCCTATTAAAGGCAGTAGCCACTTGGTTACCCTCTACATTCTCTTGTCCTTGCGTCGGCCCAGTTGTCGATCCCTGGTCATCCCCATGAGGTTGAGTTTGTCTAGTCTCTCGCCCACGACCTCGACCACTCCTTCGTCTGTCCATAATCTTAATAGTTTTACGTGCAAAATAGAAACAATTATGCGTGGGAACACTTTAAAAACAAAAGACAACATGAAAAACATTTGAAATAAAAACAACTAGCATATATTAACATTTCAAGGTTTGTAAAATTAGCAAGTCACGGGGCATTTGCAAAAATATAGCACACAGGTCCCACAAAAGTATTTTTAGTCACATACGACCAAAGTAAAATCAGGTGCCTCAAAAGTAGGCCACACAGTGAAACAAAAATACAATGGCCTTGGCACTAGTATCACCCCAGCTATTTCTAACCACAAAAGTCAAAAGTCTGTCACTCTAGGTCTAGTCCACGGTAGGGCTATCAGGTGGAATTTCCTCCTTAGAGTTCTCCTCCGGATCCTCCTCAGTGCCCTCAGGGACTAGACTCTGTACTGTATCCATCACCTCATCAATCAGCATGGAGGTGCCAGCTAGAATCCCTGAAACCCGATCCCGGACCTCCTCGACTATCCTAGTGAGTTGGCCTCTAACCCTCCAAACCTCGTCACGTGCGGCCTCAGTCCTAGCAATCTCGTTCACTACAGTCTCCTCAAGCTCAACAATCCTAGCACCCTGAGCATCCACCGTGACGCTCAGCTCCTCTACCTCCTGAAGTAGAGCTCGGTTGGTATTCACCAACTAACGACGCTCGTCGTCAAGGGACAGTACTAGGTCATTAGGGTACGCGTACGTCACCCTACACGGACATCGAGGATACCTAGCAGCAGGCGAGTAACGCACACGAGCTCCTCCACCCCGAGCTCGATAGTAAATAGGCCTAGGAGGCTCTACGTGGCCATTAACATGACCGTGATCATTAGCGGCATGTCCATTTCCATTATCCATCCCTGCAAAACCACCACAATGCTCAGGTTAGAAACTTAAAGTTACTAACTCGCTCAAACATTACTTAAGGTACAATTAAATTATCTAATCCCGATTCTCAAGTGTAAAGCCTCTAAGATATCTCCCCAAATAAATCTCTAAACCTAGGCTCTTTGCCACCAAATGTCATTTAAGAAACTCTCAAGTACTAATTCTCTTTAACCACCGGAATACAATAGGTTAATATTCAAGTGAATCCCATGGTCCGGTATCCTAAACTTTTAGCCTAAGATACACTACAAAGATCTGAAACCTAGGCTCTGATACCAACTGTGACGCCCCCACTTCTCCCAAGAGCGAACCCAAGAGTATCTGCGGAACGCCTGCCCAACTCTCGCTAGAACTCAGTACAATTTTCGTTCAAGGTTAATACAATAATGACTATTAATACCAGACGACATAAGAAAAGAAGTCACTTCCATGCATAGATATTCAATCTTATTTTACAAGATACCAAAAGTACATCTCATTCCCAAAATATACAACCTCCAAAAGTCGTCTAGACAAATTCATTCAAAATTCCAAATTCAACAGTATATCAAGTCCCAAAATACAACCGTTATAAGTCGACCAAACAATTACAACCAAGGTACTAATCAAAAGAGTAATCTAGTCAGCTTTTCTCCAAAATCTTCCCATCCGGTCCTGCTAAGGAAAACAAATCTGACGGGGTGAGCGAATGCTCGTGAGGCCAAGAAAAAAAACATGCACATGCACATGCGAACACAAAGTTCAAGTAACAAGTAACAATAACATATGTACAGGAATTAAAGTCAAAAAATTCAAGTAATTCACAATTGAGCACCACCTCCTTCCTTCGGTATACTCAGACAATTCGCGATCTGATGTTCAGTACTGCCACAATACAAACACTTTCCCGATTTCTTCCAGCACTCATTCTCTGTATGGTTAGGCTTACGACAATAACCACAATTAACTTGAGGAGCCACAGCCTGACCACTTGGAGGTGTCCCCCTCGGTTGACCTCGTCCATTGTGACCTCCTCTTGATTGAGTCCTTTTTGGTGTACTAGATGTCTCTACTCCTCCTGTTCCTTTTTAGAAGGTGGGGCACCCTTATCTGCTTGTCCAAGAGGATGACTAGGAGTGCCTCTTTTCTTGGCATGAAAATCCTTAACTTGCAGCCTTGCACTTTCGACTCTCTGCGTCTTCTCTAGAGCTTCGGTGAAAGTAGAGATTTGGGCCGCTGCTAATCCCTCTTGAATCTCCATATTAAGTCCATGTATAAATCGCCTTATCCTTCTCCTCTCAGTGGCTATCAATTCCGGGTCATTTCTAGAAAGTTTAGTGAATTTTTCCTCATACTCAGCCACGCTAGATGCCCCCTGCTTCACTTTTATGAATTCGTCCTCTTGTTTCTCTTGAACCAAGGGCGGGAGAAACTTCTCATTAAACTCTCTTAAAAGGTTTTCCCAAGTCCAAGGGGTTTGTGCTTTTTCCCATTTTCCCCTTATCATATCCCACCAAGCACGTGTTGCACCCTCAAACTGAAAGACAGCAAAAGTCACTCGCGTCTCCTCCGCATAATTTAGGGCGGCGAAAATATTGGTCATTCTTTCTATCCAATCTTCGCTAATTCGGGGTCAGTCCTCCAATAAATTTAGGCGGATTAAACTTCAGAAACCTCTCCAAGCTCTATCTTCCCCTCTATCCTGTCCCCCAAGTTGGTTAAGTGGCCCTGGTCCCTGTCTCTCAACTAATCGTTCTAGGATATCAGTCATCCTATTAAAGGCAGTAGCCACTTGGTTACCCTCTACATTCTCTTGTCCTTGCGTCGGCCCAGTTGTCGATCCCTGGTCATCCCCATGAGGTTGAGTTTGTCTAGTCTCTCGCCCACGACCTCGACCACTCCTTCGTCTGTCCATAATCTTAATAGTTTTACGTGCAAAATAGAAACAATTATGCGTGGGAACACTTTAAAAACAAAAGACAACATGAAAAACATTTGAAATAAAAACAACTAGCATATATTAACATTTCAAGGTTTGTAAAATTAGCAAGTCACGGGGCATTTGCAAAAATATAGCACACAGGTCCCACAAAAGTATTTTTAGTCACATACGACCAAAGTAAAATCAGGTGCCTCAAAAGTAGGCCACACAGTGAAACAAAAATACAATGGCCTTGGCACTAGTATCACCCCAGCTATTTCTAACCACAAAAGTCAAAAGTCTGTCACTCTAGGTCTAGTCCACGGTAGGGCTATCAGGTGGAATTTCCTCCTTAGAGTTCTCCTCCGGATCCTCCTCAGTGCCCTCAGGGACTAGACTCTGTACTGTATCCATCACCTCATCAATCAGCATGGAGGTGCCAGCTAGAATCCCTGAAACCCGATCCCGGACCTCCTCGACTATCCTAGTGAGTTGGCCTCTAACCCTCCAAACCTCGTCACGTGCGGCCTCAGTCCTAGCAATCTCGTTCACTACAGTCTCCTCAAGCTCAACAATCCTAGCACCCTGAGCATCCACCGTGACGCTCAGCTCCTCTACCTCCTGAAGTAGAGCTCGGTTGGTATTCACCAACTAACGACGCTCGTCGTCAAGGGACAGTACTAGGTCATTAGGGTACGCGTACGTCACCCTACACGGACATCGAGGATACCTAGCAGCAGGCGAGTAACGCACACGAGCTCCTCCACCCCGAGCTCGATAGTAAATAGGCCTAGGAGGCTCTACGTGGCCATTAACATGACCGTGATCATTAGCGGCATGTCCATTTCCATTATCCATCCCTGCAAAACCACCACAATGCTCAGGTTAGAAACTTAAAGTTACTAACTCGCTCAAACATTACTTAAGGTACAATTAAATTATCTAATCCCGATTCTCAAGTGTAAAGCCTCTAAGATATCTCCCCAAATAAATCTCTAAACCTAGGCTCTTTGCCACCAAATGTCATTTAAGAAACTCTCAAGTACTAATTCTCTTTAACCACCGGAATACAATAGGTTAATATTCAAGTGAATCCCATGGTCCGGTATCCTAAACTTTTAGCCTAAGATACACTACAAAGATCTGAAACCTAGGCTTTGATACCAACTGTGACGCCCCCACTTCTCCCAAGAGCGAACCCAAGAGTATCTGCGGAACGCCTGCCCAACTCTCGCTAGAACTCAGTACAATTTTCGTTCAAGGTTAAAACAATAATGACTATTAATACCAGACGACATAAGAAAAGAAGTCACTTCCATGCATAGATATTCAATCTTATTTTACAAGATACCAAAAGTACATCTCATTCCCAAAATATACAACCTCCAAAAGTCGTCTAGACAAATTCATTCAAAATTCCAAATTCAACAGTATATCAAGTCCCAAAATACAATCGTTATAAGTCGACCAAACAATTACAACCAAGGTACTAATCAAAAGAGTAATCTAGTCAGCTTTTCTCCAAAATCTTCCCATCCGGTCCTGCTAAGGAAAACAAATCTGACGGGGTGAGCGAATGCTCGTGAGGCCAAGAAAAAAAACATGCACATGCACATGCGAACACAAAGTTCAAGTAACAAGTAACAATAACATATGTACAGGAATTAAAGTCAAAAAATTCAAGTAATTCACAATTGAGCACCACCTCCTTCCTTCGGTATACTCAGACAATTCGCGATCTGATGTTCAGTACTGCCACAATACAAACACTTTCCCGATTTCTTCCAGCACTCATTCTCTGTATGGTTAGGCTTACGACAATAACCACAATTAACTTGAGGAGCCACAGCCTGACCACTTGGAGGTGTCCCCCTCGGTTGACCTCGTCCATTGTGACCTCCTCTTGATTGAGTCCTTTTTGGTGTACTAGATGTCTCTACTCCTCCTGTTCCTTTTTAGAAGGTGGGGCACCCTTATCTGCTTGTCCAAGAGGATGACTAGGAGTGCCTCTTTTCTTGGCATGAAAATCCTTAACTTGCAGCCTTGCACTTTCGACTCTCTGCGTCTTCTCTAGAGCTTCGGTGAAAGTAGAGATTTGGGCCGCTGCTAATCCCTCTTGAATCTCCATATTAAGTCCATGTATAAATCGCCTTATCCTTCTCCTCTCAGTGGCTATCAATTCCGGGTCATTTCTAGAAAGTTTAGTGAATTTTTCCTCATACTCAGCCACGCTAGATGCCCCCTGCTTCACTTTTATGAATTCGTCCTCTTGTTTCTCTTGAACCAAGGGCGGGAGAAACTTCTCATTAAACTCTCTTAAAAGGTTTTCCCAAGTCCAAGGGGTTTGTGCTTTTTCCCATTTTCCCCTTATCATATCCCACCAAGCACGTGTTGCACCCTCAAACTGAAAGACAGCAAAAGTCACTCGCGTCTCCTCCGCATAATTTAGGGCGGCGAAAATATTGGTCATTCTTTCTATCCAATCTTCGCTAATTCGGGGTCAGTCCTCCAATAAATTTAGGCGGATTAAACTTCAGAAACCTCTCCAAGCTCTATCTTCCCCTCTATCCTGTCCCCCAAGTTGGTTAAGTGGCCCTGGTCCCTGTCTCTCAACTAATCGTTCTAGGATATCAGTCATCCTATTAAAGGCAGTAGCCACTTGGTTACCCTCTACATTCTCTTGTCCTTGCGTCGGCCCAGTTGTCGATCCCTGGTCATCCCCATGAGGTTGAGTTTGTCTAGTCTCTCGCCCACGACCTCGACCACTCCTTCGTCTGTCCATAATCTTAATAGTTTTACGTGCAAAATAGAAACAATTATGCGTGGGAACACTTTAAAAACAAAAGACAACATGAAAAACATTTGAAATAAAAACAACTAGCATATATTAACATTTCAAGGTTTGTAAAATTAGCAAGTCACGGGGCATTTGCAAAAATATAGCACACAGGTCCCACAAAAGTATTTTTAGTCACATACGACCAAAGTAAAATCAGGTGCCTCAAAAGTAGGCCACACAGTGAAACAAAAATACAATGGCCTTGGCACTAGTATCACCCCAGCTATTTCTAACCACAAAAGTCAAAAGTCTGTCACTCTAGGTCTAGTCCACGGTAGGGCTATCAGGTGGAATTTCCTCCTTAGAGTTCTCCTCCGGATCCTCCTCAGTGCCCTCAGGGACTAGACTCTGTACTGTATCCATCACCTCATCAATCAGCATGGAGGTGCCAGCTAGAATCCCTGAAACCCGATCCCGGACCTCCTCGACTATCCTAGTGAGTTGGCCTCTAACCCTCCAAACCTCGTCACGTGCGGCCTCAGTCCTAGCAATCTCGTTCACTACAGTCTCCTCAAGCTCAACAATCCTAGCACCCTGAGCATCCACCGTGACGCTCAGCTCCTCTACCTCCTGAAGTAGAGCTCGGTTGGTATTCACCAACTAACGACGCTCGTCGTCAAGGGACAGTACTAGGTCATTAGGGTACGCGTACGTCACCCTACACGGACATCGAGGATACCTAGCAGCAGGCGAGTAACGCACACGAGCTCCTCCACCCCGAGCTCGATAGTAAATAGGCCTAGGAGGCTCTACGTGGCCATTAACATGACCGTGATCATTAGCGGCATGTCCATTTCCATTATCCATCCCTGCAAAACCACCACAATGCCCAGGTTAGAAACTTAAAGTTACTAACTCGCTCAAACATTACTTAAGGTACAATTAAATTATCTAATCCCGATTCTCAAGTGTAAAGCCTCTAAGATATCTCCCCAAATAAATCTCTAAACCTAGGCTCTTTGCCACCAAATATCATTTAAGAAACTCTCAAGTACTAATTCTCTTTAACCACCGGAATACAATAGGTTACTATTCAAGTGAATCCCATGGTCCGGTATCCTAAACTTTTGGACTAAGATACACTACAAAGATCTGAAACCTAGGCTTTGATACCAACTGTGACGCCCCCACTTCTCCCAAGAGCGAACCCAAGAGTATCTGCGGAACGCCTGCCCAACTCTCGCTAGAACTCAATACAATTTTCGTTCAAGGTTAAAACAATAATGACTATTAATACCAGACGACATAAGAAAAGAAGTCACTTCCATGCATAGATATTCAATCTTATTTTACAAGATACCAAAAGTACATCTCATTCCCAAAATATACAACCTCCAAAAGTCGTCTAGACAAATTCATTCAAAATTCCAAATTCAACAGTATATCAAGTCCCAAAATACAATCGTTATAAGTCGACCAAACAATTACAACCAAGGTACTAATCAAAAGAGTAATCTAGTCAGCTTTTCTCCAAAATCTTCCCATCCGGTCCTGCTAAGGAAAACAAATCTGACGGGGTGAGCGAATGCTCGTGAGGCCAAGAAAAAAAACATGCACATGCACATGCGAACACAAAGTTCAAGTAACAAGTAACAATAACATATGTACAGGAATTAAAGTCAGAAAATTCAAGTCATTCACAATTGAGCACTACCTCCTTCCTTCGGTTTACTCAGAAAATTCGGGATCTGATGTTCAGTGCTGCCACAATACAAACACTTTTCTGATTTCTTCCAGCACTCATTCTCTGTATGGTTAGGCTTACGACAATAACCACAATTAACTTGAGGAGCCACAGCCTGACCACTTGGAGGTGTCTCCCTCGGTTGACCTCGTCCATTGTGACCTCCTCTTGATTGAGTCCTTTTTGGTGTACTAGATGTCTCTACTCCTCCTGTTCCTTTTTAGAAGGTGGGGAACCCTTATCTGCTTGTCCAAGAGGATGACTAGGAGTGCCTCTCTTCTTGGCATGAAAATCCTTAACTTGCAGCCTTGCACTTTCGACTCTCTGCGCCTTCTCTAGAGCTTCGGTGAAAGTAGAGATTTGGGCCACTGCTAATCCCTCTTGAATCTCCATATTAAGTCCATGTATAAATCGCCTTATCCTTCTCCTCTCAGTGGCTATCAATTCCGGGTCATTTCTAGAAAGTTTAGAGAATTTTTCCTCATACTCAGCCACGCTAGAGGCCCCCTGCTTCACTTTTATGAATTCGTCCTCTCGTTTCTCTTGAACCAAGGGCGGGAGAAACTTCTCATTAAACTCTCTTAAAAGGTTTTCCCAAGTCCAAGGGGTTTGTGCTTTTTCCCATTTTCCCCTTATCATATCCCACCAAGCACGTGTTGCACCCTCAAACTGAAAGACAGCAAAAGTCACTCGCGTCTCCTCCGCATAATTTAGGGCGGCGAAAATATTGGTCATTCTTTCTAGCCAATCTTCGCTAATTCGGGGTCAGGTCCTCCAATAAATTTAGGCGGATTAAACTTCAGAAACCTCTCCAAGCTCTATCTTCCCCTCTATCCTGTCCCCCAAGTTGGTTAAGTGGCCCTGGTCCCTGTCTCTCAACTAATCGTTCTAGGATATCAGTCATCCTATTAAAGGCAGTAGCCACTTGGTTACCCTCTACATTCTCTTGTCCTTGCGTCGGCCCAGTTGTCGATCCCTGGTCATCCCCATGAGGTTGAGTTTGTCTAGTCTCTCGCCCACGACCTCGACCACTCCTTCGTCTGTCCATAATCTTAATAGTTTTACGTGCAAAATAGAAACAATTATGCGTGGGAACACTTTAAAAACAAAAGACAACATGAAAAACATTTGAAATAAAAACAACTAGCATATATTAACATTTCAAGGTTTGTAAAATTAGCAAGTCACGGGGCATTTGCAAAAATATAGCACACAGGTCCCACAAAAGTATTTTTAGTCACATACGACCAAAGTAAAATCAGGTGCCTCAAAAGTAGGCCACACAGTGAAACAAAAATACAATGGCCTTGGCACTAGTATCACCCCAGCTATTTCTAACCACAAAAGTCAAAAGTCTGTCACTCTAGGTCTAGTCCACGGTAGGGCTATCAGGTGGAATTTCCTCCTTAGAGTTCTCCTCCGGATCCTCCTCAGTGCCCTCAGGGACTAGACTCTGTACTGTATCCATCACCTCATCAATCAGCATGGAGGTGCCAGCTAGAATCCCTGAAACCCGATCCCGGACCTCCTCGACTATCCTAGTGAGTTGGCCTCTAACCCTCCAAACCTCGTCACGTGCGGCCTCAGTCCTAGCAATCTCGTTCACTACAGTCTCCTCAAGCTCAACAATCCTAGCACCCTGAGCATCCACCGTGACGCTCAGCTCCTCTACCTCCTGAAGTAGAGCTCGGTTGGTATTCACCAACTAACGACGCTCGTCGTCAAGGGACAGTACTAGGTCATTAGGGTACGCGTACGTCACCCTACACGGACATCGAGGATACCTAGCAGCAGGCGAGTAACGCACACGAGCTCCTCCACCCCGAGCTCGATAGTAAATAGGCCTAGGAGGCTCTACGTGGCCATTAACATGACCGTGATCATTAGCGGCATGTCCATTTCCATTATCCATCCCTGCAAAACCACCACAATGCCCAGGTTAGAAACTTAAAGTTACTAACTCGCTCAAACATTACTTAAGGTACAATTAAATTATCTAATCCCGATTCTCAAGTGTAAAGCCTCTAAGATATCTCCCCAAATAAATCTCTAAACCTAGGCTCTTTGCCACCAAATATCATTTAAGAAACTCTCAAGTACTAATTCTCTTTAACCACCGGAATACAATAGGTTACTATTCAAGTGAATCCCATGGTCCGGTATCCTAAACTTTTGGACTAAGATACACTACAAAGATCTGAAACCTAGGCTTTGATACCAACTGTGACGCCCCCACTTCTCCCAAGAGCGAACCCAAGAGTATCTGCGGAACGCCTGCCCAACTCTCGCTAGAACTCAATACAATTTTCGTTCAAGGTTAAAACAATAATGACTATTAATACCAGACGACATAAGAAAAGAAGTCACTTCCATGCATAGATATTCAATCTTATTTTACAAGATACCAAAAGTACATCTCATTCCCAAAATATACAACCTCCAAAAGTCGTCTAGACAAATTCATTCAAAATTCCAAATTCAACAGTATATCAAGTCCCAAAATACAATCGTTATAAGTCGACCAAACAATTACAACCAAGGTACTAATCAAAAGAGTAATCTAGTCAGCTTTTCTCCAAAATCTTCCCATCCGGTCCTGCTAAGGAAAACAAATCTGACGGGGTGAGCGAATGCTCGTGAGGCCAAGAAAAAAAACATGCACATGCACATGCGAACACAAAGTTCAAGTAACAAGTAACAATAACATATGTACAGGAATTAAAGTCAGAAAATTCAAGTCATTCACAATTGAGCACTACCTCCTTCCTTCGGTTTACTCAGAAAATTCGGGATCTGATGTTCAGTGCTGCCACAATACAAACACTTTTCTGATTTCTTCCAGCACTCATTCTCTGTATGGTTAGGCTTACGACAATAACCACAATTAACTTGAGGAGCCACAGCCTGACCACTTGGAGGTGTCTCCCTCGGTTGACCTCGTCCATTGTGACCTCCTCTTGATTGAGTCCTTTTTGGTGTACTAGATGTCTCTACTCCTCCTGTTCCTTTTTAGAAGGTGGGGAACCCTTATCTGCTTGTCCAAGAGGATGACTAGGAGTGCCTCTCTTCTTGGCATGAAAATCCTTAACTTGCAGCCTTGCACTTTCGACTCTCTGCGCCTTCTCTAGAGCTTCGGTGAAAGTAGAGATTTGGGCCACTGCTAATCCCTCTTGAATCTCCATATTAAGTCCATGTATAAATCGCCTTATCCTTCTCCTCTCAGTGGCTATCAATTCCGGGTCATTTCTAGAAAGTTTAGAGAATTTTTCCTCATACTCAGCCACGCTAGAGGCCCCCTGCTTCACTTTTATGAATTCGTCCTCTCGTTTCTCTTGAACCAAGGGCGGGAGAAACTTCTCATTAAACTCTCTTAAAAGGTTTTCCCAAGTCCAAGGGGTTTGTGCTTTTTCCCATTTTCCCCTTATCATATCCCACCAAGCACGTGTTGCACCCTCAAACTGAAAGACAGCAAAAGTCACTCGCGTCTCCTCCGCATAATTTAGGGCGGCGAAAATATTGGTCATTCTTTCTAGCCAATCTTCGCTAATTCGGGGTCAGGTCCTCCAATAAATTTAGGCGGATTAAACTTCAGAAACCTCTCCAAGCTCTATCTTCCCCTCTATCCTGTCCCCCAAGTTGGTTAAGTGGCCCTGGTCCCTGTCTCTCAACTAATCGTTCTAGGATATCAGTCATCCTATTAAAGGCAGTAGCCACTTGGTTACCCTCTACATTCTCTTGTCCTTGCGTCGGCCCAGTTGTCGATCCCTGGTCATCCCCATGAGGTTGAGTTTGTCTAGTCTCTCGCCCACGACCTCGACCACTCCTTCGTCTGTCCATAATCTTAATAGTTTTACGTGCAAAATAGAAACAATTATGCGTGGGAACACTTTAAAAACAAAAGACAACATGAAAAACATTTGAAATAAAAACAACTAGCATATATTAACATTTCAAGGTTTGTAAAATTAGCAAGTCACGGGGCATTTGCAAAAATATAGCACACAGGTCCCACAAAAGTATTTTTAGTCACATACGACCAAAGTAAAATCAGGTGCCTCAAAAGTAGGCCACACAGTGAAACAAAAATACAATGGCCTTGGCACTAGTATCACCCCAGCTATTTCTAACCACAAAAGTCAAAAGTCTGTCACTCTAGGTCTAGTCCACGGTAGGGCTATCAGGTGGAATTTCCTCCTTAGAGTTCTCCTCCGGATCCTCCTCAGTGCCCTCAGGGACTAGACTCTGTACTTTATCCATCACCTCATCAATCAGCATGGAGGTGCCAGCTAGAATCCCTGAAACCCGATCCCGGACCTCCTCGACTATCCTAGTGAGTTGGCCTCTAACCCTCCAAACCTCGTCACGTGCGGCCTCAGTCCTAGCAATCTCGTTCACTACAGTCTCCTCAAGCTCAACAATCCTAGCACCCTGAGCATCCACCGTGACGCTCAGCTCCTCTACCTCCTGAAGTAGAGCTCGGTTGGTATTCACCAACTAACGACGCTCGTCGTCAAGGGACAGTACTAGGTCATTAGGGTACGCGTACGTCACCCTACACGGACATCGAGGATACCTAGCAGCAGGCGAGTAACGCACACGAGCTCCTCCACCCCGAGCTCGATAGTAAATAGGCCTAGGAGGCTCTACGTGGCCATTAACATGACCGTGATCATTAGCGGCATGTCCATTTCCATTATCCATCCCTGCAAAACCACCACAATGCCCAGGTTAGAAACTTAAAGTTACTAACTCGCTCAAACATTACTTAAGGTACAATTAAATTATCTAATCCCGATTCTCAAGTGTAAAGCCTCTAAGATATCTCCCCAAATAAATCTGTAAACCTAGGCTCTTTGCCACCAAATATCATTTAAGAAACTCTCAAGTACTAATTCTCTTTAACCACCGGAATACAATAGGTTACTATTCAAGTGAATCCCATGGTCCGGTATCCTAAACTTTTGGACTAAGATACACTACAAAGATCTGAAACCTAGGCTTTGATACCAACTGTGACGCCCCCACTTCTCCCAAGAGCGAACCCAAGAGTATCTGCGGAACGCCTGCCCAACTCTCGCTAGAACTCAATACAATTTTCGTTCAAGGTTAAAACAATAATGACTATTAATACCAGACGACATAAGAAAAGAAGTCACTTCCATGCATAGATATTCAATCTTATTTTACAAGATACCAAAAGTACATCTCATTCCCAAAATATACAACCTCCAAAAGTCGTCTAGACAAATTCATTCAAAATTCCAAATTCAACAGTATATCAAGTCCCAAAATACAATCGTTATAAGTCGACCAAACAATTACAACCAAGGTACTAATCAAAAGAGTAATCTAGTCAGCTTTTCTCCAAAATCTTCCCATCCGGTCCTGCTAAGGAAAACAAATCTGACGGGGTGAGCGAATGCTCGTGAGGCCAAGAAAAAAAACATGCACATGCACATGCGAACACAAAGTTCAAGTAACAAGTAACAATAACATATGTACAGGAATTAAAGTCAGAAAATTCAAGTCATTCACAATTGAGCACTACCTCCTTCCTTCGGTTTACTCAGAAAATTCGGGATCTGATGTTCAGTGCTGCCACAATACAAACACTTTTCTGATTTCTTCCAGCACTCATTCTCTGTATGGTTAGGCTTACGACAATAACCACAATTAACTTGAGGAGCCACAGCCTGACCACTTGGAGGTGTCTCCCTCGGTTGACCTCGTCCATTGTGACCTCCTCTTGATTGAGTCCTTTTTGGTGTACTAGATGTCTCTACTCCTCCTGTTCCTTTTTAGAAGGTGGGGAACCCTTATCTGCTTGTCCAAGAGGATGACTAGGAGTGCCTCTCTTCTTGGCATGAAAATCCTTAACTTGCAGCCTTGCACTTTCGACTCTCTGCGCCTTCTCTAGAGCTTCGGTGAAAGTAGAGATTTGGGCCACTGCTAATCCCTCTTGAATCTCCATATTAAGTCCATGTATAAATCGCCTTATCCTTCTCCTCTCAGTGGCTATCAATTCCGGGTCATTTCTAGAAAGTTTAGAGAATTTTTCCTCATACTCAGCCACGCTAGAGGCCCCCTGCTTCACTTTTATGAATTCGTCCTCTCGTTTCTCTTGAACCAAGGGCGGGAGAAACTTCTCATTAAACTCTCTTAAAAGGTTTTCCCAAGTCCAAGGGGTTTGTGCTTTTTCCCATTTTCCCCTTATCATATCCCACCAAGCACGTGTTGCACCCTCAAACTGAAAGACAGCAAAAGTCACTCGCGTCTCCTCCGCATAATTTAGGGCGGCGAAAATATTGGTCATTCTTTCTAGCCAATCTTCGCTAATTCGGGGTCAGGTCCTCCAATAAATTTAGGCGGATTAAACTTCAGAAACCTCTCCAAGCTCTATCTTCCCCTCTATCCTGTCCTCCAAGTTGGTTAAGTGGCCCTGGTCCCTGTCTCTCAACTAATCGTTCTAGGATATCAGTCATCCTATTAAAGGCAGTAGCCACTTGGTTACCCTCTACATTCTCTTGTCCTTGCGTCGGCCCAGTTGTCGATCCCTGGTCATCCCCATGAGGTTGAGTTTGTCTAGTCTCTCGCCCACGACCTCGACCACTCCTTCGTCTGTCCATAATCTTAATAGTTTTACGTGCAAAATAGAAACAATTATGCGTGGGAACACTTTAAAAACAAAAGACAACATGAAAAACATTTGAAATAAAAACAACTAGCATATATTAACATTTCAAGGTTTGTAAAATTAGCAAGTCACGGGGCATTTGCAAAAATATAGCACACAGGTCCCACAAAAGTATTTTTAGTCACATACGACCAAAGTAAAATCAGGTGCCTCAAAAGTAGGCCACACAGTGAAACAAAAATACAATGGCCTTGGCACTAGTATCACCCCAGCTATTTCTAACCACAAAAATCAAAAGTCTGTCACTCTAGGTCTAGTCCACGGTAGGGCTATCAGGTGGAATTTCCTCCTTAGAGTTCTCCTCCGGATCCTCCTCAGTGCCCTCAGGGACTAGACTCTGTACTTTATCCATCACCTCATCAATCAGCATGGAGGTGCCAGCTAGAATCCCTGAAACCCGATCCCGGACCTCCTCGACTATCCTAGTGAGTTGGCCTCTAACCCTCCAAACCTCGTCACGTGCGGCCTCAGTCCTAGCAATCTCGTTCACTACAGTCTCCTCAAGCTCAACAATCCTAGCACCCTGAGCATCCACCGTGACGCTCAGCTCCTCTACCTCCTGAAGTAGAGCTCGGTTGGTATTCACCAACTAACGACGCTCGTCGTCAAGGGACAGTACTAGGTCATTAGGGTACGCGTACGTCACCCTACACGGACATCGAGGATACCTAGCAGCAGGCGAGTAACGCACACGAGCTCCTCCACCCCGAGCTCGATAGTAAATAGGCCTAGGAGGCTCTACGTGGCCATTAACATGACCGTGATCATTAGCGGCATGTCCATTTCCATTATCCATCCCTGCAAAACCACCACAATGCCCAGGTTAGAAACTTAAAGTTACTAACTCGCTCAAACATTACTTAAGGTACAATTAAATTATCTAATCCCGATTCTCAAGTGTAAAGCCTCTAAGATATCTCCCCAAATAAATCTGTAAACCTAGGCTCTTTGCCACCAAATATCATTTAAGAAACTCTCAAGTACTAATTCTCTTTAACCACCGGAATACAATAGGTTACTATTCAAGTGAATCCCATGGTCCGGTATCCTAAACTTTTGGACTAAGATACACTACAAAGATCTGAAACCTAGGCTTTGATACCAACTGTGACGCCCCCACTTCTCCCAAGAGCGAACCCAAGAGTATCTGCGGAACGCCTGCCCAACTCTCGCTAGAACTCAATACAATTTTCGTTCAAGGTTAAAACAATAATGACTATTAATACCAGACGACATAAGAAAAGAAGTCACTTCCATGCATAGATATTCAATCTGATTTTACAAGATACCAAAAGTACATCTCATTCCCAAAATATACAACCTCCAAAAGTCGTCTAGACAAATTCATTCAAAATTCCAAATTCAACAGTATATCAAGTCCCAAAATACAATCGTTATAAGTCGACCAAACAATTACAACCAAGGTACTAATCAAAAGAGTAATCTAGTCAGCTTTTCTCCAAAATCTTCCCATCCGGTCCTGCTAAGGAAAACAAATCTGACGGGGTGAGCGAATGCTCGTGAGGCCAAGAAAAAAAACATGCACATGCACATGCGAACACAAAGTTCAAGTAACAAGTAACAATAACATATGTACAGGAATTAAAGTCAGAAAATTCAAGTCATTCACAATTGAGCACTACCTCCTTCCTTCGGTTTACTCAGAAAATTCGGGATCTGATGTTCAGTGCTGCCACAATACAAACACTTTTCTGATTTCTTCCAGCACTCATTCTCTGTATGGTTAGGCTTACGACAATAACCACAATTAACTTGAGGAGCCACAGCCTGACCACTTGGAGGTGTCTCCCTCGGTTGACCTCGTCCATTGTGACCTCCTCTTGATTGAGTCCTTTTTGGTGTACTAGATGTCTCTACTCCTCCTGTTCCTTTTTAGAAGGTGGGGAACCCTTATCTGCTTGTCCAAGAGGATGACTAGGAGTGCCTCTCTTCTTGGCATGAAAATCCTTAACTTGCAGCCTTGCACTTTCGACTCTCTGCGCCTTCTCTAGAGCTTCGGTGAAAGTAGAGATTTGGGCCACTGCTAATCCCTCTTGAATCTCCATATTAAGTCCATGTATAAATCGCCTTATCCTTCTCCTCTCAGTGGCTATCAATTCCGGGTCATTTCTAGAAAGTTTAGAGAATTTTTCCTCATACTCAGCCACGCTAGAGGCCCCCTGCTTCACTTTTATGAATTCGTCCTCTCGTTTCTCTTGAACCAAGGGCGGGAGAAACTTCTCATTAAACTCTCTTAAAAGGTTTTCCCAAGTCCAAGGGGTTTGTGCTTTTTCCCATTTTCCCCTTATCATATCCCACCAAGCACGTGTTGCACCCTCAAACTGAAAGACAGCAAAAGTCACTCGCGTCTCCTCCGCATAATTTAGGGCGGCGAAAATATTGGTCATTCTTTCTAGCCAATCTTCGCTAATTCGGGGTCAGGTCCTCCAATAAATTTAGGCGGATTAAACTTCAGAAACCTCTCCAAGCTCTATCTTCCCCTCTATCCTGTCCCCAAGTTGGTTAAGTGGCCCTGGTCCCTGTCTCTCAACTAATCGTTCTAGGATATCAGTCATCCTATTAAAGGCAGTAGCCACTTGGTTACCCTCTACATTCTCTTGTCCTTGCGTCGGCCCAGTTGTCGATCCCTGGTCATCCCCATGAGGTTGAGTTTGTCTAGTCTCTCGCCCACGACCTCGACCACTCCTTCGTCTGTCCATAATCTTAATAGTTTTACGTGCAAAATAGAAACAATTATGCGTGGGAACACTTTAAAAACAAAAGACAACATGAAAAACATTTGAAATAAAAACAACTAGCATATATTAACATTTCAAGGTTTGTAAAATTAGCAAGTCACGGGGCATTTGCAAAAATATAGCACACAGGTCCCACAAAAGTATTTTTAGTCACATACGACCAAAGTAAAATCAGGTGCCTCAAAAGTAGGCCACACAGTGAAACAAAAATACAATGGCCTTGGCACTAGTATCACCCCAGCTATTTCTAACCACAAAAATCAAAAGTCTGTCACTCTAGGTCTAGTCCACGGTAGGGCTATCAGGTGGAATTTCCTCCTTAGAGTTCTCCTCCGGATCCTCCTCAGTGCCCTCAGGGACTAGACTCTGTACTGTATCCATCACCTCATCAATCAGCATGGAGGTGCCAGCTAGAATCCCTGAAACCCGATCCCGGACCTCCTCGACTATCCTAGTGAGTTGGCCTCTAACCCTCCAAACCTCGTCACGTGCGGCCTCAGTCCTAGCAATCTCGTTCACTACAGTCTCCTCAAGCTCAACAATCCTAGCACCCTGAGCATCCACCGTGACGCTCAGCTCCTCTACCTCCTGAAGTAGAGCTCGGTTGGTATTCACCAACTAACGACGCTCGTCGTCAAGGGACAGTACTAGGTCATTAGGGTACGCGTACGTCACCCTACACGGACATCGAGGATACCTAGCAGCAGGCGAGTAACGCACACGAGCTCCTCCACCCCGAGCTCGATAGTAAATAGGCCTAGGAGGCTCTACGTGGCCATTAACATGACCGTGATCATTAGCGGCATGTCCATTTCCATTATCCATCCCTGCAAAACCACCACAATGCCCAGGTTAGAAACTTAAAGTTACTAACTCGCTCAAACATTACTTAAGGTACAATTAAATTATCTAATCCCGATTCTCAAGTGTAAAGCCTCTAAGATATCTCCCCAAATAAATCTGTAAACCTAGGCTCTTTGCCACCAAATATCATTTAAGAAACTCTCAAGTACTAATTCTCTTTAACCACCGGAATACAATAGGTTACTATTCAAGTGAATCCCATGGTCCGGTATCCTAAACTTTTGGACTAAGATACACTACAAAGATCTGAAACCTAGGCTTTGATACCAACTGTGACGCCCCCACTTCTCCCAAGAGCGAACCCAAGAGTATCTGCGGAACGCCTGCCCAACTCTCGCTAGAACTCAATACAATTTTCGTTCAAGGTTAAAACAATAATGACTATTAATACCAGACGACATAAGAAAAGAAGTCACTTCCATGCATAGATATTCAATCTTATTTTACAAGATACCAAAAGTACATCTCATTCCCAAAATATACAACCTCCAAAAGTCGTCTAGACAAATTCATTCAAAATTCCAAATTCAACAGTATATCAAGTCCCAAAATACAATCGTTATAAGTCGACCAAACAATTACAACCAAGGTACTAATCAAAAGAGTAATCTAGTCAGCTTTTCTCCAAAATCTTCCCATCCGGTCCTGCTAAGGAAAACAAATCTGACGGGGTGAGCGAATGCTCGTGAGGCCAAGAAAAAAAACATGCACATGCACATGCGAACACAAAGTTCAAGTAACAAGTAACAATAACATATGTACAGGAATTAAAGTCAGAAAATTCAAGTCATTCACAATTGAGCACTACCTCCTTCCTTCGGTTTACTCAGAAAATTCGGGATCTGATGTTCAGTGCTGCCACAATACAAACACTTTTCTGATTTCTTCCAGCACTCATTCTCTGTATGGTTAGGCTTACGACAATAACCACAATTAACTTGAGGAGCCACAGCCTGACCACTTGGAGGTGTCTCCCTCGGTTGACCTCGTCCATTGTGACCTCCTCTTGATTGAGTCCTTTTTGGTGTACTAGATGTCTCTACTCCTCCTGTTCCTTTTTAGAAGGTGGGGAACCCTTATCTGCTTGTCCAAGAGGATGACTAGGAGTGCCTCTCTTCTTGGCATGAAAATCCTTAACTTGCAGCCTTGCACTTTCGACTCTCTGCGCCTTCTCTAGAGCTTCGGTGAAAGTAGAGATTTGGGCCACTGCTAATCCCTCTTGAATCTCCATATTAAGTCCATGTATAAATCGCCTTATCCTTCTCCTCTCAGTGGCTATCAATTCCGGGTCATTTCTAGAAAGTTTAGAGAATTTTTCCTCATACTCAGCCACGCTAGAGGCCCCCTGCTTCACTTTTATGAATTCGTCCTCTCGTTTCTCTTGAACCAAGGGCGGGAGAAACTTCTCATTAAACTCTCTTAAAAGGTTTTCCCAAGTCCAAGGGGTTTGTGCTTTTTCCCATTTTCCCCTTATCATATCCCACCAAGCACGTGTTGCACCCTCAAACTGAAAGACAGCAAAAGTCACTCGCGTCTCCTCCGCATAATTTAGGGCGGCGAAAATATTGGTCATTCTTTCTAGCCAATCTTCGCTAATTCGGGGTCAGGTCCTCCAATAAATTTAGGCGGATTAAACTTCAGAAACCTCTCCAAGCTCTATCTTCCCCTCTATCCTGTCCCCCAAGTTGGTTAAGTGGCCCTGGTCCCTGTCTCTCAACTAATCGTTCTAGGATATCAGTCATCCTATTAAAGGCAGTAGCCACTTGGTTACCCTCTACATTCTCTTGTCCTTGCGTCGGCCCAGTTGTCGATCCCTGGTCATCCCCATGAGGTTGAGTTTGTCTAGTCTCTCGCCCACGACCTCGACCACTCCTTCGTCTGTCCATAATCTTAATAGTTTTACGTGCAAAATAGAAACAATTATGCGTGGGAACACTTTAAAAACAAAAGACAACATGAAAAACATTTGAAATAAAAACAACTAGCATATATTAACATTTCAAGGTTTGTAAAATTAGCAAGTCACGGGGCATTTGCAAAAATATAGCACACAGGTCCCACAAAAGTATTTTTAGTCACATACGACCAAAGTAAAATCAGGTGCCTCAAAAGTAGGCCACACAGTGAAACAAAAATACAATGGCCTTGGCACTAGTATCACCCCAGCTATTTCTAACCACAAAAGTCAAAAGTCTGTCACTCTAGGTCTAGTCCACGGTAGGGCTATCAGGTGGAATTTCCTCCTTAGAGTTCTCCTCCGGATCCTCCTCAGTGCCCTCAGGGACTAGACTCTGTACTGTATCCATCACCTCATCAATCAGCATGGAGGTGCCAGCTAGAATCCCTGAAACCCGATCCCGGACCTCCTCGACTATCCTAGTGAGTTGGCCTCTAACCCTCCAAACCTCGTCACGTGCGGCCTCAGTCCTAGCAATCTCGTTCACTACAGTCTCCTCAAGCTCAACAATCCTAGCACCCTGAGCATCCACCGTGACGCTCAGCTCCTCTACCTCCTGAAGTAGAGCTCGGTTGGTATTCACCAACTAACGACGCTCGTCGTCAAGGGACAGTACTAGGTCATTAGGGTACGCGTACGTCACCCTACACGGACATCGAGGATACCTAGCAGCAGGCGAGTAACGCACACGAGCTCCTCCACCCCGAGCTCGATAGTAAATAGGCCTAGGAGGCTCTACGTGGCCATTAACATGACCGTGATCATTAGCGGCATGTCCATTTCCATTATCCATCCCTGCAAAACCACCACAATGCCCAGGTTAGAAACTTAAAGTTACTAACTCGCTCAAACATTACTTAAGGTACAATTAAATTATCTAATCCCGATTCTCAAGTGTAAAGCCTCTAAGATATCTCCCCAAATAAATCTCTAAACCTAGGCTCTTTGCCACCAAATATCATTTAAGAAACTCTCAAGTACTAATTCTCTTTAACCACCGGAATACAATAGGTTACTATTCAAGTGAATCCCATGGTCCGGTATCCTAAACTTTTGGACTAAGATACACTACAAAGATCTGAAACCTAGGCTTTGATACCAACTGTGACGCCCCCACTTCTCCCAAGAGCGAACCCAAGAGTATCTGCGGAACGCCTGCCCAACTCTCGCTAGAACTCAATACAATTTTCGTTCAAGGTTAAAACAATAATGACTATTAATACCAGACGACATAAGAAAAGAAGTCACTTCCATGCATAGATATTCAATCTTATTTTACAAGATACCAAAAGTACATCTCATTCCCAAAATATACAACCTCCAAAAGTCGTCTAGACAAATTCATTCAAAATTCCAAATTCAACAGTATATCAAGTCCCAAAATACAATCGTTATAAGTCGACCAAACAATTACAACCAAGGTACTAATCAAAAGAGTAATCTAGTCAGCTTTTCTCCAAAATCTTCCCATCCGGTCCTGCTAAGGAAAACAAATCTGACGGGGTGAGCGAATGCTCGTGAGGCCAAGAAAAAAAACATGCACATGCACATGCGAACACAAAGTTCAAGTAACAAGTAACAATAACATATGTACAGGAATTAAAGTCAGAAAATTCAAGTCATTCACAATTGAGCACTACCTCCTTCCTTCGGTATACTCAGACAATTCGCGATCTGATGTTCAGTGCTGCCACAATACAAACACTTTCCCGATTTCTTCCAGCACTCATTCTCTGTATGGTTAGGCTTACGACAATAACCACAATTAACTTGAGGAGCCACAGCCTGACCACTTGGAGGTGTCTCCCTCGGTTGACCTCGTCCATTGTGACCTCCTCTTGATTGAGTCCTTTTTGGTGTACTAGATGTCTCTACTCCTCCTGTTCCTTTTTAGAAGGTGGGGAACCCTTATCTGCTTGTCCAAGAGGATGACTAGGAGTGCCTCTCTTCTTGGCATGAAAATCCTTAACTTGCAGCCTTGCACTTTCGACTCTCTGCGCCTTCTCTAGAGCTTCGGTGAAAGTAGAGATTTGGGCCACTGCTAATCCCTCTTGAATCTCCATATTAAGTCCATGTATAAATCGCCTTATCCTTCTCCTCTCAGTGGCTATCAATTCCGGGTCATTTCTAGAAAGTTTAGAGAATTTTTCCTCATACTCAGCCACGCTAGAGGCCCCCTGCTTCACTTTTATGAATTCGTCCTCTCGTTTCTCTTGAACCAAGGGCGGGAGAAACTTCTCATTAAACTCTCTTAAAAGGTTTTCCCAAGTCCAAGGGGTTTGTGCTTTTTCCCATTTTCCCCTTATCATATCCCACCAAGCACGTGTTGCACCCTCAAACTGAAAGACAGCAAAAGTCACTCGCGTCTCCTCCGCATAATTTAGGGCGGCGAAAATATTGGTCATTCTTTCTAGCCAATCTTCGCTAATTCGGGGTCAGGTCCTCCAATAAATTTAGGCGGATTAAACTTCAGAAACCTCTCCAAGCTCTATCTTCCCCTCTATCCTGTCCCCCAAGTTGGTTAAGTGGCCCTGGTCCCTGTCTCTCAACTAATCGTTCTAGGATATCAGTCATCCTATTAAAGGCAGTAGCCACTTGGTTACCCTCTACATTCTCTTGTCCTTGCGTCGGCCCAGTTGTCGATCCCTGGTCATCCCCATGAGGTTGAGTTTGTCTAGTCTCTCGCCCACGACCTCGACCACTCCTTCGTCTGTCCATAATCTTAATAGTTTTACGTGCAAAATAGAAACAATTATGCGTGGGAACACTTTAAAAACAAAAGACAACATGAAAAACATTTGAAATAAAAACAACTAGCATATATTAACATTTCAAGGTTTGTAAAATTAGCAAGTCACGGGGCATTTGCAAAAATATAGCACACAGGTCCCACAAAAGTATTTTTAGTCACATACGACCAAAGTAAAATCAGGTGCCTCAAAAGTAGGCCACACAGTGAAACAAAAATACAATGGCCTTGGCACTAGTATCACCCCAGCTATTTCTAACCACAAAAGTCAAAAGTCTGTCACTCTAGGTCTAGTCCACGGTAGGGCTATCAGGTGGAATTTCCTCCTTAGAGTTCTCCTCCGGATCCTCCTCAGTGCCCTCAGGGACTAGACTCTGTACTGTATCCATCACCTCATCAATCAGCATGGAGGTGCCAGCTAGAATCCCTGAAACCCGATCCCGGACCTCCTCGACTATCCTAGTGAGTTGGCCTCTAACCCTCCAAACCTCGTCACGTGCGGCCTCAGTCCTAGCAATCTCGTTCACTACAGTCTCCTCAAGCTCAACAATCCTAGCACCCTGAGCATCCACCGTGACGCTCAGCTCCTCTACCTCCTGAAGTAGAGCTCGGTTGGTATTCACCAACTAACGACGCTCGTCGTCAAGGGACAGTACTAGGTCATTAGGGTACGCGTACGTCACCCTACACGGACATCGAGGATACCTAGCAGCAGGCGAGTAACGCACACGAGCTCCTCCACCCCGAGCTCGATAGTAAATAGGCCTAGGAGGCTCTACGTGGCCATTAACATGACCGTGATCATTAGCGGCATGTCCATTTCCATTATCCATCCCTGCAAAACCACCACAATGCTCAGGTTAGAAACTTAAAGTTACTAACTCGCTCAAACATTACTTAAGGTACAATTAAATTATCTAATCCCGATTCTCAAGTGTAAAGCCTCTAAGATATCTCCCCAAATAAATCTCTAAACCTAGGCTCTTTGCCACCAAATGTCATTTAAGAAACTCTCAAGTACTAATTCTCTTTAACCACCGGAATACAATAGGTTAATATTCAAGTGAATCCCATGGTCCGGTATCCTAAACTTTTAGCCTAAGATACACTACAAAGATCTGAAACCTAGGCTCTGATACCAACTGTGACGCCCCCACTTCTCCCAAGAGCGAACCCAAGAGTATCTGCGGAACGCCTGCCCAACTCTCGCTAGAACTCAGTACAATTTTCGTTCAAGGTTAATACAATAATGACTATTAATACCAGACGACATAAGAAAAGAAGTCACTTCCATGCATAGATATTCAATCTTATTTTACAAGATACCAAAAGTACATCTCATTCCCAAAATATACAACCTCCAAAAGTCGTCTAGACAAATTCATTCAAAATTCCAAATTCAACAGTATATCAAGTCCCAAAATACAACCGTTATAAGTCGACCAAACAATTACAACCAAGGTACTAATCAAAAGAGTAATCTAGTCAGCTTTTCTCCAAAATCTTCCCATCCGGTCCTGCTAAGGAAAACAAATCTGACGGGGTGAGCGAATGCTCGTGAGGCCAAGAAAAAAAACATGCACATGCACATGCGAACACAAAGTTCAAGTAACAAGTAACAATAACATATGTACAGGAATTAAAGTCAAAAAATTCAAGTAATTCACAATTGAGCACCACCTCCTTCCTTCGGTATACTCAGACAATTCGCGATCTGATGTTCAGTACTGCCACAATACAAACACTTTCCCGATTTCTTCCAGCACTCATTCTCTGTATGGTTAGGCTTACGACAATAACCACAATTAACTTGAGGAGCCACAGCCTGACCACTTGGAGGTGTCTCCCTCGGTTGACCTCGTCCATTGTGACCTCCTCTTGATTGAGTCCTTTTTGGTGTACTAGATGTCTCTACTCCTCCTGTTCCTTTTTAGAAGGTGGGGCACCCTTATCTGCTTGTCCAAGAGGATGACTAGGAGTGCCTCTTTTCTTGGCATGAAAATCCTTAACTTGCAGCCTTGCACTTTCGACTCTCTGCGTCTTCTCTAGAGCTTCGGTGAAAGTAGAGATTTGGGCCGCTGCTAATCCCTCTTGAATCTCCATATTAAGTCCATGTATAAATCGCCTTATCCTTCTCCTCTCAGTGGCTATCAATTCCGGGTCATTTCTAGAAAGTTTAGTGAATTTTTCCTCATACTCAGCCACGCTAGATGCCCCCTGCTTCACTTTTATGAATTCGTCCTCTTGTTTCTCTTGAACCAAGGGCGGGAGAAACTTCTCATTAAACTCTCTTAAAAGGTTTTCCCAAGTCCAAGGGGTTTGTGCTTTTTCCCATTTTCCCCTTATCATATCCCACCAAGCACGTGTTGCACCCTCAAACTGAAAGACAGCAAAAGTCACTCGCGTCTCCTCCGCATAATTTAGGGCGGCGAAAATATTGGTCATTCTTTCTAGCCAATCTTCGCTAATTCGGGGTCAGGTCCTCCAATAAATTTAGGCGGATTAAACTTCAGAAACCTCTCCAAGCTCTATCTTCCCCTCTATCCTGTCCCCCAAGTTGGTTAAGTGGCCCTGGTCCCTGTCTCTCAACTAATCGTTCTAGGATATCAGTCATCCTATTAAAGGCAGTAGCCACTTGGTTACCCTCTACATTCTCTTGTCCTTGCGTCGGCCCAGTTGTCGATCCCTGGTCATCCCCATGAGGTTGAGTTTGTCTAGTCTCTCGCCCACGACCTCGACCACTCCTTCGTCTGTCCATAATCTTAATAGTTTTACGTGCAAAATAGAAACAATTATGCGTGGGAACACTTTAAAAACAAAAGACAACATGAAAAACATTTGAAATAAAAACAACTAGCATATATTAACATTTCAAGGTTTGTAAAATTAGCAAGTCACGGGGCATTTGCAAAAATATAGCACACAGGTCCCACAAAAGTATTTTTAGTCACATACGACCAAAGTAAAATCAGGTGCCTCAAAAGTAGGCCACACAGTGAAACAAAAATACAATGGCCTTGGCACTAGTATCACCCCAGCTATTTCTAACCACAAAAGTCAAAAGTCTGTCACTCTAGGTCTAGTCCACGGTAGGGCTATCAGGTGGAATTTCCTCCTTAGAGTTCTCCTCCGGATCCTCCTCAGTGCCCTCAGGGACTAGACTCTGTACAGTATCTATCACCTCATCAATCAGCATGGAGGTGCCAGCTAGAATCCCTGAAACCCGATCCCGGACCTCCTCGACTATCCTAGTGAGTTGGCCTCTAACCCTCCAAACCTCGTCACGTGCGGCCTCAGTCCTAGCAATCTCGTTCACTACAGTCTCCTCAAGCTCAACAATCCTAGCACCCTGAGCAACCACCGTGACGCTCAGCTCCTCTACCTCCTGAAGTAGAGCTCGGTTGGTATTCACCAACTAACGACGCTCGTCGTCAAGGGACAGTACTAGGTCATTAGGGTACGCGTACGTCACCCTACACGGACATCGAGGATACCTAGCAGCAGGCGAGTAACGCACACGAGCTCCTCCACCCCGAGCTCGATAGTAAATAGGCCTAGGAGGCTCTACGTGGCCATTAACATGACCGTGATCATTAGCGGCATGTCCATTTCCATTATCCATCCCTGCAAAACCACCACAATGCTCAGGTTAGAAACTTAAAGTTACTAACTCGCTCAAACATTACTTAAGGTACAATTAAATTATCTAATCCTGATTCTCAAGTGTAAAGCCTCTAAGATATCTCCCCAAATAAATCTCTAAACCTAGGCTCTTTGCCACCAAATGTCATTTAAGAAACTCTCAAGTACTAATTCTCTTTAACCACCGGAATACAATAGGTTAATAGTCAAGTGAATCCCATGGTCCGGTATCCTAAACTTTTAGCCTAAGATACACTTCAAAGATCTGAAACCTAGGCTCTGATACCAACTGTGACGCCCCCACTTCTCCCAAGAGCGAACCCAAGAGTATCTGCGGAACGCCTGCGCAACTCTCGCTAGAACTCAGTACAATTTTCGTTTAAGGTTAATACAATAATGACTATTAATACCAGACGACATAAGAAAAGAAGTCACTTCCATGCATAGATATTCAATCTTATTTTACAAGATACCAAAAGTACATCTCATTCCCAAAATATACAACCTCCAAAAGTCGTCTAGACAAATTCATTCAAAATTCCAAATTCGATAGTATATCAAGTCCCAAAATACAACCGTTATAAGTCGACTAAACAATTACAACCAAGGTACTAATCAAAAGAGTAATCTAGTCAGCTTTTCTCCAAAATCTTCCCATCCGGTCCTGCTAAGGAAAACAAATCTGACGAGGTGAGATTTTCTAAGAGATCGGCAAATTTCAGCTTTGCGTGTCAAACTTAGAAAAATCAGATCTTGCACTCAATCGGTCCAAAATTGGCAAATTTTATACCGTTGGAATCTTGATTCAAAGTACTAAAATTTTCTAATGGATAATCTTCCAAGATTCGGAACAGAAGATATTCAAATTTTAGTTCAAAGTGGCTGACTATTGGCACACAGGACAGTTTTAGTCTTATTTTTCGGCAAACTTTGGAAATTCGGTAAAATTCACAGAAAGTGAACTAGCCTCTAAAATTTGTAACTCAATTAGAATTCCAACCAAGATTTAAAACACAATAAACGAAAATAAAATCGAAGTTTTGAACATTGAGATATAGCAGCTCAAAGTTGGTCGCATTTTATAAACTGTTCAGTCATTTTTCAGATTTGAAAGGCTATCTTTGAAGTATTATTTGGCCATCGAATTGGTATTGAAAATACACCAAATTTGGTACACTAAATCTTCCATATATAAACTATATCTCTATCAAATTTCACACAAAAACTCACGTGGAAAGGAGGTTAACAAGACAACTGAAGTTTGTGAAAATTTCAAAACAAATCTGCCAATTCAAGCTTCTCTTCCCTTTTTAAACACTCTGTATCATGAAATCAGTCCAATTTTTGGGTCATTTGTGAAACCAAGGTCCAAGAAACATTTCATAAGCAATTTTTAGTTGGTTGACATCAAAATCTCAAAATAAAACCTCTCACAAGCAACCAAACTAGTCGATCAGCATGAAAAGAGGGTTTTCCAGATTTGCTGCAGTTTACAAATTGCACCATATCTCACTCAATAAAACTTGAATTGAGAATGGTCAGTGGCGTTGAAAACTAGATTCAAAAGGCTACATTTCATCTGAACAAATTTTTTTGAAATTCAGTTTACAAAGGAGAGAAAACAGAGCCACAAATTGCAGTTTCTAACTTCCTCTCGTTTGGACTGACAGAACAGGGCCGCCGAATTTGATCAGTCACTACAGATGACTCACTTTGAATTAGATGGTGCATGATACACCGTTAGAAAACTACGGATGTCTAGTTTTGAATGCCACTGACAGCACTCAATTCCAACGTCAAGACAGAGAGATATGTTCATCCAAAGAACACTACTAGAGGACCACTGTTACACGTTTTCCAGATTTTGTTCTTGCCAAAATTCAATTTTTATCCAACCAATCCAAATGATTTTAGGTAGAAACTTTATACACACCACACACAACATATATACATCAGTTTCAAGGTCAATTGAGCATCAAAAATTTGAAATCAAACCACTGCAAAAATAGGACAGATTCGTTCATACCTAACATCAACTTCCATCGGTTTCCTTTTCACTTTCCTGCCCAAATATCATCTTGTTTAATATATAATTACCTCAAACAACATTCATTATCACCATATGAGTCCAATATATCCATTGTGGGATTTCATAGAGCCCACTCCAACATTTAAACTCAAACTATAATAATAACCATGAAGCTACAAGCTTCCTAGCAAAAATAATCCTACTAAAGTTAAGATTAAGTGATCGGATGCTTACCTCCTACACTTTGGAGTAAAATCAGAAATTTTGCACCTCTAAAGCTCAAGAAAAATCGTGAGATGATTTCCTTCTTCTAGCTTAAGTGAATCTCCAAGTAATTTTGAGGTTGGAAGCAAAATTTGAGGTGATTTGAAGTAGAATTTGGAATGAAATGGTGAAGTCTTTTTCTTCCTCTTCCTTGAAGAGTTTCTGACGTGAGACGGATCTAGACGAACACCAAGTTGAGTGGATTTACGAAACTTTGACCCTTCTATAATCACGAGCCACGAACTAAGGAGAATCCTTAACCCAAGACTAGCCAGTTTAGTGAACCAAAGTATATTTAGAAGAACACCACAATCAAGGAGACTACTTGACTGATAAGTTCGATGAACTACTTGAGATGAATTCTCAAGTATTCAAAAGAAATTCTCTTGAAGCAAGAGAGAGTGAATAAAACTCACGAATATTTTATAAAATCTGAATTTTCCCCTAATGAATGAAAACCTAGGCTATATATAGCCTTACAAGACAAAACCCTAACTCGGCTAGGCTAGGCCTTTGGCCCGATTCCACTACTCAAATCCACTATCTAATGGTCAGCTTATAATTGATCCAATGAAGGCTTTAAGCTGGCCCAACATAACCCAATAAAAGCTAATTAACCAACTTAAGTTATAGTGAGCCTAGACTCTATAAATCGGATCCAACTCAACATGAGGTCTTGGACCGAATTTATTCCTAGCAAATAAAATAGAAATCTAGAAAATAAACTACTAACTATTACTAAAAGATTCAATCTCTTGCAGCCCAAAACATGGCCCATAAGCGGCCCATATTTCGTATCATTCCCCTCCTCTTGAAAAAGATTTGTCCTCAAATCATGTTTGGAAATGAATAGTACTACAAGAATTGGCAGTATGAAACTTCAAATCTCCACATATTGGCTCTCTTAGAATGAATGATACTTGCATACGTCATGATTATTGTAATTCGGTGCACATGTCTCTTGGTCAGCTTGAAAATGCTCACAATCTGCCATGGGAAACTCAAGGCTTGACTCCAACCACTCCAAAGCTCTCTAATCAGTCCTGTGTCATGAATGGTCGACTTTGGACCTACACAATAAATCACACGATTAGCATTTGTAGGTATAAAATCACTTGATAGCTTACCATTCACATTCACAAGATAAGGATCTTCATAGTGATGCTCAATCAGGTTAGAAAAGTCCCGGACATGATTTTGCAAAGTTACAAAATTCATTGCAAGTTGTTGTTGGTATGGCCTATCTTGCACAAATGGAGTAAGATCGAGATAGGCAGCTTCTGAACCTTCAAATTGAAGAATAAAATCAGGTTGTAAGGAATCAGAATTTGGGCCAATGAGGAAAGGATTGTCACCAACAAAATAAGAAGGAAATTTATAACAAGTTTCAAGTGTAGAAACTCCCTTTGAAACTTCATTATTCCTCCCAACAAGCAAATCAGGCTCATGGTTGACGTTGAACATCAGTGGATGACAAAGAGAGACAACACTTAAGGTGCAAACTCCATGAAAAGTTTGATATTCACCAATGGATTTAGGCATAGAACATGCCAAGATCAACTCAATTTTTCCTTGCTTAACCTGCATAAAAGTAGAAACACTAAACAAAGTAGAGTCAAGATCGTTAGAAAAAACATATGGTCTCACATCCTTTCTCACAATCAGCTTACTCTTAGAATTTTTAATCTCTTGTTCATGCTCAGTAGCTGACTTTTTCCCCTCATTATTCTCAACCTCTTTCTCCTTTTCAACTCTCTCGAATTTTACCTCTTCAGTCACAATTCTCTCCTCCAGCTCTTTCTTCATACTATAACGCTCATGCTCACTCTTCATGTATGCTAGATCAATACAAAGTTGCTTAGAGTTAAGCGACACAAGCCTGGTACGACGGCCATTAAATGTGAAGGAATACTTATTAGTATATCCATCATATTTGACTTCTCGATTAAACATCCACCATTGTCCCAACAGCACATGCGTCACTTGAATGGGAACCACATCACACAACACCTCATCCACGTATTGACCAATACGAAAAGGAACAAGTGTGTGCTTAGTAATCCAAATATCACCACTATCACTTTGCAACTTGTAAGGTCGAAGATGATCAATGGTTGGAAGATTCAATTTCTCAACCAAGACAGTACTTGCGAGATTAACTTCACAACCCTTATCAATGGCTAAGCTGCAAACTTTATCCTTGATATGGCAACGTGTATAAAACCAATCATTTTTTTGAGCTTTGATGATTTCCAATTGCTCAGTTATCTCACGCAATGCCACAGTATTTACTCCTTTAGGCACAAGATGGTGAAGCTCCAGTTGAGCATTCGTTTGTCTCATACTTTTATTACCTGCAAAACTCAACAAAAATTAGTAGAACAGTCCTCACTCGCTCCCTTACGTGTTTCACTCCTCTCGTGTTTTCACTCAAGTGTGTATGGCACTCTAATGCTCTCACCAATTCACTTCTCAAACCACTTGTTTGTTTCCTTTGAAGAAATCAGAAATTTTCTCAAGGAAGTTCAATCAAACTTTAATCAATATAGCTCCCAATTGTATCAAAGGAACAAGGAAACAAAAAGTAGAAATGGAAAGCTCAAGTAATGAATAAGGAATGGAAGAGGAAAAAATTGATGTACAAAGAAAAAGAAAGTCCAAGTACGATGATGGAGTTCCCAAGTGCTTTACTTAATTGCCCAATTGATTTTTGGAAACAAGTTAGGTGTTGGACTTATTTGGAAATTTCCTTAAAGTCGGCTAACCAAACAGAATTATTACCAAAATTTTTCCAGATTCCCTCTCCAAAAACCTTCCTAAAGTCGGCTATAACAAATCAGAATTTGGTAGCTAAAAAAATTTCCAGATTTCTGCTCCTTTTAAACCTTCCAAAGTCGGCTGCAAAACAGAATTTGGTAGCTTCCTAACCGCTGAAAATTTCCAGATTTGTTACCTTATCAAATCAGAATAGCTTCCACGAAAAAAATTCCAGATTTCTTGTCTTTTTAAATTCCCCTCAAAGTCGGCTGGAATTTCCTAAAAATTTTTCCAGATTTGGTAGCTTCCTAACCCCAAAATTTTCCAGAATTGCCTCTTCTTAAATCCCCTCAAAATTTTCGTCCCTTACTCTCCCTCAAGAACAACAATTCGGCCCTCCCCTCTTTGCTCCACACAAGGACAGTTTTGACGCTTGGTGCTAAACAATGGCTTCACAAGATGACACAAGCAACGTCACCCAAGAATACCCCAAGCGGCCTGCTCAAGAAACTCCCAAGAGGTTTACTCCTAAGCCAAGAAAGCCCCGTATGGATGCAAGGACGTACAAGAAACTGTTTATACGTAGGGAGGTGCAAATCTTCAAGAATCAAGATGGTCAAGATCCTCAAAAAACTCAACGGGTGATACAAGTGATCAAGGCTCAAGGTGTGCAAGATTTTCAAGAGGAGGTTGGTCAAAACTTTTGAGTAGTCTTTTCTTGATGTAATTTTCTGGTTTGTTGGAACAAGTGCAACAAGACAGAATTTGGCAAATAAAAGTGCGGCTTCCTTCTTTGTTGTTTGCTACCCGAATGCCTTTTCTCTTTTCCTTTTTCTGTTTGTTTTTTTTTTTTTTGACTCTAAGAACACACAATTACTCGGCTGTTTTTTTTGGGTAGAATTCCAGAATTTAATGTCAATCCAATGTTCTCCTTCAATCCTCCAATAATTATCAAGACATGTATCAAAGTTTCAAGACTTCAAGATTAGTTTCAAGAAACTCAAGAAACCCTAGATTATGGTAGTCCCTCTCCAAGATTCCAACCCCAAACAAGTTCAACCACAAAATCAGTTTAGGAAATTAATTAAAACAACTTGGTGAATAAACTAAAGTTTGGACAGATTTGGCAAGAAACTTGCGCCCAAGGAAACCCTAGCGGCTGGATTTTTTTTTTTTTTTTTACTCTAAACCAACACAAAACTTCAAGAACAATATAACAAGACACCAAAATAAGAAAGAAACACAAGTTATGAACAAAAGTTTTTTTTCCGGATGAACAGTGTCGCTACAGCAGCGATGAACAGTATCGCTACAGTGCGGCGCAGTGAACAGTATCGCTACAGTGGCGATGAACAGTCGATGCTACAGTACCTTTTTTTTTTTTTTGTAATAACAATCGGACTTGACACAAAGAGAGACACGACCAGATTTGCAAAATAAAATTGACTAGGAAGCTTACGAACAAACTCAACGGGATATACTTGATGTCGTCGACTAGCTCTGAATACCAACTGATGTGATACTCACTTGACGCGATCTAGACAACGAATCACCAACGGTTTAGCAGCGGAAATTTGACCCAAATCTAATCCCCGAGATAACGAACACTATTGATATTATCTCAATCCGTTACCTAATGAATTAGCGAACCAAACTATAGGTAGAGGAACGCCACAACCAAGGAGTTACTTGATTGATAAGTTCACTTGAATAACTTGAGAAAGATTCTCAAATATTCAAAGAGGCTCTCTTGGAAAGAGAAAAGTGAAAACTCACAATTTTATTGATCTTCAAAACTGCCTATGAAGGTCTCTTGCCTTGGCTATATATAGCCATACAACTTGAAAACCTAAAGTGACTTGAAAACCCTAACTCGGCTAGGCTAGGCCTTTGGCCCGATTCCACTACTCAAATCCACTATCTAATGGTCAGCTTATAATCGATCCAATGAAGGCTTTAAGCTGGCCCAACATAACCCAATAAAAGCTAATTAACCAACTTAAGTTATAGTGAGCCTAGACTCTATAAATCGGATCCAACTCAACATGAGGTCTAGGACCGAATTTATTCCTAGCAAATAAAATAGAAATCTAGAAAATAAACTACTAACTATTACTAAAAGATTCAATCTCTTGCAGCCCAAAACATGGCCCATAAGCGGCCCATATTTCGTATCAGTTTCAGCCGGCACTTGAAGTGAAAAAGAGAAGGGTTGGCTGGTGAATGAAGCTTCCTTGAGAAGCTTGAGGTTTTGTGGTTAAGATTCATTCAAATGTTAACTCTTAATACTGCGCGCAAGTGCGAGTTTTGTGGCCCTTTTCTCTCGGGTTTGTTCCTCATGTGCACTAAACCTCTGATGTACTTCCTTTAACATTATAATTATTCACTCTTAGTAGTCTAGAATAAATTTCTTAAAGTCATCCAATTAGTCGCGCGCGTGGAAGCGCGAACTTACGTCTCGGGCGCGATAAAGCGCAATTTCTAAGAAATTTTTGTAACGATAATATAACTAACCAATACTAGGGTAATTAATCATAAAAATATCTATTTTAAGACTAACGCATGAGTTCTCAAATCTCCAAGGTCACTGTACTCTCAGATCGAATATTGCCTTCAAACGCGTATTCGCTATTTCTTACTAAACGAGTTTTTGAAAATTAAATTTATTAATGGGACATTTTAAAAATATATGCAAGTCATAGTTCCATGTAAATGGTTTTAAAATTGTTGAAATAAATTATTCGGGAAAAAGGGTGAATAAATAATTAAATAAGCCAGTAATATACGATAAAATAAGAAAATTTTCGGGTCCTCACACCATTTCCCCCTAATCACGTTCCACCAAACACGTGCCACACCCTCAAATTGAAAAGCGGCTAAATTCACTCGCCTTTACTCAGTATAGTCTAAGGCGGCAAAGATGTTGGTCATTCTCTCCAGCCAATTCTCCACTATTTCGGGATCAGGTCCCCCAAGAAACTTAGGTGGGGCAAACTTCAAAAATCGCTCCAAGCCTCTATCCTCCCCTCTCTCTTGAGCCCCATGCTGATTAACAGGTCCTGGACCTTGACGTTCTGCTAATCGTTCTAAGATATCAGTCATATGGTTAATAGCAGTAGCTACTTGGTTATCACCTTCGTTTATTTGCCCTTGGTTCAGTTTAGTTGCCGATCCTTGATCATCTCCATGAGCTTGGGGTTGCCTAACCCCAGGCCCTCGGCCCCTTCCACTTTTTCGACCGTTCATAGTCTTAATAATTTTCTAAAGGCATAGACGTAAGATAAATATGCATAAGCGAAGTTTAAAATGACACTTTAATTATGCAAGACGAAAAATAAATAGGGGAGAGACCAAAATAATTGCAAATATGCACAACCCATAACATAGATTAGAAATCATAGAGCAACAAAGTCAAGCACATCATAAGTAACGTTCAAGTGCTTCAAAAGATAGGTAGCACAGTTAAGCAAAATACAATGGCTTTTGAACAAGTACCACCCCGACTATCCTAGACAAAAACTACTAAAGTAGACTAAATCACTAGTTTAGTGATTGGCCAGGAGCCAAAAGTCTCTGCTACTTCGGTAGGATCATTTTCATCTTCAGCACTAGGAGTTTCTTCCTCATTTTCCTCGTCAAGTATCTTGCCATCCACCACTTGTTCGACCAAAGTAACACACTCAACCATCATCCACTTAGTCCGGTCTCTAATTTCATGTACTACCCTAGCAAGTCGGCTCTTAGTCTCCTGAAACTGTTCACGAAGAGCCTCAGCCTTTTTCCACTCCTCAAGTACATCAGTCTCTAATTCATGAATTCTAGCAATCCGGGCATCCACAGTTGCCATTAGTTCTCGATTATCCTCTCGAACTACCCTATTTTCCTTGGATAATCGCCTCCAATCATCGATTACCGCTAGCACCACATTAGGGTACGAGTATGTATATCTCAGTCCATAAATTTTGATGATTACAAAACAATTGGATGTTACTAATATTCTTTGAAGAGATTGTTTCAGGAATTGGAACAAAAACAAGGTCAAAGACTTGAAGCCAAAACAGGATCAAAGATTGACAAATTGCTGAAATAGCTGTCGACGCACAAAAGGACCATATCGGACTGTCGACAACCATTGAGCAACTTCGGACGCATGAAGAACTCACACTCGGACGTATGAAGATAATAAGCCAAGTCTTCTATGATCATTGACCTCGATCGGACACACAATACCTCAGTACCGGACGTCCGACAAACGTTGTGGTACTTTGGACGCAATACACTGAGAGCACCGGACGTCCGAAAAAAATGAAGAAGGATTTGCAAGTTTTCATTTTACCTTCGGACGTATATTGTGGAAGGACTGGACGTCCTAAGAATCTCAAGAAAATGTCTTGAACTCACTGTCTTCGTTCGGACACAGAAAATCAGAGTGCCGGACGTCCGATACCACCAACGGCTAGTTGACTCTTCAGCTGTCTTCTATTCGTTGACAACATTAATTGAAGAATTTTTTGGTCTCCTATAAATAGAGAATAGTCAACTACTTCAAATAAATTTTTACACATTAAGTCTACATTAGATCTTGAGTGATTCAAGTGTAAGAATACTCCAAAAAGAAGATTTGTACTCTTAGCTGTGTAATCTTCATTTAGCTTTTCAAGTGTGATTTAGTTTCTTCAATAGTGTAGCTTTGTGAGGGTTATCCGAGTGATTGTAAAACTTCCTTGCTTGATCGAGTGAGACTTGAGGCAAGAAGGAAGTGATCCTTCCTTTGTACACAAGAGATTGGTTGTAAGTTGATCAACTTGAAGAAACTTGGTATATAAAGTGATATTCAAACTTAAGTCAAGTTTGAAACTTGGTCTGCCATTCTATCCCTTTACTTACTATCTTACAATATATATTGCTTATTTCTTCTACTCACAATCACTTGTGCTAGTCCATTAATTGTTTCTTTGTGAGGTCCTTTAGAAAAAGAAAGCAAGTTCTAGAAAAAGTGCTCATATCTTGGCTAGCTTTTAGATAACCTAATACACCCCCATCTTAGGTTATTTTCGATCCTTACAATTGGTATCAGAGCTTGGTCTCCTAGAGATTAAGCTCAATCGGCTTGGGAGTAAAAATGACAACCAACAATGCCATGTTCTTTGAGGGACAATCTGTCACTAGACCTCCATTATTCAATGGGTCAAACTATGTGAGTTGGAAGGAGAGGATGATTATTTTCTTACAATCTATTGATATTGAGTTATGGTTTATTGTTAATGAGGGTCTATATGATGCTTCTATTATTGATGATAATACTCATAGGCCGAAACCAAAAACAAGAAGTGAGTTGACGGCTGAAGATAGAACTCATCTTACTCTAAATGCCAAGGCTATGAATGTATTATATAGTGCTCTAGATTCAAATGAGTCCATTAGAGTCAAAGGCTGCAAATTTACAAAAGAAATTTGGGATAAACTTAGAGAAATCCATGAAGGAAGCGAAAATGTGAGAAAACAAAAGAAATCCATCATGGTCACTAAGTATGAATCTTTTATGATGGAACCTCATGAAAACATTGACAAGATATACTACAGATTCAATGATCTTATCAAGGATTAGGAAGTGCTTGAGAAGAACTACTCTCTAGGTGAGAAAAATAGAAAAATTTTGAATGCCTTATCAAAGGATTGGGAGAGTAAAGTGACTGCCATAGAGGAATCTAAAGATCTAAATATCCTACCTATTGAATCTCTTATTAACTCTCTAATCTCTTATGAGCTGAAACTCAAATCCAAGGTGCAGGAAGAAGAAGACACAAAGATGAGGAGGAGTATTGCTTTGAAAGCTTCACAAGATGAAGATGATACAGCCTCTCTGGATGGAGAAGACATGGAAGGTGATGACAATGACATTGCACTCATCACAAGAGGCTTCAAAAGAATACTCAACAAGAGGAGATTCAGAAAAGGTGGTCCGAGCAATTCCTTCCCTAATCAGTCCAACAACTTGAGAAATGAAGAGAAACTAGAGTTTAACAAAAAGCAAACTGATAAGTGCTTTGAATGCGGCCAACCTGGACACTATGCAAATGAGTGTCCAATAAAAAGGAAGAAGGAGAGCAAGGTTGAACGAAAACCAAGGTTCAACAATTTTCAGATCACCTGAAATGACTGCAATTCAGAGGGTGAAGTCGAAGAAGAAGAGGAATCTGCCCAAGTGGCCTTCATGGCCATTGGTGATGAAGAGGTAACTACGTGTAACTCTTTAACTGATAGTGACAGTGAATCTGATGATGATGTTAATTCGTTTTTAGAAAAAATGCACAACAGTTTGAAAGAATCCTATGTCAGAAACAAGGAACTAAAACAGAAGATCAGCTTTTTAATTCAAGACAATGCAAATCTTTATCGACAAAACAAACACTTGAAAAATGAAAATGAGAATCTGAAAAGGATTGAATTAGATTTGCATGCTAAACTTGACAGAAAAAAAATTTCTGTGACATACTCAAAAATGAACAAAATTGTTTGAAAAGAAGAATGAATGATCTTGGCCAGTGGCTTCAACATCAGAAAGAGAATTACTTTCAAAGGAATGTTAAAAAATCTCACTTTAGCACTCATCAGAATAAGTTAAATTATCATGCAAAATGATTTTACCATCTATAGGAGAAGTCAAGTCAGTTTTGTTAAACCTGATCATTTGAATGATCCATCAACTATGTGCAGCTTTTGTTGTCAATTTGGTCACATGAATAGCAACTGTCATGCTAAGAAAAACATGAGAAATTGTATGAGATGCATGTGGATGGTTAGATATAATGCTAACTCTCAAGAACCCAAAAAGTAATGGGTACCAAATATTATCTTGTGGATTTTTGTGTAGGCGAACTTGGTAAACACTGTTAAAGAATCAAAATGGTTCATAGATAGTGGATGCTCAAGACATATGACCGGTGATGCATCACAGTTCATCAAGCTCAAGCCAAAAACAAGTGGAAAGGTAACTTTTGGAGATGATAATAAAGCCAAAACTGTTGGTATTGGTGATGTTGGTAAGAATGGTCAAACTTTTGTTCATAATGTCCTTTTAGTTGACAACCTGAGTTATAACTTGCTAGGTGTTAGCCAATTATGTGATAGGAACCTATTTGTGTTATTTAAAAAAAAATGAATGCCTTGTTCTTGACTCAAAGTTCAACATTATTTTCAAAGGAAAAAGAGTTAATGACATTTATGTAGTTACTCTTGAAAAAGTTGATTTCTCCAGCCTTAGTTGTCTCAAAGTAGCAAATGAGGATCCCTGGTTGTGGCACAGAAGGCTTTGTCATTTCAATATGGATTTGCTAAAAGAGATTTCCAAAAAGGAACTGGTTAGAGGGCTTCCAAAACTCAACTTTAGTAAAGACCGTATCTGTGATGCTTGCCAATTTGGAAAACAAGTCAAGGTATCTTTTAAACCCAAGAAATGTATTTCTACTACAAAACCTTTAGAACTTTTACATCTTGATCTTTTTGGTCCTACTCAAACCACAAGCCTAGGTGGCAAAAGATTTTGTTTTGTTGTTGTTGATGACTATTCTACATACACTTGGGTGATGTTTCTTGCACATAAAGATGATGCTTTCAAAAACTTTGTTTCTCTGTTTGCCAAGGTTCAGAATCTGATTGGTTTGAAAATCATAAAAATCCGAAGTGACAACGGCACAGAATTTCATTTTTGTGGCTTTCCAGAATTTTGTGACAACAATGGCATTACACATGAGTTTTCTATTACTAGAGTTCCCCAGCAAAATGGAGTGGTTGTGAGGACTCGTAAAATTCTTAATTAACAAAAGCCCTATTTTTGGCTCATTTAATTATTTATTTGGATAATTGCCCGGAATATTATTTTCTATCCTCATTAGATCTAAATACATGGAATTATAGCTTCATTATATTTTTAAAATGACTTGTTTCAAAAAATTAATTTTTGGAAGCTCGTTTAACGAAAATAGTGAAAACGTGTTTGGAAATTTTACCCGATCGAGGGTACTATAAGTTTGAAAAATTGGAAACTTATATAATGGTTCTAAAATAGGTAATTTTATGTTTAAGTACTCAAGTGATAGTTATTAGTACTATCGTTATAAGAAATTCTCGGAGGTTTCGTTTTATCGCGCTTAATTTGGAGATACGCGTTTTTACACGCGCGATTTAATTGAGGGACTTTAGACCCTTATTTTGGGACAATTAAGAGTGAATAATATTAATATGAATACAAGTGCATGAGAGGTTTAGTGCACTAGTGAAACAAATGCAAGAGGAATTGAGCACGAAACGCGCGCGAGAGAGAGTTGACTTTTGCACCAATTCTAGCCACACAAATGAAACTTCCTTAGGAAGCCAAATTTAGACCAAAACACTCTCTCTCCTCCTCACAAAGCAGCCGGCCATCCTTGTGCAAAAACAACTCAAGTTCTTCAAAATTTTCCTTCACAAAATCTTCATCAATCTTCATCCAATTCCTTCCAAATTTCACACACACTTAGCTTAATACTTGGAGATCACATTAAGCTACAAAGGATAGCTGCAATCCACGGTTTTCTTGGACAAGGAGGGAGCCGAAATTCTGCCTTTGTTCATCACACAAGTAGGTGATGATCCAACCTTCAAATCTTGGTTTATGGAAGTAGAATTTCACGTATAAACTCTTGTATGCATGTGGGTAGTCTTGTTTATGGTGAATTTTTGTTGTGTGGGCTCTATGAACTCCCACTTTTGATGGAAGGACTGATTTGATGATTGATGATGAAATTAATGGTGGTTTAGTGCTTAAATTAGTGGATTAACGTTGTATTGTTGGTAGAAAATCAAAAGAGGTGCTGGAGCAAAAGTGACCATTTTACCCCTGCCTTGTACGACCACTTTTGTGCAAAATTTTGAGGTGCTAATGGCTTGTTTATGTTGTTTACATGTTATATTGGTTGTGTAAAAAGTTTCATTGAAAAATAACATGATTTGGTCACTCAAATGTCGAAATTTCGAAAAGTTAGAAAACTGGAATTTTGTTTCCAGATTGCCCAGGCAGTCTTCTTGTTTCGGCTATAACTTGTTGCTCCGATGTCAAAATCGAGTGCCGTTTGTGGAATTGAAAACTAGACATTCCCAGATTTCCGTTGGTATAAAATGCAGGTCCTGGTTCCACTTGAGGAAGCCAAACCATTCGTTTGAAATCCACTGTCCTGTTTTGTTGCTTCCTGGAAGGCAGCACATGAGCTGCAACTTGATGCTCACGAATGAGCGGGTTATGGATAGATTTTAAAAATGGTTTCTTCTGAGAAAATATAGCCTTATGAGTCTATTTTCTAACTCCACCAACTACGCTCAATTCTGAGTTGAATTGTGTGATTTATGATCGAAATTCAAAACTGACTTTGTGAACAAAAACAGTGTTTTGGACAGATTTGAAACTAACAATGATTTGGGACTTGTTATCCGAAATTTTGGTGATTAATCACCTACAAAATGTGTATTGGATACCTATTATACATTTTCTATGCACATGGACCGTTCTTGAGGTACTTTGTTGGCCAAACGTTTTGAAAACGGAAAACGGAACATACAAGGCAGATTTGCCTTGAAGTTCTTGGAGATTTCGTGATTTCGTTAACCAACTTCCCGGATGACTTTTCCTGTGAAATTTGGTAGAAGAATATCCCTTATATGGTAGGATAAACCTACCAAATTTGGTACCATTTCAAGTTCGTTTCGATGTTCAACCGATGTCCCAAAAACAGTGATTTAAATCTGGAAAATGGTAAACAGGTTCCAAATTTCAGTAACTTTGAACTACCGTATCTCGGTACTCAAAACTCCGATTCTTGTTTCACTTGCTTTTTTTTAAACCTTGTTTACAACTCTAATCAACTTCCAAATTTCAAAGGCTGGTTCGGAATGGGTGAATTTTTCCGAATTTCCAAATTTGGCCAAAAACCAACCCCGAAAGCTGTCTTCATGTTCAAAACAGCAACTTTGAACCAATTTTTGAATACTTTTCGTCTGGAATAATGGAAAAGTGTATTCTATGAACTTTTAGTACTTTGGAAGAGGTTTCCAACGGTACCAATTTTTCCAATTTTTGACTTGTAAAGCATGAGATACGATTTTTCTAATGTATCGTATCAAAACTGAAATTTTCTGAATTCCAAGGAAATGGAGTTTTTCAAGTACTCCTTATTCTTTCGATATTACTTGAACATTTTATACTTGATTTCCAAGATGAAAACTCAATTTTTCCTGTACTTTGAAACCCCACTTGAGAGTCTCGATTTAGGATAATTAAGGCTCGTTTCAAGAGACTTTCTAAGATTGTACTATGGTACGATCTTCTTTAATAGTAGGGATTTGTGAATGATAGTCTATTATTATTTGCTCAGGCGCACACGAGGGCCTTCAAGAGCATCCCACGGTGGACGCTTGAATTTCAATTGAATCTACTTGCTCTTGTTACTTGGTGAGTGTCAAGTGTATGGCAACTTGAACTCTATGGACTTGATTCATGCTTGGCTTACCTGATTACATGCTTCGCCTACTTGGTTTTCAAAAATGGAGTCGAGTGTGTACTTTATCGCACTCGTTCTCATTGTGAAATACATGTTTAAACCTGTCAAATGTTTGAATACAGGACATGGTATGCTATGGCCGCATACATTGTTGGAGTGAATCCCCTCGACACTTACATGATACATGGTGGATGCCCAAACTCATAGGCCGACCTTGGGACTCGAGCCGACATGGGTTTGGTCGGGAACCTTGGTGAGTCTTGAAAATTACATGATAAGCTTGATCTATTTGAGAGATCCTGCTTAGCATACTCGTGGAGTATAGCCTTCTAAATATCGTGCGGGCTCGGAGCGGTGTATGGTGGACGGATGAGAAGTAAGTGGTGATCTACGGATTGGAAATATCAACTCAGTTGACGGAGAGTCATCACAGGGAGATATACGAATGACATCGGCAAAACAAGTGGAACTTAACTCCTGAGAGCTACCATATCCTTGAATTGTTTCTGTTTACATTTTGTTGGCATTGTTAATTACTTGCAAGTTATCACTTGAACTGTTACTTGGGCTTGTTACCTGAACTATGTGCCTACATGTGTGTTCTTGGCCTCACGAGCGTTTTGCTCACCCTGTAGATTTTTTTTCTTTAACAGGACTGGACCGAGAATGAACTTGGAGAAACTCCCCTTTTGTATTTTGGCTTAGGGTTTCTAATGTATATTGACTAGACATTTTGGGCTGTTGTATGTATATTTGGAGTATTAATGTAACTTTTGGAAATCCAATGTAAGGATTGGATGGTTATTGTATATTGTTAAGTCTGGAAGCTTTCCGTACTTCCCTACTTTATCTCGTGTTGTTGTATAATTTTGTGTTAAGCTGGAATGAGATCGCTTGAGTTCTGGCGAGAGTTGGGCAGACGTCCCGCGGATACCCTTTGGTTCGCTTTAGGGAGAAATGGGAGCGTCATAGTTGGTATCAGAGCACTAGGTTAGAGATCTATATGGGAGCTATACTAGATACTCTACCTTTAAGACTTGGAGTTGGGCGATTTAGCCTACCTTAAGTGATACGTGGGGCGACCAAGCAATTAAGTTAGTCCTACCTCAAGTGACATTTGGGATGAACTTGTGATCAAGTTAGGCATGCATTAAGGGATATCCGAACTAGGTAGTGATTAAGTTTCTAACCCGAAAAGTGTTATTATTTTGCAGGGATGGAAAACGGAAGTGGAGCCCCGGTAGCTAATGGGAACGGCCATGCGAATGGTCACGTTGAGGCACATAGGCCTATTTACTACCGAACTCTAGGTGGGGGAGCTCCAGTAGGCTACTCACCCTATGACAGATACCCTTGATGTTCGTGTAGGTTGACTTTTGCCTACCCGAACCACCTTGTACTTGCTCTGGACGACGAGCGTCGTCAGTTGGTGGATGCTAACCGAGACTTGCAGGCTGAGGTGGACGAGTTTAGACAGATGGTTAGCGCTCAGGGAGAGAGACTTGTTGAGCTCGAAGAGGTGTTAGAGGGTGAGGTAGCTACATCTGCCATCATCCGTAAGGAGTTTTAGGGCACTAGTGCTTGACTTACTAGTCTGAGAGAGGAGATCCGTGACAGGGCTTCCGGGATCTTGACTGATGCTACTAGGTTAGTAGAGGAGGCGATGGATGTAGTCCAGAGCCCTGAGAAGGAAGATCCCGAGGAGGAGGAGATTCTCCCTAATAGTCCTACTGTGGATTAGATCTTTAGTGATTGACCTTTTGACCCTTTTGACTGGTACAGTTAGGTTTAGCTGGGGTAACGCTAAGTGCCGAGGCCATTGTATTTTGTATGACTGTGTGGCCTACTTTTGAGGCACTTGCTTTTACTTTAGTCTTCTGCGACTAAAAGTACTCTCATGGCACCTATGTGCTATATTTTGTGATTTCCCCCATGACTTGCTAATTGTACGAACTTGAGATGTTAATAGATGTAAATTATTGTTATTTTCAATATTTTCTTGATTGGCTCTTGTTTCAAGTATTTTTCTCATTTAATTAAAGTTATTTCTTGCACTAGGCATGCCTAGGTTATGGAAGGACTAAGAAGTGGTCGAGGTCGTGGGCGAGGGACTAGACAGGCCCAACCTTATGGGGATGAACAGGATCGGCAACTGGACCGACCCAAGGCCAGGAAAATATTGAGGGTAATCAAGTGGCTACTGCCATTAATAGGATGACTGATATCTTGGAATGACTAGCTGAGAGACAAGGTCCTGGACCGCTTAACCAACCTGGGCGACAGGACAGAGGAGAGGATAGAGTGTTAGAAAGGTTCTTAAAGTTCAACCCGTCTAGGTTTATTGGTAAACCCGATCCTGAGGTAGCGGACAATTGGTTAGAGAGAATGACCAACATATTCGCAGCCCTAGACTATATTGAGGATAGGAGAGTGAACTTTGCTGCCTTTCAATTTGAAGGAGTAGCTCGTGCTTGGTGGGACCCGATAAAAGGGAAATGGGAGAGAACCCAAACCCCTTGGATTTGGGAGAATTTCACGAGGGAATTTAATGAAAAGTTTATTCCACCCTTAATCCAAGAAAAGAGGGAGGATGAATTTATCAAGTTGAAACAGGGAACCCTTAGTGTAGCGGAGTATGAGGGGAAGTTCACTAAGCTTTCCAAGTATGCTCCGGAACTGGTGATTAATGAGCGGAAAAGGATTAGACAGTTTGTACAAGGGTTGAATGTGGAAATCCAGGAGGGCTTGGCCGCAGCCCAAATCTCTACATTTACTGAGGCTTTAGAGAAGGCACAAAGGGTTGAAAGTGCAAGGGTGCAAGTGAGGGACTTTCACAATAGAAAAAGGAATTTTTCTAACCATACTTCTGAGCAAGCTAGTAAGAATGCACAACTTTCCAAAATGGGAAGGGGAATGGAAGGACCAAGGACCGTTGGAGCTTCGAAGGGAGTTTTATCTAGGGGAGGTCATAGTGGGCCGACTCAAGCTAGGGGAGCGCCTTCTACTGGTTCGGCGGTGACCCCTCAAGTTACTTGTGGGTACTGTGGAAACCCAATCACTCTGAGAATGATTGTTGGAGGAAGTCTGGGAAGTGCTTGGCCTGTGGTAATACCGAGCACCATCTCGCGAACTGTCTAAGCAAAATGAAGATGGGAGGTAACACTCAGAGACCAGAAAAGTTGACTTCTAAGCAGACCAGTGCTGGAGGGAGCCGACCCAAGGTGTCAGCTAGGGTTTATGTATTGGATTATCAATAGGTCCCTGAGGCGACTGAGGTGGTTGAAGGTACAATTCCAATTTTTCACCGTTTAGTTAGGGTTTTAATTGATCCGGGTGCAACACATTCTTTTGTAAACCCTAACTTTATGAGTGGGATAGACTTGAAGCCAATTAAGTTACCATATGACTTGGAGGTTAAAACACCTACTGGGGACAAAAGTTTAATTGCTAACCTGGTGTATAGGGATTGTGAAGTCTGTGTTGGGAAACGAAAATTGTTGGCCGATTTAATAGGCTTAGCGATTAAGGGGGTATGACGTGATTTTAGGGATGGATTGGCTAGTCCGTTATAATGCCCAGTTGAATTGTAGGACAAAGATTATAGAATTATGTATTCCAGGGGAGGTAACCCTGAAACGGGATGTGAGGGGGAAATTGGTTTCGTCTGCACTTATTTCAGGAATTCGGGATAGGAAAATGTTAAGTAAAGGAGCTCAAGGATGTTTGGTCTTTCTTATCAACACCCCTAGTGATAAGGTGAAATTGGAGGACATGCCTGTAGTGAAGGACTTTCCAGATATTTTTCCTGAAGAGTTAGAGTCTTTACCCTCAGAACGAGATATAACTTTTAAAATTGATGTGACCCCGGGAGTAGCACCTATCTCTAAGATGCCATATCGAATGGCTCCAGCAGAATTGAAAGAATTAAGATTACAACTACAGGATTTGTTGGAACGGGATTTTATAAGGGAAAGTGATTCACTGTGGGGAGCCCCGGTTTTGTTTGTTAAAAAGAAGGATAGGAGTTTAAGACTGTGTATAGATTACCGAGACTTAAATGATGTTACAATTAAGAATAAGTACCCACTACCCCACATTGATGAGTTGTTTGACCAATTGTAAGAGGCGGTAATATTCTCGAAGTTGGACTTGAGACAGGGTTACTATCAATTGAGGATTTTGGAGAAAGACATACCCAAGACTGCTTTTAACTCGAGATATGGGTACTTTGAATTTGCCGTGATGCCATTTGGGTTGACCAATGCACCTGCAGCTTTTTATGGACTTGATGCATAGGGTTTTTAAGCCTTACTTGGATCAATTTGTGGTGGTCTTTATTGATGACATTTTGGTATACTCTAGGAATGTGAAGGATCATGAGAGACACCTGAGAATTATTTTGTAAACTTTGAGGGAACACCAATTATATGCTAAGTTCAGCAAGTGTGAGTTTTGGTTAAAAGAAGTGACTTTCTTGGGACACATAATTTCTAAGGATGGAATTAAAGTGGATCCAGCTAAAGTTGAAGCTATTTCGAAATGCAAACGACCGGAAAACCCTACTGAAATTCGAAATTTTATAGGACTAGCAGGGTATTATCGGAGATTTATCCATAATTTTTCTAAAATTACCGGAGCCATGACTAAGTTAACCAAGAAAAGTGAAAAATTTATTTGGAGTCCTAAGTGTGAAGAGAGTTTCCAGGAATTGAAGAGACGTCTAACAAGAGCGCCAGTATTAGCTCTACCAAATGGAAGGGATAGTTTTGTGGTTTACACAGATGCTTCTAAGGAAGGTTTGGGATGTGTTTTGATGTAAAATGACAAAGTGATAGCATATGCATCTAGGAAGTTGAAACCGCATGAAGGGAATTACCCGACTCATGACTTGGAGTTAGCGGCTGTGGTCTTTGTTTTAAAGAAATGGAGACATTATCTGTGCGGGGTAACATTTGAGGTATTGACCGATCACAAAAGCCTTAAGTACTTATTCTCACAAAAGGAGTTGAATTTGAGGCAACGAAAATGGATGGAATTCTTGGAAGATTATGACTGCACGATTAAGTACCATCCAGGAAAGGCCAATGTAGTGGTTGATGCTTTGAGCCGTCAAGGACAAGTAGCTAGGTTGATGATTAAGGAATTTCATTTGTTGGAAGAAGTTAGTCATTGGAACCCTCGATTGGAACCAAGGAAAGTGATTTTGGGAAATATTGTTGTGAGTTCCACTTTGTTGGACTATATCAAGGAATCCCAAGAAAAGGACACTAAAGTGCATAAGTGGTTGGCAAAGGTCAAAAAGGGAGATGAGTCAGATTTTAACTTGGGACCAAATGGTGTATTGAGATATCGGAATCGGATAGTTGTGCCAAAAGATGAAGGGCTTAAGAAGGAAATCTTAGAAGAGGCACACCGATCGAAGTTTACAGTACACCCTGGCGGGAACAAAATACACCAGGACTTGAAGAGTCTTTATTGGTGGGAGAATATGAAAAAGGAAATTACCCAATTTGTCCAGACATGCTTGGTTTGTCAACAGGTCAAAGCCAAGAATCAGAAACCATCGGGACTTTTGCAACCTCTAGAAATACTTGAGTAGAAATGGGAAAATATTACCATGGATTTTGTATCAGGTTTACCAAGGACACAAAGAGGCCACGATGCTATTTCGGTGATAGTGGATAGACTGACCAAATCGGCTCATTTTCTGCCGATTAACATAAAGTACTCATTGGAGAAGTTGGCTCAGTTATATCTGGATGAGATTATCAGACTACATGGTATACCTCTGAGTATTGTGTCGGATAGAGATCCAAGATTTGTTTCGAGGTTTTGGCAAAAAATGCAAGAAATGTTAGGGACTAAATTAAGTTTTAGTACCACTTATCATCCCCAGACTGATGGACAATCTGAAAGGACAATTCAAACTCTTGAGGACATGTTAAAGACTTGTGTTCTGGATTTTGGGGAGAGTTGGAGTAGGTTTTTAACTCTGGCGGAATTTGCTTATAATAATAGCTTCCACTCTTCTATTCAAATGGCCCCGTATGAAGCACTTTATGGTCGAAAATGTAAGTCTCCGATTTGTTGAGATGAAGTAGGAGAACGGAAGATCTTAGACCCGACCACAGTGTCTTGGATTGAGGAAGCTAGGGAGAAAGTAAAGTTGGTACGCCAGAGAATTCAAACCGCACAAAGTCGTCAAAAGAGCTATGCAGATAATCGGAGGAAGGATTTAGAATTTGCGGTTGGAGATCTATTGTTCCTCAAGATCACACCACTGAAAGCGAGTTTAATGTCTGAGAAGGGAAAGAAGTTACAACCGAGGTTTGTAGGATCTTACAAGGTTATCCAACGCGTGGGAAATGTAGCATATAAGTTGGAATTGCCGCCGAGTTTATCTCGAATTCATAATGTGTTCCACGTGTCCATGCTTAAGAAGTATCATCCAGACCCTTCTCACATAATACAACCGGAGAGTATTGAGATTGATGAGGCCTTAACCTATGAGAAGAAATTGGTGAAACTTCTGGATAGGAAGATGAAAGAATTGAAAAATAAACGGATACCGTTTGTGAAAGTGTTTTGGAGGAATCATGGAATAAAAGAAGCCACATGGGAGATCGAAAAAGCAATCCGAGAAAAGTATCCATACCTGTTCACAAATCAAGGTAAATTTCGAGGACGAAATTTCTTAAGGGGGAGAGGGTGTGAGGACTCGTAAAATTCTGATTTAAAAAAAAAGCCCTATTTTTGGCTCATTTAATTATTTATTTGGATAATTGCCCCGAATATTATTTTCTATCCGCATTAGACCTAAATACATGGAATTATAGTTTCATTATATTTTTAAAGTGACTTGTTTCAAAAAATTAATTTTTGGAAGCTCGTTTAATGAAAATAGTGAAAACGTGTTTGGAAATTTTACCCGATTGAGGGTACTATAAGTTTGAAAAATTGGAGACTTATATAATGGTCCTAAAATAGGTAATTTTATGTTTAAGTACTCAAGTGATAGTTATTAGTACTATCGTTATAAGAAATTCTTGGAGGTTTCGCTTTATCGCGCTTAATTTGGAGATACGCGTTTTTACACGCGCGATTTAATTGAGGGACTTTAGACCCTTATTTTGGGACAATTAAGAGTGAATAATATTAATATGAATATAAGTGCATGAGAGATTTAATGCACAAGTGAAACAAATGCAAGAGGAATTGAGCACGAAACGCACACGCGTGCGCGCGCGAGAGTGAGTTGACTTTTGAACCAATTCTAGCCGCACAAATGAAGCTTCCTTGGGAAGCCAAATTTAGACCAAAACACTCTCTCTTCTCCTCACAAAGCAGCCGGCCATCCTTGTGCAAAAACAACTCAAGTTCTTCAAAATTTTCTTTCACAAAATCTTCATCCAATTCCTTCCAAATTTCACACACACTTAGCTTAATACTTGGAGATTACATTAAGCTACAAAGGAGAGCTGCAATCCACGGTTTTCTTGGACAAGGAGGGAGCCAAAATTCTGCCTTTGTTCATCACACAAGTGGGTGATGATCCAACCTTCAAATCTTGGTTTATGGAAGTAAAATTTCACGTATAAACTCTTGTATGCATGTGGGTAGTCTTGTTTATGGTGGATTTTTGTTGTGTGGGCTCTATGAACTCCCACTTTTGATGGAAGGACTGATTTGATGATTGATGATGAAATTAATGGTGGTTTAGTGCTTAAATTAGTGGATTAATGTTGTATTGTTGGTAGAAAATCAAAAGAGGTGCTTGGAGCAAAAGTGACCGTTTTACCCCTGCCTTGTCCGACCACTTTTGTGCAAAATTTTGAGGTTCTAATGGCTTGTTTATGTTGTTTACATGTTATATTGGTTGTGTAAAAAGTTTCATTGAAAAATAACTTGATTTGGTCACTCAAATGTTGAAATTTCGAAAGGTTAGAAAACTGGAATTTTGTTCCCAGATTGCCCATGCAGTCTTCTTGTTTCGGCCATAACTTGTTGCTCTGATGTCGAAATCGAGTGCCGTTTGGGCATTGGAAAGTAGACATCCCCAACTTTCCGTTGGTATAAAATGCATGTCCTGGTTCCATTTGAATAAGTCAAACCATTCGTTTGAAATCCACTGTCCTGTTTCGTTGCTTCCTGGAAGGCAGCACATGAGCTGCAACTTGATGCTCACGAATGAGCTGGTTATGGACAGATTTTGATAATGATTTCTTCTGAGAAAATATAGCCTTATGAGTTTTTTTTCTAATACTACCAACCACGCTCAATTCCGAGTCGAATTGAGTGATTTATGATCGAAATTCAAAACTGACTTTGTGAACGAAAACAGTGTTTTGGACAGATTTGAAACTAACAATGACTTGGGACTTGTTATCCGAAATTTTGGTGATTAATCACCTACAAAATGTGTATTGGATACCTCTTAGACATTTTCTATGCACATGGACCGTGCTTGAGGTACTTTTTTGGCCAAACGTTTTGAAAATGGAAAACGGAACATACAAGGCAGATTTGCCTTGAAATTCTTGGAGTTTTCGTGATTTCGTTAACCAACTTTCCGAATGAATTTTTCTGTGAAATTTGGTAGAGGAATACCCCTTATGTGGTAGGATAAACCTTCCAAATTTGGTGTCATTTCAAGTTCGTTTCGATGTTCAACCGATGTCCCAAAAACAGTGATTTAAATCTGGAAAATGGTAAACAGGTTCCAAATTTCAGTAACTTTGAGCTACCGTATCTCGGTGCTCAAAACTCCGATTCTCATTCCGCTTGCTTTGTTTTAAACCTTATTTACAACTCTAATTGAGTACCAAATTTCAAAGGTTTGTTCACAATGGATGAATTTTGCCGAATTTCCAAATTTGGCCAAAAATAAACCCTGAAAGCTGTCTTCATGTTCAAAACAGCAATTTTGAGCCAATTTTTTGAATACTTTCCGTCGGGAATCATGGAAAAGTGTATTCTATGAACTTTTAGTACTTTGGAACAGGTTTCCAACGGTACCAAGTTTTCTAATTTTTGACTTGTAAAGTTTGAGATACGATTTTTCTAATGTATCGTATCAAAACTAAAGTTTTCCGAATTCCAAGGAAATGGAGTTTTTCAAGTACTCCTTATTCCTTCGATATTACTTGAACGTTTTATACTCGATTTCCAAGATGAAAACTCAATTTCTCTTGTACTTTGAAACCCCACTTGAGAGCCTTAATTTAGGATAATTAAGGCTCGTTTCACGAGACTTCTAAGATTGTACTATGGTACAATCTTCTTTAATAGTAGGAGTTTGTGAAAGATAGTCTATTATTATTTGCTCAGGCGCACACGAGGGCGTTCAAGAGGATCCCACGGTGGACGCTTGAACTTCAATTGAATCTACTTGCTCTTGTTACTTGGTGAGTGTCAAGTGTATGGCTACTTGAACTCTATGGACTTGATTCATGCTTGGCTTACCTGATTACATGCTTAGCCTACTTGGTTTTGAAAAATGGAGTTGAGTGTGTACTTTATCGTACTCATTCTCATTTGAAACAAATGACTCATGCTTAACATAGTTTGCCTGGTTTACATGACCTGAAATACATGCTTAATCCTGTCAAATGCTTGAATACATGACATGGTATGCTATGGCCACATACGTCATTGGAGTGAATCTCCTCGACACTTACATGATACATGGGGGACGCCAAACTCATAGGCTGACCTTGGGACTTGAGCCGGCATGGGTTTGATCGGGAACCTTGGTGAGTCATGAGAATTACATGATAAGTTTGATCTATTTGAGAGATCTTGCTTGGCATACTCGTGGAATATAGCATTCTAAATGTCGTACGGGCCCGGAGCGGTGTATGGTGGACGGATGAGAAGTGGTGATCTACGGATTGAAAATATCAACTCAGTTGAAGGAGAGTCATCGCGGGGAGATATACGAATGACATCGGCAAAACAAGTGGAACTTAACTCCTGAGAGCTACCATATCCTTGAATTGTTTCTGTTTACATTTTGTTGGCATTGTTAATTACTTGCAAGTTATCACTTGAACTGTTACTTGGGCTTGTTACCTGAACTATGTGCCTGCATGTGTGTTCTTGGCCTCACGAGCATTTTGCTCACCCTGTAGATTTATTTTCCTTAACAGGACTGGACCGGGAATGAACTTGGAGAAACCTCCTTTTTGTATTTTGGCTTAGGGTTTCTAATGTATATTGACTAGACATTTTGGGTTGTTGTATGTATATTTGGAGTATTAATGTAACTTTTGGAAATCCAATGTAAGGATTGGATGGTTATTGTATATTGTTAAGTCTGGAAGCTTTCCGTAGTTCCCTACTTTATCTCGTGTTGTTGTATAATTTTGTGTTAAGCTGGAATGAGATCGCTTGAGTCCTGGCGAGAGTTGGACAAGCATCCTGCGGATACCATTTGGTTCGCCTTAGGGAGAAGTGGGGGCGTCACTGTGGTTGAAAGGAAAAATAGAACTCTTCAAGAGGCTACTAGAACCATGCTTAGTGAATGCAATTTACCAAAGTACTTTTGGGCTGAAGCTATAAACACTGCCTGCTATGCCATGAACAGAGTTCTTTTAAGACCAATCTTGAACAAAATTTCGTATGAGCTGTTGTTTAATAAAATGCCTGTTGTTGGTTATTTTGAAGTCTTTGGTTGCAAATGCTTCATTCTAAACATCAAGGAGCATCTTGGTATTGATAAAAAATCTGATAAGGGGATCTTCTTAGAATATTGTGAAAATAAGAGAGGTTTTAGAGTTTATAATCATAGAACTCTGATTATAGAGGAAGCTATACATATCACTTTCGATGAATCTAATGGTGACATTTCCATGAGTTGTGGTGAAGATGATGATGCAGGTGTTCAAGAAGAACTAAAGAAGCTAACAATCAGCAACCAAAGCATAGTTTCATCAGAAAATGATTCAAAGGAAGATGAAAATCAAGACAGTCCTGCTAGGGAAGACAATGACAGAGACACTACCATTCCTAATGATCTTCCAAGAGCCTGGAAATTTGTCCAAAACCATCCTAAGGAACTTATCATTGGTGATCCATCAGAAAAAGGTCAGAGCACATTCCTCTTCTAGACAACTAATAGATAATTTTGCATTGGTCTCACATTTTGAGCCAAAAAATGTTGTTGATGCATTGAAAGATGAGATCTGGATTTTAGCCATGGAAGAGAAGTTAAATCAATTTGAAAGAAACAAGATTTGGACTTTAGTTGCTAGACCACAAGATCATCCTATCATTGGTACTAAGTGGATTTTGAGAAACAAAATGAATGGCAAAGGTGAGGTAGTTAGAAATAAGACCAGATTGGTAGTTAAGGGATATACTCAAGAAGAAGGAATAGATTTTGATGAATCATTTGCACCCGTAGCTAGGTTAGAATCTATTAGAATGTTTTTGACTTTTGCATGTTTCAAGAATTTTAAATTATTTCAAATAGATGTTAAAAGTGCTTTCTTAAATGGTTTTATAGATTAAGAACTTTATGTTGATCAACTTCCTGGTTTTGAAAATGAAATTTATCCAAATCATGTTTTTAAACTCTCAAAAACTTTATATGGATTAAAACAAGATCCAAGAGCATGGTATGAACGTTTGACTAGTTTTTTTTATTAAAAATGGCTTCAAAAGAGGTATAGTGGATACTACTCTTTTCACTAAACAAAGTTCATGTGATCTTCTAATTGTACAAATATATGTGATTGATATTATATTTGGTGCTACTAATGAGAGCTTGTGCAAGGACTTTTCCAAAATCAAGCAAAAAGAGTTTGAAATGAGCATGATGGGAGAATTAAATTTCTTCCTTGAACTCCAAGTGACACAAATCCAAGATGGAACATTCATCAATCAAACCAAATACATCAAGGAACTGCTAAAAAGATTTGGAATGAAGGATTCAAAGCAAATTGGAACACCCATGTGCACATCTACCAAGCTTGACAAAGATGAAGAAGGTACAAAAGTTGATGAAAAGAAATATAGAGGTATGATTGGTAGCTTGCTTTACTTAACAGCTAGTAGGCCTGATATCAAGTTTGTTGTGTGCTTGTGTGCTCGTTTTCAGTCTTGTCCAAAGGAATCACATTTAAATGCGGTAAAAAGAATCTTTAGATATTTAAAAGGAACTTTGAATTTTGGCCTTTGGTATCCTAAGTGTCATGAACTTCCCTTGTGTGGATTCTCTGATGCTGATTTTGGTGGCTGTAGAGTAGATAGAAAAAGTACAACTGGTATATGTAACTTCCTTGGAAATTGCTTAGTATCCTGGTTCAGCAAGAAACAGAATGCTATTTCATTTCTACAACCGAAGCAGAATATGTTGCTACTGGTGCTTGCTGTGCTCAATTGTTGTGGATGAAAAACACATTGAATGATTTTGGCTTAGTGTATAATTGTGTGCCTATGTTTTGTGACAACACTAGTGCCATCAATTTGACAAAAAATCCCATTCAACATTCTAGGACCAAGCACATAGACATTAAGTATCACTTCATTCGCGATCTTGACCACAAGGGTGAAATTTGTGTTCAATATGTTTGTTCTAAAGATCAAATTGCTGATATCCTCACCAAAGCCCTTCCACTGGATCAATTTGTGTATCTGAGAACAAAATTGGGTGTTTCAGAAAAAATTCTCTAAGTTTCTCTTTGGTCACTCTTTATCGGACGTCCGATGGATTTGAATGGACGTCCGACAGTGTTCTTCATCCCTTTTCCAGAAAAATTCAGGTTCGGACGGTTGCGTCGGATGCGTCACTTCGTTCGGCCGTCCAACACTCAAAAATTGCTTCATATAAGGAAGTCACCTACCTCATTAAGTTCATTTACTTTCTTAGTCTCGGACGCAACCCTTCAGTTTTCTCTCAAAATTCAAAATTCAAATTACTCTCTCCTCTAATCAAGTTCCAAGAAATTGATTCAATCGACACCATTACACTCCTATTGCCCGTTATCTAGACATAATAACCTCTTCTAACTGCCAACTGCCTCATAATTCCCAATTCGCATCCGAAGCCCTAAGCTCTCAAAACCTACTCCTTGTGGTTGGTTCGTGCATCAACATTAGTTCATATTGCATTTTTCATCTATCTCATACACTCTGCACCACTCCCTACATCAACATCCAACTACATTACATCATGGTTAGATTTAGAGGTGGTTCTGCGGGGGTCGGACACTCTTTTAGACTTAGGGATGAGGATATTGAAATTGTGGAACCCTCCACCAAAGCATCCAAAAAGAAAACTGCAAATCGAGGTGGAAAGGTGAAGCAAACTGCTCAAAGGAAACGAGATGCTCCAACTGTTGAGCCATCTGATGAGCAGATGGAAGAGCATCACTCTGAAGAAAATCCAAAAGTAGGAATGCAGAAGAAATGGAAGAGCCCACCCATGCTGAAGTAACTGTCACGAAATCACTTGGGAGAAGAAAAAGATCTGCCCAAAATAGAAGCACTACTCAATCTAATGCAGAGAAAAATGTTGAGGATCAGCACACCCCTGAACCATCTACCAGAAAATCTCCAAGGACAAGGCCTAAGGTTCAGAATATTGAGTCGTCTGCCAAGCAAATTGCAAAAAGGAAACGTTCTGCAAAGGAACCAGAGACTCAGCCTGCCAAAGAACCTACTCCTCTGCCAAAATTCATTAATGATGAGGCCAGAGACAGATTTGAGTTGGTCTCACAAAAGGGGTTCATTCTTCAAAGAACCATTTCTCCTTTTGAATTTCGTAAGCTTGACCTCGAACCTATCATTAAACTTTTTTGAGTTCCAAAAATGGGTTCATCTTCTGTCCATCTCCAATACTTTTTACCCTGATATGCTTCATCAATTCTTTGCAAATCTTAGAAAGGGTAATTCACACACAGAACTCATATCTAGGGTCAACTCTGTAGACATCACATTAACTCCTGACATTGTGAACTCTATTCCGAAAACAAGTATTGAAGATGGTTTTAAAGGAAAAGTTACAAATTTCTTTTCATATGAGAAATATCCTTCCGCTTATCATCATTTTTACGTTGCTAAACTCATGACCTATTTTCAATCGCACTTCAACACTCCTACTGAGGCAAGATTAGAAGATCTTAACCCTCAGAACTTAATCACTTTCACCATCATTTCAAATCTGTTGGTGTCCACTGATGGCCACAGAACTGATGCAAACAAAATTGAGGTTTATCTATCTTACTGTTTTGTTGAAAAAATCAGAATTGACTTTGGGTTTGTGATGTGCAAATTTCTGCTCAAGATTAGCACTGATAGTCGTAGGAAGCTCTCTTATGGAAAATTTCTGACTCCTATCTTTGTCCATTTTAAAATATCTTTTACTGGAAAATCACCCAAAGACAGTGCCTCAACAGCTTTCTCACAAGCATATTTTGAAAGAAAGAATCTAAAATTTTTTGAGGGCCATTGGTGTTATAAGGAGACAGTTATAGAGATTAGGAGAAAGAACCTTCACGAAACCCCTGTCTCTCCTAGGACTCCTCGTGATCAGTCCATGTATGTCTCTCCATTCACCATCCACCCTAGAAAATCAGCCAGCAAGTCACTCTCTTCCAATTCTGAGGTCATCTTCTTGCTTGAGGACCTCAAACAGCATGTTCTACTCATTGAAGATGGTCTCATGATGACCATGTCCCCTGCCCAGCAGTCTATTTTTATTGAAAAAAGGAATATCCTTGTCCCTCCAATCCCAAAATTCAATGAAAACGCTCATCAAAAAGAGCCAAGACCTCAGCCCACAGAGCATACTCCTGGTACTGAAGCCACTCCAGAAGCACATGCTTCCAGCTCTCAGCCCAAAAATAAAGGCAAGGCTCCAGTAACTGAGGAGGCAACTGAAGAAGATGATGAACAGACTGAGGAAGAAGACCAAATGGATCCTGAGCTGTTTCGTCTAACCAAGAGAAGGCCTGGATCGTCTAAAATCATCATTTAGGCACTGCTAGGATACTGTACTTCATCATTAGGACAATAGTTCATCTTTTGCATTGAAAAACCTTTAGTATGCTATGTATTAAGGATCATATTCCTCTATTGGTCTGTAAAACTGGTACTATTCTGTTAACTGGTGTTTTTTTTATGATGTTTCTTCTATGAATGAATGTCTTTATCCTTTGCTGTGAATGATTCTGGTTGGCTTTTGCTGATTACTGCCTGTTTGGATTTTGCTGATTCTGGATGGATGCTGATACTGTTGCTGATATTGTTGGATATCTTTCGTCTGATTGATAATTCCTATTGAATGTTGACAAATCTGTTTGGTACAACTATTGATCATATGGCTGTTTTATGATGACAAAAAGGGGGAGAAAATGGATATGGAACTTATAAGTGAGAGGGAGTTGCGAATATTCTTGACATGGAATCTATAAGTAAGGGGGAGTCGGTTTGAGGGGGAGTTGCGTATACTCTCGCATTATGCAAGAGGGAGCTGCAATCAAAATTCTAAATTTCTTTTTGCTCCATCCAATGTTTTGTCATCACCAAAAAGGGGGAGATTGTATATCTCAGTCCATAACTTTTGATGATTACAAAACAATTGAATGTTACTAATATTCTTTGAAGAGATTGTTTCAGGAATTGGAACAAAAACAAGGTCAAAGGCTTGAAGCCAAAACAGGATCAAAGATTGACAAATTGCTGAAATAGTTGTCGGACGCACAAAAGGACCATATCGGACGGCCGACAACCATTGAGTAACTTCGGACGCATGGAGAACTCACACTCAGACGTCCGAAGATAATAAGCCAAGTCTTCTATGATCACTGACCTCAATCGGACACACAATACCTCAGTACCGGACGACCGACAAACATTGCGGTACTTCGGACGCAATACACTGAGAGTACCGGATGTCCGAAAGAAATGAAGAAGGATTTGCAAGTTTTCATTTGACCTTCGGACGTATATTGTGGAAGGACCGGACGTCCTAAGAATCTCAAGAAAATGTCTTGAACTCACTGTCTTCGTTCGGACGCAGAAAATCAGAGTACCGGACGTCCGACACCACCAACGGCTAGTTGACTCTTCAGCTGTCTTCTATCTGTTGACAGCATTAATTGAAGAATTTTTTGGTCTCCTATAAATAGAAAATAGTCAACTACTTCAAATAAGTTTTTACACATTAAGCCTACATCAGATCTTGAGTGATTCAAGTGTAAAAATACTCCAAAAAGAAGATTTGTACTCTTAACTGTGTAATCTTCATTTTGCTTTTCAAGTGTGATTCAGTTTCTTCAATAGTGTAGCTTTGTGAGGGTTATCCGAGTGATTGTAAAACTTCCTTACTTGATCGAGTGAGACTTGAGGCAAAGAGGAAGTGATCCTTCCTTTGTACACAAGAGATTGGTTGTAAGTTGATCAACTTGAAAAAACTTGGTATATAAAGTGATATTCAAATTTAAGTCAAGTTTGAAACTTGGTCTACCATTCTATCCCTTTACTTACTGTCTTACAATATATATTGCTTATTTCTTCTACTCACAATCACTTGTGCTAGTCCACTAATTGTTTCTTTGTGAGGTCCTTTAGAAAAAGAAAGCAAGTTCTAGAAAAAGTGCTCATATCTTGGCTAGTTTTTAGATAAGCTAATTCACCCCCCCTCCACTTAGGTTGTCTTCAATCCTTACAGAGTAAGTCCGCCGACAGTCACAGGGAGGCTTAGTTCGACGAATTGGGTTCCAACTCCAAAGAGCACCCCCAGGCCCCTCTCGATAACGGACCACCGGAAGGCGCCTCTGTGACGGCTCATTATCACCATTTCCTTCCATGACCTATAATTAAAATTAGAAGCTTAGATAGATACAAGTATATTAGATAAACTAGGTCTAATCATTTCGTACTATCTCACATATTTCTCACAAGATCAAGACTTCTAATTGTCCACTAATTCAAACCTAGGCTCTGATACCACCTGTGACGACCACACTTCTCCTTAGGGCGAATCCTAGGGTTTTGGCAGGTCACCTGCCACAGGATCAAGACTCTTAATTGTCCACTAATCCAAACCTAGGCTCTAATATCACCTGTGACCACCCCACTTCTCCTTAGGGCGAACTCTAGGGTTTCGGCGGGCCGCCTGCCTAACTCTCGCTAGGACTCGATACAAGTCAAATTTAAATTTAAATCTAATCAATCAATAGGAAAACCAATATAAAGAAAGTCGCTTCTTTCAAATTGTCATTCAATTCTTATATCACAATGTTTCCAAAAGGTACATCAAATTTCCCAAAAAAATACAACTACCTAAAGTTGACTAAATCATTTACATCCAAATTTGGATCAAAATATAATCAAGCCAGCTTCTCCAAAATCTTTCCACTTCCACTTCCTGTTAAGGAAAACAAACTACGGGGGTGAGTTAATGATTAGTGAGGTAAAAAAAAAATAGGCAAGCAAGCAAGTACAACAAGTATTAAACTTATAAACGAAAGGCAGTCATAATATTCTTGAAATTCACAAAAGAAAACAAGACACAATCATTAAAGGATACGAAAACTCTCAGGAGCTAACTCGACACTGCTTTTGCCAAGGTCTTGATCCAAAATTTCAAGTGTTGACACTCCGTCAACCGAGCGAGTATCAAGTCCGTAGAACCCCACTTTTCACCAAATTTTCGTCCACTGTTACACCCCCTACCGGGCCTGAACGTCAAACAAGTTTTTTATTGTAGACACCAAATTTTTATTTTTTTTAACATTCAATATTTGTATTTATTTTTTATTTGATTTTTTAAGGTATCTTTTGCATTAAGAAAAAAAGTGTGAAAATCTTCAGAAAAATTTGTTTCAATTCTTTTAAATTCAATTTGGAAAAAGAGGCAAAAAAATAATGGCCATTTTTTAAAGTTTAATTTGTTATTTTTAAATTTGTTTATATTATTTATTTATTTAAAGTGATTTTTGAAAAAATGACAATGACAAAAATTGGTGGAAGGTTGCATGTGAGACAAGTGGAGTGTATGTGATTGGGGACAAGTGTCCCTTTTTGTCTTGGACAATACATCACCTAGATGGTGAGGTGTCTAGACACTTGTAGTGTTAGGATCAATTGGGAAATAAAAAAGAAGAGAAGGGAATGGGAGGAAGGCAGCTTCGGTCAGGAGAAAAAAAGGAGAAACAGAGGGGCGGCGGAGTGAGGAAAGCTACGGGGAAAAAGAAGAAACAGAGCAAGAGTAAAAAGAGGGGACGGAGAGCTTGGAGAAAAGGGGGAGGTTTTCGGCTAAAAAGAAAAGGAAAGAGCGAAAAAGGCAAGAAAAAAAACGGGGAAGGGCAACGGCGGACAGAAAACAAAAGGGAGGAGGAGCAGGCCGCCATTCAGAAGAGCTTCGGGCCAGAAGCAAGAAGGGAAAGGCCGCGACCGGAGCCGCCATTGCCACCACCGGAACCCACCATCATCGCCCGCGGATTTCATCGTCAGAGCACTGTAAGTTTTTTCTCTAAAAATTTTAGTTTTCTATCCAGTGTTTGAAAATGAGTTTTCTGTGATTTCGTTATTTCCATTTTCATGTTGATCGTTCATGGATTTTAGAACATGTGCGCCTTACGTGCTAAATTGGACTGAAATCTTGATTTTCTGCGCAATTTTTGGGCTGATTATAACTTCAATTGAGCAAAATTTGGTGAAATTTTTTAATGTCTGTTTGTTGCTCGATGAAATGTCCAACCGAGACTTCAGTTTCAAGGATGAATCGATTTCTGTTTTTGCATAACATTCGGCCAGTTCAATGCTCGTTAAAACATGATAGTTGAAGGTTAGGGCAAAATGGCCGAATCAGAGGTTGCAGAAGCTTTTCTTCAGTCACGTTGAAGAAGAAAGCTTCAGGGAACCATTTGTTTGCAAAAATCTGGAAATTTGCAAATTGACCCCTGTCCTTTGGTGAAATCACATTTAAGCCTGTATAACTTCCAGATCTTGTTCAATTAGGGCATGATTTAAACATAAATTGACCCCTGGACATTACTTTTCTGTAATTTAGTCCCCTGAATCATGAGTAGTTTCATCACAGCCCGAATGATTTGATTTTTCTTAGGTCTTTTTTTTTTGTTGTGTTTGAACCTCTCAACTTTCCCTCATGCCGATATGGCTCAGAAAATTGGAAAAATCAATCAAATTGGTCCCTTTAACTTCTTTAATTGTTTCAATTGGGTCCTTGTTTGTCTTAATTGGTTAAATATGAGTAGTTTACTTTCCTTGGAATGTTTTGAGTGATTCAATTTCGTGTTCATTTCCATTTCGTGTGATTATTCATTAATTAAAGTGGTGGGTAAATAAGTAATTTCGCTTCATCAGGGCCCCAATTCAAGGGAGGTACACTCTATCCCTTATTTTTACTTGTTTGACTTCCTATGTGTAATTATGTGGTTTTACGTGATTAAGTGCTTGCTCTTTTGGATATTTTATTTTATTTTTACTTATTCTATTTAGTTACTTTATTTGTTTTAATTTAGTTAATTCATTTAATTTGTAATTATTTGAAAGACACTTGAATGCCACAATTGTAATAGTTAGGTTTATTTTAATCACTTATTTTCATTTCCCCCTTTAGATTGTAGTAGGCCCCCCTCAAATGTAATAGTTAGGGTCTTTATTTGGTTTATTTCTTACTTGTGTGATTTGCATGACTATGTGCTATGTGTTACCGCTTTCTTAGGTTTTTACATCTAGATATGCATGCTTACGTGTTATGTGAATTACGTGCTCACATGCCTACTTGCTTTAACTATGCCCATTTACTCGTGTATATATGGTGAATGCAAATGTACGATACAACCGTGGCTAGTCCAATGCTAGTCATGGTTACTTATTCCCGATCGCTCACAAGTCCAACGCTTGTGAGAGTGCGTTAGCAAAGGGCTAGTCCAATGCTAGACCCAATAGGGTCGTCCCTCGCTAGTACATACTTGCATGCTTGCACTACATTTCATTCATTTTTCTTTTTAGCATTTTACATGAACCTCTACCCCTTTTTCCGCATTTGAAACACAATCTTAGGATTTTACATTTCATTCAAGTATTAGGGTCATTTGCCTGATTAGGTTAGGAAGTTACTCTTTTGGTAAGGGGGATGGACAAGTTTTGGCTACACATAGCCTTAGCACGCTCATTCTTTTTCTAACCAAAAAGAAAAGCAAAAGTCATGATTTAGGGTATCCCCGTACCCGTCTTGCTTGCATTCCTCTAGGGTTCATGCATTTCATTTACTCACAATCACTTTACACTTTAACTTCATATACTATTACTTTTTCCACATGACTCTTATCTTATACATTCTCACTCTACCACTAGCACTTTACATACTACCACTGAGCACACATGCACTTCACACTATTACTTTACATACCTCTCCTTGCACCCCCATTTGCACACTCCCACTTACACACTATTATTTTTATTATTACTTTTTTCACTTCACACAAGCTCATGTTTTCACATTGCATACATTCATTCCATTCATTTTTTCGTCATTAGCTTTACTCGTGACCTCTTGGAGGGCTTATCCTTAGCTATCACAACTCATGTGATTTAGTCCGATCGAGCCTCTAAGAGATATTGGTCCCTTTCGATTCCTCATTAGGTTTAGGATTGCATTCATATTAGTTACATCCAAATGCGATACATCTTTTGGTTAGAAATTAGGAAAATCATGACTAAATCATGCAACTAGCTTAGGCTAGATTGAGAGGGTGCCTTAGACATTGTCTTTGCCTTCCCTCTCTTCAACTAAGACCCCCGAACCATTTTTTCTCTGATTTATCGTAGATTTTGGAGTCAATCCAAAAAGGTTTTACATTTAAATCCACATTTTTTGGGTGACTTGGTACACCCTAACTCAATACCAAGTGACGACTCCTACATTTTACCGAAACCTTTTTAGATTACTATTTTTGGCCAAAACGTCGCATTTCAAAGTCCCATGGCCTTTCCTTTCATTTTCACACACATCACCATTTCAAACCATACTTCACTCACTTATTATACTTTTATTTTATTAAAAATGGGGTGCGACAGCTTGGCGACTCCACTGGGGACTTCCTAAGTGGGTTCGAGCACTTGATTTAGTTATTCTTTTCCTTTTTTTTACCCTTTTCATGTATTGCATTTGGATGTTTAGGGTTGCATTTTCTCTTTTTTAGGATTTTTTGCATTGCGCGCATATCAACTCACTCCCTCACCTATTTGCGTACGATTGATTTGATGGATGAATGGTTTATTTATGTTATCCCGTGTTTTGCATTGCATTTGGGTGGGGGGATATTACCCTAGAGTCTTGCGTTGGTTCTCGATCCCTCCCCTCCAAACGGAGTACTAGCATACGTGCATACGCTTTATTTTTATTCCCTCATTTATTTTTCTTTTAGGGGCTTGTCACGCCACTCCACCCTACTAGGATTAGGCGACCCACTTGGACGTGTGATCGCGACACGATGTGTGCGCGACATGATCCGAGGGGTCACTCAAGCTTCCATTTTAAGCTTTGGGTTGATAGCCTTTAGCTTTTAGTCGAAGGTTGAGGATTTTTTGATAGATTCAATCAAACACGTAGCCGTGACACGATGTGTGCGTAGCGGTGTTTGGGGAATCGCTTGAGCCACCGACAAAGAACCTTGGGATTGATGACCTTCGGTTTCTAAGTCTGAAGGCTCGGGGACTTAAAACCTATCGAGTCTAGATGCATTAGTGAGCCAATACCTCATGCATCCATGATAGTTTTCCTAGGGTAGAGTCTGCTTTACCCTATTAGGGATACTATTCACGAGGGGAGGGATCCAACCCCTCTTTTCCTTTTATTGCTTTATCTCTTTGTATTGCTTTGCTACAATGTGTTATGTGTATTTATCTAATTAAACTAACTTTTCTTGGGTTTTGTCTCCATTGCATTCATAAGCCCTAGAAAATAAGAGTTCTGGCATGGTACTCTCTAAGAGCCACCCTATTATAACACGTTTAAATGCATTGCATTTGTAGTGTAATAACATATCATTTTAGGCTTACCCCGGCAATTAAAAGGTGATCCTTTTAGGTTACATTTCATATTTACTTGCTTTAATAAAATGGCATCATGCATAAACCCTAGAGAAGGGAATGCTATTTAGGGGATCCCACGATAGGAATAAACGACCTTATGTCTCGGATAAGTAATCCAATGAGACTTACATGTTTATGTTTCTTGTACCTTCCAAAGGGGTAGTGCATAAGGTAAGGTAGAATCCGATCCCTTCCGCAATCGAGAATGATAAAGCAACTTTTGCACATTAGAATATGAGCATCTAACAATCATCTTTTGGCCATTTTAACATATTTGGTAAAATTCCGTTGCGTAAAGGATATTAATTTGAAGAAATTTACAAACGATTCCTCATTGTTGAGACGATAAATATATCAAGGCCAAATCTTGATTTTAGAAGGCTCATAGACTAATGTATCACAATGAATTTTTGGAACTACCAATAGGTAGACAATTCAATAAACCATCATTTTCATTCAATTCATTTGATCAAATTATTCATCAATTTCATCCAATCCATTTTATCAATCCATTCATTCATCTTTAAGACAATCTAGTAAATTTTGAAATAAATCATCAATTTCATTCAATTCATTTGACCAATTTACCCATTTTTAGGGTGATCCAGTCAATTTTTAAATAAATCATCAATTTCATTCAATTCATTTGACCAATTTACCTCTTTTTAGGGTGATCCAGCCAATTTTTGAATAAATCATCAATTCATAAATCCTATCCATTTGACCCGCTTATTCCCTTTAGGGTTTAAGTCTAAAGTTCACTGAATAAATTAGTCGAGATATTGCAATCCTTTCAAGAGTAGACTCTTTTACACGTCATTTTATGTGTTGATCAAAGCAAGCAATCCATTTGGACTTTGTCCTCATTTTTAGGACAAATGTGTCTTTTCACTCCAATTGGTCAAATTTTTCAAATTATTTTTTCACTCAATCAGTTGATTGGATTCATCAGGTAGTGTATAGTGCCTACCCCAAAGCATTTTTCTAGCCATTTGAGCAACAAAATTTGAAATTAAAGCAAGAGAACAAGACAACAAAATTTCAGTCAGCCTCTCCCCTTGATTTCTTCAAGTTTTCTCTCCACTACCAAGCCAAATATCAAGCCATAACTCACAAGATTAGCAACCAACAAGTAAGAATCCTCAAGTTTTCTACCTAGAAGTTCACTTCAAAGCCACTACCTAGGATATAAAGCAAGAAACAAGGGTTTCCTCAAGTCCTCTACCTCAAGTCCTCTACCTTTGGTTAGAGTGCCAAAGTGAAAGCCATCCTCTATTTGAGCACCAATTGAATTTTTCAATTTAAGGAGGGTAACTTGTTCTATAGGGAACCCACCTATATCCATAATTTGGGCATGAGCCTTGCTTCCCTTTAATGCCAACCAAAGTTAGTTGCAATATTATCCAGTTTCAGTTCAAATTCAAATTTGGCTAGATGCCCGAAAGGGGCCGCAATCTATGTACACAGATAGCGCACGAATGCTCACTTTAGTAACAATTTTTAATCCATTGTTAAACAATGATATCATGTTTCACAAAACAAACTAACTTTATTAAACAAGGAATCTCATCCATCATTCCTTGTAGTTTATTGTTGTCCAGAAATTTTAACCAAATTTTTTGCATTTACCATATCTGATCTTTCATTTGTAGTGCTTCAGATAATGCTTTTATTATTCCAATAATCTTTTTCATCAAGTATTATATGAATACAAAACACAAAAGATTATAAAAATATAAGAAGTGCATAGGTTTGACTTCTTTACTCCACAATACATGCATTTTCAATTATTTAAAGAACATTTATTATAGAATCAAACATGAGATTCAATCTCAATAAAAATCCATAATGTAAATTCCATTGTATGTCACAATGTGATGTCTCACAAAATTTTTATTATTTTAAAATTCCACTTCGAGTTATTTAAATATTTAACTGCCCATTTAATCCAAATAATATTTTTTTTAAATCACTTTAGACCAAATTACATGGAAATTATAGCTTCGTTATATTTTTAAAGTGACTCGTTTCAAAATTAATTTTTGGAATCTCATTAAGTGAAATGGTGCATACGCGATTAGGGACTTTAGCTGATTTGGAAATACCATAAGTTGGAAAAATTGGAGACTTATACAATGGTCCTAAAATAGGTATTTCTATGTTTAAGTATTCAAGTGATAGTTATTAGTACTATCATTATAAGAAGTTTTCTTGGAAGTTTCGCTTTAACGCGCTTAATTTGGAGATAAGCGTTTTACACGCGCGATATAATTGAGGGACTTTAGACCCTTATTTTGAGATAATTAAGAGTAAATAATATTAATATGATTATGAGTTCATTAAAGGTTTAGTGCACTAGTGAAATGAACGCGAGAGGAATCGAGCACAAAACACGCGCGTACGCGCACTATTGAAGGGTTGACTTTTGCACCAACTTGGGCCACACATTAAAGGTTCTTAAGAAAGTTTTATTTGAACAAACACTCCCTCTCCTCACTCCAAGAACAGCCGGCCAAGGGAAAGAAAAGAACCAGCCTTGCTCCATCACTTTCTACTCCAAATTCTTGCACCAAATCTCAATCAAATCAAACCAAAATTGAACTACACCTAGTTGAACACTTGGGGATTGAATCTAGCTAAAAAGGGGGAGCTTTTCACGGTTCATTTTGAAGCAAGGAAGGCCGAAAATTCTGTCTTGTTCACCAACACAAGTAAGTGGCGATCAATCCTCAAATTCTTGGCCTATGGAAGTTGATTTACACTTATGAGCTTAGATATTTGTGACAGCCCCACCTCCCCCTAAGGCGAACCAGAGGGTTCGGCGGACCGCCTGCCCAGCTCTCGCCGGGACTCAGTCGTTCACTTCAGTCCTCAATTAAAATCGAAATAAAACACAGGAATAAATATAACGACAATCCAAAACTTAACGCAAAACTTATATACATTGCTATCTCAAAAGGGAGTACAAACATCGAATATACAAAGATTCTCAATTCACCATACATCCAGCCTGCCGAGCATTAGGGCGAGAACCATTACAAAACCAAAGAAACCAGTCTAGGCTAGACTCTACCGAGCTCTCGTCCTTGCTCGCCGTCCCCTGTTAAGGAAAACAAAACTAAAGGAATGAGCTAAAAGCTTAGTGAGGTTCCGAACACATAGGCAACAAGAAGTTCAATGCATTCATTACATATAACCAATAATTCAAGATACAAATACAAAATAAAGCGATAAACACATTCATTAAAAGGATACGAGCTCACGGGAAGCCATATATTCGTTCATTCGTTCGTTCTCCTGTCATTCCCCTTATTCCTCCGGTCAATTAAATAAAATACATTTTTGGTAAATAAACCCCTCGTTCGCTCTTTCGTTTCGTTCACCCCCTCTTGGAAATTGGCCAGGCTCCACCAACCTACAAGGTAATACTTGAGTATACCAACGTTCACACCCAGGGTCACCATATCGCCCGACCGAGTTCGCTTCTGGCTCGAGTCGATCGGTAACGAAGGGCAGGGCCCAATTCAGTCAAACGGCTTACATTCATGCGCAACTAATGTAGCAATCATTAAATCATTGAAAATTTCACGTTTCATTTAGGTCGAGCGCGGTAAAGTACACGCTCGCCTAGAAAACTCGTTTTGGAAATCCTTCAAAGCACTTAACACATTATCAAACAAGAACACAAGTCATAAAGTCAAGAAAAATATAGTAAACAAGGAAAACTCACCTATATACGCAAAATAACGTGCAAAATATCCTTTCGGATATTATCTTTAGTCACCAAGAAAACCTAAGATTAAACAAGAAAGAATATTACAGCTCATCTAACACAAACAATTAGGTGAAATCAAAGAACTCGACAATTGATGAGTAGAACGTATAAAAGACTTTAAAGTGAAACGAGGACATTTGGACCCGTGGACAAAAATAACTAGGGTTTCATAGTCGAAACGTAAAACCCAACTCAAAAGGGCTATAAAATTTTCCAATGGAAACACTTGAACCAAAGACAAGTCGGAATCCAACTAGATAGGCTAAGAAATACTGTTTTCAGGATCGTTTATATGGTTCAAAATCATCTCATATTCAAGTAGATATTATAGACTAAATGTCTTAATGAAATTCATGTAAAAAGGGAGGACAAAATACCCAAGAAAACCCTAAACCACTCCTTTTTATTTGGTAAGCGTAAGTAAACATTTGGAGTTTCCAATTGAAGAAGGATCATGTTTTAAGATGGAAAACGGTCATAGTATTTGCCAAACGAAAATATACAAATTCAAATAGAAACTTAGCCCTCGAGCGAAAATTTGGGCAGCACGCCCTTTGTATTTACCTATTTTTCCAGCCATTATGGCTTCATTATTTTCCTCAATCAATCCCAAAATCACACACAATATCATCTCATTTCAATAGCCATTCCATAGGTTCAAAGTCATATAAGTACAAAAATCAAGCTAACAACATGTGCGGAAATGAAGTTTAACAAAAGACAGATTTGACGGGTTTTGCGTAACGGACACATCCGAAGCTACGATTATCGGATTGGAATGTAATTTATACCGTTTCGAAGATAAGACAGAGGGCTACAATTTTGATGAAGACCACTTAGTCCAAATTCCAGTGTAACCTAGTCAAATTCCCAATTCCCAGAACCAAGTTCCAACTAATTGGCTAATTAACCGTACTACCTTTAAATGGCCATATCGCAGGCTACCAAAGTCAATTTAAGGCGTTCTTGGAGGCGTTCAAAACCTAAGACAAAGACCTACAACTTTTATGAAGGCCACACAGTCCAGTTCTCACCCTAACTAGGCCAAATTTACCAAAACAACTCCAGATTTTCCAGTTCGAAATTCACTGCAGAAATCAACTAGCAGTCCTGCTTTATTCACTCATATCTCAGCACACACAACTCTAATTCCGGTAATTCCAAAGCCATTTGAAAGCTAAGATACAAGGCTATAATTCTTAAGAAGACATCATCAATGAATTCGGTAATATTCCTGGTCAAACTAACCACTTACAGAGGCTGATTTTCATTTTCGGACAGAAACAGGGAAGCAGGGGTATTTCGGTCTTTTCACAGGCTACATTGCTCCGATTGAGCTGAAATTTTGTAGGAAACTATAAAACATCATTACCTAAAACTTCTATGTTTTGTGCTAAGGCTAGTTCGGCCTCTAACAAGGTGAAATAGAACCGGGAAAAATTGGGAAAAAAAATGAAACCCTAATCTGGAATTCATGCATTCAAGTGCTAATCTTCCACAAAACAACATCTAAAACAACTAAAAACCACTACTAAGCAATTAATTGAAGTAAAGAAGAGGTTCTTGGCAAAATACCTTATCTCCCTATGAAAGATGGTAGCTTAGGCTTTGTCCTCCAAAAATAACTCCACAAACACCTTGGAAACTACTTGGAAAGTAAGTTTTATGGAGTAGTTTGCAAATTAATCGGTTGAAACTCAAGATTTGGGCAAGAAATTGAAGTGGAAGATGAAGAACTCTCTTGGTTTCTCTCTCACTAATTTCAGCCAAAGGAGACAAGAAAATGAATGAATTTTGGTCAAAAATCTGATTTTAGTAAAGTTACCAACCTTGGTCAAAAGTCCAACTTCTAATAGCATAGTGACACTTGCCTCCTTTTAGGGTTTTAAGCTTATCCTTTTGTCTACCAATGGTAATTTATCTAGCTAACTTTTAATTGTCTCCTAGCACCTTGTAAAATAATAATACTTCGCATCAAAATCACTTAATCACCAAAATTTTATCGCACTAGCGGGTCCCACGTCCATAACGCACTTCAAATTTAACCCGAACTAACTTATACTAGAAAAATGGTTGAAAAAACTATATTCACTTATAAAGTGTCCAGAAAATTAATGTAGTAAAATAAAATAAGGAAAATGCATGAAAAGGAATAGAATTAAATGGTATAAATTAAGAAAAATCTTACGGGCTTTCACAATATTCATGTGGGTGGCTTGTTATTGTTAGAAAATTTTGAATGTGGGCTCTATGAACTCCCACTCTTGGGTTTATGGCTGATATGATGTTTGATGATGGATTTAATGTTGATTTAGTGCTCAAATTGGTAGATTAATGGTGCATAGCTAGTATAAACTTCAAGGAGTGCATGGATGTAAAGTTTCCAATTCTGCCCCTATTATGATCGTGCCTCTTTTTGTGGAATTTTGAGGTTTTAATGGCTTGTATATGATGTTTATATGTTGTATAGATGGTGTATAAAGTTTCATCGAAAAATATTGAGGTTTGGTTGGTCAAATGTATTAATCTCACAAAGTTAGCAAACCTGGAAAAATTTTCCCGTAATGCTCAGACAGCCTTCTTGTTTCGTCCATAACTCTGTGCTCTAACGTCGAAATCAAGTGCTGTTAGTGGCATTTGAAACTAGACATTCCCAGATTTCCAACGGTATAAAATGAAACCCCTAATTCCACCCGAGTACCCAGTACCAACCTTTTAAAGATGACTGTCATGTTTCTCTGTTTTCCTGGAATGAAGTTCAGAAGCTACAACTTGAGACTCGAATTTGAGCTAGTTGTGTGCTGAGTTTTAAAACGATTTCTTCTGTGAAATTATATTTTTATGAATGTATGTTCTAACGCCACCAACCATGCTCAATTCCGAGTTGAATTGAGTGATTTGTGATCAAAATACGAAACCTGCCCTGTTCTTGAAAACCCTAAATTTTGGGCAGAATTGATGCTAGACTTGGTGTGGACTTGCCAATTGAGTTTCTTGGAGTTAAAACACTTAACAAATGCACCATGAATGTTCCTTAGGCTTTTCCTACACAAATGAATCATGTTTGAAGGATTTTCCTTGACCAAATGTTTGGAATGGAAAACAAAAAGCTCAAGGCAGTTTTGCCTTAGGATTTTTCGAAACTTTGGTTGTTTGGTTGACTACCTTTCCGAAGTTATTTCTCCATGAAATTTGGTATAGGGACAACCCTTATATGGTAGTATTATACTGCTAATTATGGTGTTATTCCGAGGCCGTTTCATGACTCAAATAAATTACCAAAGTTCATGACTCGAGTTTGGAAAACCCATGTTCCACAAGGGAATTTTGGTAACTTTGAGTTGCCATATCTTAGTACTCAAAACTCCGTTTCTTGTTCCGTTTGTTTTGTTGTAAACTTGGATTGCGACTTAGAAATAACACTTCGAGCTTATTTTTGAATGTTTTCCATTTGGAGTCTTAGAAAAGTGTATTCTAGGAACTTTTAGTACCTTGGAAGAAGTTTCCAACAGTACCAAGTTTTCCAATTTTCGACATGTGGAATGTGAGATACGATTTTTCAAAATATCGTATCAAAACTGAAATTTTCCGAATTTCAAAGAAATGGAGTTTTTCAAGTACTCCTTATTCCTTTGATATTGCTTGAACGTTTTAATTGATTTCCAAGATGAAAACTAAATTTCTCTTGTACTTTGAAACACCATTCGAGAGCCTCGATTTAGGATAATTTAGACTCGTTTCACGAGACTTTCTAAGATTGCACTATAGTACGATCTTCTTTAATAGTAGGGGTTTGTGAATGATAGTCTATTATTATTTGCTCAGGTGCACACGAGGACCTTCAAGAGGATCCCACAGTGAATGCCTAAAGCTCCGAGGGACATTTCTTCCTCATTGCTTATATTGGTGAGTGTTAAGTGTATGAATACTTGATACAAATTTAATTGTTATGATTGTTCGGAGATTTTGAAAATGGAGGCGAGTGTGTACTCTACCGCACTCGTCCTTATTTGAAATGAATGACTTAATCGAATGAAATGAAATGATTGAATGATTGAATGAAATGAAATGGTATGCTATGGCTGCATACGTCGTTGGAGTGAATCTCCTCGACTCTCAAATGAAATTGGGGGACGCCTAAACTCATAGGCCGACCTTGGACTCGAGCCGGCATGGGCTTGGCCGGGAACCTTGGCGAGCCATGAGATAATGAAACTCGACCTAATGAGAGGTCTTGCTTGGCATACTCGTGGAGTATCACCTTATAAATATCTTGCGGGCCCGGGAGGTGCATGGTGGACGGAGGGAAGTAAGTGGTGATCTATGGAATGAAAATACCGACCCGGTTGACGGAGTGTCATCGCGGGAAGGTATACGAATGACATTGGCAAAGAAAGTGGAAATTAACTCCTGAGAGCTCCGATATCCTTGAATTGTTTCTGTTTACTTTTCCGCTCTAATTGTTATTTATTGCCATATTGATGTTTTACTTGTTAAATTAGGGTTGTTACTTGATCAATGTGCTTGCATGTGTGTTCTTGGCCTCACGAGCGTTTTGCTCACCCTGTAGATTTGTTTTCCTTAACAGGTTTGGGCTTGGAATGAGGTTCGGAGGAATTTCTCTTGTGTACTCATGTAATAGGGTTCCAACTCTTTTATCTAGACTTTTGGATATTGTATATTTTGGACTGTATTATGGAAATCCGATGTAAGGATTGGGTGATTGTTAAAAATCATTAAGTTTGAACGCTTCCGCGCTACTTGTATCTGTATTTGCTGGTTATCGACTTTTAGAACCGTTATAAGCTTGAATAGAAATTGCTTGAGTCCTGGCGAGAGTTGGGTAGGCGTCCTGCGGATATCCTTTGGTTCACCTTGGGAGAAGTGGGGCGTCACAGTTGGTATCAGAGCGCTAGGTTAGAGATCTATATGGGAGACATATTAGATACTCTACCCTTAAGACTTGAGACCGGATAGTTAAGTTATACCTTAAAGGGTATTTGGGGCATACTAGTGATTGAGTTAGGCATGCATAAACGACATCCGAACTGGATAGTGATTTAATTTCTAACCCGAAAAGTGCTATTATTTTGCAGGGATGGAAAACGGAAATGGAGTTCTGGCAGCTAACGGGAATGGCCATGCGAATGGTCACGTAGTGCCTCCTAGGCCTATCTACTACCGAGCGCTAGCTGGGGGAGCTCGAGTATGCTATTCCCCATCTGACAGATATCCCCGATGTTCGTGTAAGGTGACCTTTGCCTACCCGAACAACCTTGTGCTTGCTTTGGACGACGAGCATCGTTAATTAGTGGATCTTAATCGGGATTTACAGGCTGAGGTGGATGAGTTTATACAGATGGTTAGCACTCAGGGTGAGAGAATTGCTGAGCTAGAGGAGGTACTCGAGGGCGAGGTGGCCACATCTGCAGTGGTTCGTGAGGAGCTCCAGAGTACTAGGGCTCGACTTACTAGGCTGAGAGAGGAGGTCCGTAGTCGGGCTTCCGACATCTTGACTGATGCTACTAGGCTAGTGGATGAGGCGATAGAGGTAGTCCAGAGCCCTGAGGAGGAGGAGGATCCTGAGGAGGAGATTCCTCCTGATAGTCCTACTGTAGACTAGGTCAAGATTGATTGACCTTTCTTTTGACCTTTTTGACTAGTATAGTTAGAATTAGCAGGGGTGATGCTAAGTGCTGAGGCCATTATATTTTGCATGACTGTGTGGCTTACTTTTGAAGCACTTGCTTTTACTTTAGTCTTCTGTGACTAAAAGTACTCTTGTGGCACCTGTGTGCTATATTTTTGTGACTTCCCCATGACTTGCTAATTGTATGAACTTGATATGCTAATAATGTAAATTATTGTTATTTTCAATGTTTTCTTGATTGGTTCCTGCTTTCTACTCTGCATCGCATAATTTATTTATTTCTTGCACTAGGCACGCCTAAGTTATGGAAGGACTAAGTGTCGCGCCCCATTTTTTTATAAGAAAAATAAATAAATAAATGGTTTGAAAAGTGAATTCTTTATTTGAAAAATGAATAAAAAGCACGGGTCTAAATGGGACTTGAAAATGCGACGTTTTGACCCAAAATATTGTTTAAAAAGGGTTTATTGAATGAAAAATGGAGTCACCACTTGGTATAGGGTTAAGGTGTACCAAGTCACCTAAAAATGAAATTTTAAGGAAAAAATGGAAAAAACCCTTTTTAAACGACTCCAAATCTACGTAAATCAAAGAAAAAGGTTCGGGAGTCACGTTTGACGAAGGGGAAGGCAAGGATAAAAATCCAAGGCACCCCTTCCACCTAGCCAAGGCTAGTTGCGTGATTTAGTCAAGGATTTTCTTATTTTTAACCAAAAGATTTATCACATTTGGATGTACTATATAAATGCAAACCTTAGACCTAGGGGGTATCGGGGGCAAAATTTCTCTTCAAAGCTTGAGTGGTGCCAATCACATTAATTGTGATGCCCAATAATGACTCTTTGGAGAGGTCACGAATAATGCAAAAATATGAGACTCTAAGAAGAGGAAAAGGATGAAATAATTATAGAAATATATATGTCTTAAAGGAATGCATCATGTCGGGTGCGGGGGACTAATGTTCGTGACTCAATTTTCCCTTTTAATAGAGGGAATATGAGCGTGCTAAGGCTAGAAAAGCCAAACTCGTCCATATCCCATATCCAAGGGGCTTTTCCTAATCTAATCAAGCAAATGCACTACCCTAATCCTAAATCTAAAAATGGAATGCAAGTCTAATGTTATGTAACATACAAAGGGGCATATATAGATAAGGAAATTAGGGAATAGGGAATATAAATAGAAGATCATACAAAATGATAAAAGGCCCTAAAAAAAAGTGAAAATATGCATGAGATGGAGTGATTTTGTCATGCAATCATGATCTAACGCGCGAGGGGCTCCTAAGGGTCTAGCATTGGACTAGCCCACATCTACGCTCTCTCGCAAGCATTGGACTTGCAAGAGCTCGAGTGGACAACCATGACTAGCATTGGACTAGCCACGGTTACGTGCATTTGCATCCATCATACCCACATATAAATAATATGCATAATTAAAGCAAGTAGACATGTGAGCACGTAATTCACATAACACATAAGCATGCATATCTAGATGCCAAAACCTAAGAAAGCGATTAAACACATAGCACATAAACATGCAAAACACACAAGGCAATTAAGGCCCTAACTATTACATTTTAGGGGGGAAGGCCTACTACAATCTAAAAGGGGAAATGGAAGGAATAAAGCAATTAAATCCCTAACTATTACAATTTTGGAATTCGAGTGCCTCCCAAATGATAAAATTGAAGCCCAAAAATAAATATATGAAATTAAAACGACTAAAGCGAATAAATAAATAAAATGAAAACATTCAAAAGGCATGCAATTAAACACATAAATCACATAAGTACACATAGGGTCAAATAAAGTGCAAATAAAGGGTTAGCGTGTACCTCCCTTGAAATGGTGTCCCTAATGAGGCGAAATTACTAATTTACCCTCCAAAATAATAAAAAGGTCAAGGTACCACTTTAATTATCAAATAAATCAGAAAAAATGGAAATAAACACTAAATTGAATCACTCAAAGCATTCCAAGGAAAGTAAACTACTCGTATTTAACCAATTAAGACAAACAAAGACCCAATTGAAAGATTAAAGAAGTTTAAAAGGCCAATTTATTATTATTATAAATACTAAGGGTCTAAAAAGACAGAAAATAAAAATTAAGAATCTAAGGTGAAACATACCAAATCAAAAGAGAAAATTCACAAAAATAAATGAAAAGCAATTTGCTACGATTAAATAGCAAAATTCAAAATTTCACTAAAAAAGTTAAAGCTAGAAATTATCAAGAATCATTGAATCCTTAAATCCTTAAATTCCTAGATAATCTGTCCAAAAGCATATTAAGGCATACCAGAGAAAAAGAAATGATGTTAAAGGGACACAATAATTCACATTTTCCAATTTTTTCGGCCATGGTAGAACAAAAGAAAACTTGACGGGTTAGAATGTGATTTTCCTGAAGTTTTGCATGCATGCAAACGAATGCCAAAGGCTTCTTTACTTCTGCAATTTTCTGCTGCCACTTTCGTAGCTTGTAGTAACCCATGAAAAATGGCCAAAATTTATAAACAAAACCCATGGTGATCACACAAACAAGGTGAAGAAATTCAACTTCATGGGTTGTTATAGGACCAAAGCAAAGCAGCAAATTATGACAAAAAAAATGCAGCTTTCTTTCATTCAAACAAGAATCCCAAACTCTCATCTTAACAGCATACCAATGATGAAAGACTTCATGGGCTAGATTAAAGCAATGAAAATGATCCAAAGCACAGAGCAAAGAGGAATCGTTCGAGACTTCATGCATCCGAAAAAGGGACTATAAGCACCAGTAGTTTTATAATGCAACTAAATGTGAAATTGCAGCAGAGGCGAAATGACACTCACGGCAAACATTTTTCTACTTTTCCCCATAAAACTTCAGATGTTGACACACAGATCAGAAGGAAAACCATGCGGCTCTAGCAAAATTTCTGAAGCTTATCTGATGCTTTACCATTTAGCAGTCTCACGCGACAGTAACATGCAAACAAAGAAAAACTATGACAACTAGCAAGTTTGAACTCATTCATGGGTTCATTTCTGCAAATGTTTCAGCTTCTATAAGCGCAGGAAGACGACCATGAGCATGAACTCAAAAGAAACGTGTAAGCCTGTCTACTGATTCCACAAAACTCAACTCAAATCACTTTGAACCAAAACAACCAAATCATGATATAAAACCATAGCTACGGTTGCTGCCTTTCCCGCAACTAAAGAAATTTTTGCAACCTCTGAAGCTTTGAGTTTTCAGCAACCGTACACAACAGGCACATACCAAACCATAATCCGACACAACAGACAGTAAAATTTCTGGGTTTCCGTCCCTCACAACCCAGCCCAAAGATTCTAAGTATAGAACGATCAAAGCTGCAAACTTTTCTGCAGCTTTGTTCGGCCAAGACCCAACCATACAGGAGCTAACTCATTACCCCAACACCAGATTTAACGTTACCCAAATAAGAACCATCAATCGTATTGAAGCCCAAACAGAACCAGTAAACAGCAAGGGAATGCAAGCAAACGATTAAAGAAAGTAGCTTTCAACTATAAAAGGGTGAATACAATACCTTAATCAAAGAATGGAACGTGGGATGGCCAAGAAAAGGCTCGAATGATTCTTTCAGATGTTCGAAGGAATGTCAGACGATGATGAATGAAGGCCCAGTCGCTCCTCTCCTGCAACCTCCAGCCGAAGATCCTTCTTGCTCCTTCTTCGCTGTCCTTTCCTTTTCAAGAAAAACCCCCGTCGCCTTCTGTTTTTTTTTCTCTACCCTACAGCCGCCAATGACCCTCTCTTCTTCAGATTTTCTGTCCCTCGGTGCTCTCTCTGTCTCTCTCACGCTATTCTCTCAGCCCTCAAGCTCTTTCTCACTCTCGGCTCTTGCCATTTTTCTCTTTTCTTCACCGCTGTTTTCTCAAAACCTTTTCCAGCTCTCCCTTTTTTTTTTACCCTAGCCGTCAGTTCTACTCTCCCTCTGGTTTCTTTTCTAATTTCCTCACTCAACTAGCCGTCCACCTCCTAGATCCCCCTTTTCTTGCCGTCCCTCTTTCCTTTTATATGGCCCTAGAAAACTAAACCCTCTCCACGATGGTTTGGAGGAAGTCGGTTGCATTTTGGGGAACCATCTGATGGTTCTTAATGCTCAACCATTGAGATTTCTGGATTAAGCCAGGTGGTCTGTACTGTGATCATCGGACGGAGCCAACCCAAGGCCAAATGGCCGAGAACTGCGGCTGCAATTCTTTTCTGCTGCTGCCGAAACCAAAACGTGGACTTTTCCCTTTTTTTTTTCCTTTTTTTTTTTCAATCACCTAACAATAACAATAATACAAAAATAACAATTTAAACAATTAGTAACCAAAAGATAAAAAGTAAAAAGCTGAGATTTTCCTCTTTTTCTTTTTTCTTTTCTCTCTCTCTTTTTTTCATAAAAAGAAATAAAACATATTTTTTGTAATTTTCTCTTTTGGCAAATTTTATGCTAAGAAGTCTTACAATAAAAGATAAATAGCTAAAAGAGTAAAAATGAATACAGAATAAAACTAAAATAAAAATGATAGACAATAATAATCTATAAATATTAAAATGCTTATACAAATGCTAAAAATCTAAGAACTAAAATCATGGAATTAAGAGAACCATTACTAAAAATAAAAATAAAATTAGGATAAAAATTATTTTAAAATTTGGTGTCTACAGTTTGCCCCTCTTTGTCTGAGTTTTGGAAAAACTTGAGACAAAGAAGTAGACACAAAATACTTACCTGTAAACTAGTCAAACGACCGCCATTCTTGAAATGAGGATTGACCCCTTTTGATGAGACTAGCTCGGATGAGAAAATTAAAAATGGACTGACCAAACAGAAAATTTAAAAGGGGACTGACCCCAACAGGATTTTAAATCGGGACTGACCCGAGGGGACTGACCCCAACATGAAATTTAAAATCGGGACTGACCCGAGAGGACTGACCCCAACCTGGAATTTTAAAATCGGGACTGACCCTAACATGAAATTCTAAAATCGGGACTGACCCGAGGGGACTGACCCCAACATGAAATTTAAAATCGGGACTGACCCGAGGGGACTGACCCCAACATGAAATTTAAAATCGGGACTGACCCGAGGGGACTGACCCCAACATGAAATTTAAAATCGGGACTGACCCGAGACAGCAATTTAAAATCGGGACTGACCCGAAACAGGAATTTTAAAATTGGGACTGACCCGAGACAGAAATTTAAAATCGGGACTGACCCGAGGGGACCGACCCCAACATGGAATTTAAAATCGGGACTGACCCGAGACAGAAATTTAAAATCGGGACTGACCCGAGGGGACTGACCCCAACATGGAATTTTAAAATCGGGACTGACCCAAGACAGCAATTTAAAATCGGGACTGGCCCGAAACAGGAATTTTAAAATCGGGATTGACCCGAGACAGAAATTTAAAATCGGGACTGACCCGAGACAGAAATTTAAAATCGGGACTGACCCGAGACAGCAATTTAAAATCGGGACTGACCCGAAACAGGAATTTTAAAATCGGGACTGACCCGAGACAGAAATTTAAAATCGGGACTGACCCGAAACAGGAATTTTAAAATCGGGACTGACTCGAGACAGGAAATTTAAAATCGGGACTGACCCGAGACAGCAATTTAAAATCGGGACTGACCCGAAACAGGAATTTTAAAATCGGGACTGACCCGAGACAGAAATTTAAAATCGGGACTGACCCGAGACAGAAATTTAAAATCGGGACTGACCCGAGACAGCAATTTAAAATCGGGACTGACCCGAGACAGAAATTTAAAATCGGGACTGACCCGAGGGGACTGACCCCAACATGGAATTAAAAATTGGAAAGGTTCCAGTATGCTTACCGTTTGGTTGTGCCTTTGATGAAGCTTGCTTGCAACTTATCCGATCCGTCTTTGTTTGCCGAAAAACTTTCCGATACCGACTCCAGTGTGAGATGTGATTGTTTCTCTCCATGCGTGAAATTTTCTGCAAAAGAGAAAGAATAAGGCAATTGCCACCATCATTTGACCCGGTCCCCTTTGAGAATCGTGTAAACATGAGTCTTTGATTCTTTCGTCAACTTTGGCTGTGGTATCTGATTTAGTTGGATTTACTACTTCAGAGACTTTCTGACTCTTCTCAGACCCACCAGGTATGCCTTTAGCCATATTATGAGATCGGTGTACCGGGCCCTACTGAATCACGTCCATTTCCTAAAAGATGATTGAATCCAAAGTATGCTTTGCACAAATCACGGGGGTTGTCATTTATTGAAACTCAATGATGCATGTAAAAGAAATTCACATACTGTGCAGGTATGAATATGCGAAAAGGATGCAAACACGATCAATCATGCCTAAACCCATGAAAAAGTCATGAATACAAATAATTGAGAAAAATTGAATTTCATGAGAATGTAGTGGCAAAAGAATATTTATTCAGAGTGAAACACAGCTTTTGGCCAACAGATGTCGCATTCGAATCTCTGGATATCTTTGTTCTGGAATTCGATGTTGACGGAAGTGTTACAAAACGAAGAGAAATCCGAATGAACCAAGTCACCAGCTGCTCCTCCTCGTGCTTGTTCGTTGCAGGACCCTACCTTGGCGCCCTTTCGGGTTTTCACCAAAGTTGCCCCCACCCTTTTTGCTTTTTGTTTGTTTTTTTCTTTTCTTTCTTCTTTTTTTTTTTTTTGAGGTGCCCTTTCGGATTTTCACCTAAGGAATAATGGAGAAGCTCGACCATGATTGACTCAGGAGTGTGAGTTGAAAAATTGCTGGCATCAGTAAAATGCGCTTCCCTTATAAGTTTAGGTGAAGGCATTATGGACATCACCTGCCAGTGATTAGCGAACCTCCTAATAGAAATTCAGCAAGTGACAAAAGCCAGGACTTTGGGCTTTTGTAATGAGGTCAGGTGGGGTGTTTTCAAGAAAGGTTGAAGCTTGAAAGCAAAAATTTTAATGAAAAAGCGTGAAATGACCTGAGATTGCATCATCTTAAAATCATCTCCAACTTTGAACGAAAACTGAGGAAAATTTGCCCCAGTTTGATTGGATTTCTCTCCTTGCATTTTTGCATTGCATTTTCCTTACCTTTGTATTTTTCTTTAGAAAAACTAAATTTTCCCCAGTGTGGGGTTTTCCTCTCTTGTTGTTGTTTTTTTTTTTCTTTCTCACAATAAATCTGCCCCAATGTGGGGTTTGCAATTCTCAGGGGTTGCCAAACGAAAATTATTAGACTGATAGCTCAAAAGTGATAACTAGGGATTGAATGTTTCAAATGGGAAAGAAGATGGCCTGACTTGCATTTCATCCTTTGCATGAATTTCTAAAAGAAGTTTTGCGTAATCAAATGAAGAATTTCTTGCACATGTCTGAGTTGATAGGTTGAGGAAAAGTTTGTCCGTCCATTTCTGCCAGAATGAGGGCTCCGCCAGGTAGTACCTTTTTAACAATGAATGGCCCTTGCCAATTTGGAGCGAACTTGCCTTTGGCCTCATCTTGCACCGGCAAAATTCGCTTCAACACTTTGTCGCCTTCCTCAAATGTACGCAAATGGACCTTCTTGTTGTAGGCCCGGGCCATGCGCTTTTGGTAACATTGGCCGTGACAAATGGCATTAAGCCGTCTTTCATCAATCAAAGAGAGTTGTTCATAACGCTGCTTTATCCAATCAGCCTCCTCCAACTTGGTCTCCATTAGAATACGCAATGAAGGGATATCGACCTCAGCAGGCAGCACTGCTTCCATTCCTTACATGAGCGAGTAGGGTGTTGCCCCAGTTGATGTTCGGATAGAAGTCCGATACGCCATTAGTGCGTAAGGGAGCTTGTCATGCCAGTCACGATGCTTTTCAGTCATTTTGTGAATGATCTTCTTCAAATTCTTGTTTGCGGCCTCCACAGCTCCATTCATCTGCGGTCTATAGATGGCAGAGTTGCGATGTCTGACTTTGAACTGTTCGCATAGCCCGTCCACCATATCATTGTTGAGATTCTTGGCATTGTCTGTAATCAATGTTTCCGGCACCCCAAATCTGCATATGATGTGATCTCTTAAGAAATTCGCCACCACCTTCTTTGTCACATGCTTGAATGATTCCGCTTCGACCCATTTGGTGAAGTACTCAATTGCCACCAATATAAATCGATGCCCATTTGAAGCAGGAGGGTCAGTTGTGCCAATCACATCCATACCCCACATTGAGCAGGGCCATGGAGCAATCATGCTATGTAACTCGGTAGGAGGAGCGCGTATGACGTCGCCATGCATTTGACATTTAATACATCTCCGGACAAAATCTATGCAATCGTGTTCCATTGTAAGCCAAAAATACCCGGTTCTCATGATTTTCTTCGCCAACAAATGTCCATTCATGTGGGGTCCGCAGACGCCACTATGCACCTCCTTCATCATGTATTGAGCTTCATTTTCATCGACGCACCTTAAGAGGTTCAAATCTGAGGTCCTTTTGTATAATACCTCTCCATTTAAGAAAAACTTCGAGGCCATTCTGCGCAGGAAACCCTTGTCATTTGTACTAGCTTCTGGAGGGTAAGATCCGATTTTGATGAATTCCTTAATATCATTGTACCAAGGACTTTTGCCAGATGTCTTGTCTATGACCCAACAATGAGCAGGCTTGTCTTGGAGTTGAATCCGGATAGGCTCGATTCCCAATTCGTCCGGATATTGTATCATGGAAGATAAAGTGGCCAAGGCATCTGCAAATGCATTTCGAGCTCGTGGGAGATGTCTGAATTCCAAACTTTGAAATTGTTTAGCCAAATTGAGCAAATTACAGTGGTATGGCAGGATTTTTGAATCTTTGATTACCCACTGCTTCAACGTTTGGTGCACAAGTAAATCTGAATCACTAAAAGCTATTAACTCCTTAACCTCCATTTCCAAAGCCATTTTAAGACCAAAAATACATGCTTCATACTCGACCATGTTGTTCGTGCAAGCAAATTGCAACTTAGCGGCTCCAGGGTAATGCCTCCCCTCCGGGGATACAAGGACTGCTCCTATTCCGACTCCAAAAGAATTAGCTGCACCATCGAAAAACAATCTCCATTCCGGGCACTGCTCGCTCATATCTTCTACGGCATCAACAAATAAAACCTTTTCATCAGGGAAATAGGTATGGAGCGGTTGATAATCATCGTCCTTTGGATTTTCTGCCAAATGGTCGGCTATAGCTTGCCCCTTGACGGCCTTTTGCGAAGTGAAAACAATGTCAAACTCCGAAAGAATCATCTGCCATTTGGCTAGACGCCCAGTTGGCATCGGCTTCTCCAAGAGGTATTTCAAAGGATCGGAGCGGGAAATGAGGTAGGTAGTATGACTTAGCAGGTAGTGCCTTAACTTTTGAGCTGCCCAGGCCAAAGCACAGCAGCTTTTCTCGATAAATGAATAATTAGCCTCATACTGCGTGAATTTCTTGCTAAGATAGTAGATGGCTTGCTCTTTCCTTCCCGAGTCATCGTGCTGACCTAGAACACACCCTACTGCTCCGTCGAGCACAGATAAGTACATGATCAAAGGCCGGCCCAGTTTGGGTGGCACTAGGACCGGAGGCTGCAGCAAATAATCTTTAATCTTGTCAAAAGCTTGTTGGCATTCCTCATTCCAATGCAACGGCACATTCTTTTTTAACAACTTGAATAGTGGCTCACACGTCGCGGTTAATTGGGCAATGAATCTTCCAATGAAGTTAATCTTCCCCAAAAAGCTTTTCACATCTTTCTGCGTTTTCGGCACTGGCATGTCTCGAATTGCCTTGATCTTTACCGGGTCTATCTCTATGCCCTTCTTGCTGACAATGAAACCTAACAATTTACCAGCTGGTGCTCCAAAGGCGCACTTTGCAGGATTTAACTTCAAATTGTACTTTCGTAACCTTTCAAACAACTTCCTTAAATCCATCAAATGGTCTTCAGCTTTCTTGGATTGATTATAATGTCATCCACGTAGACCTCCATCTCCTTGTGGATCATGTCATGAAACAAAGTAGTCATAGTCCTTTGATAAGTAGCTCCGGCATTCTTTAAATCAAACGGCATTACTCGATAGCAAAAGGTGTCCCAAGGGGTGATAAAAGCAATTTTTTCTCTATCCTCCTAAGCCATTAAGATCTGATGATATCCAGCGAAACAATCACAGAAATATTCAATTTCGTGTCCGGCAGTGTTGTCTAGAATGATATGGATATTTGGCAAAGGAAAGTCATCTTTAGGGCTGGCCTTATTTAGGTCCCTATAGTCAACACAGACTCGCACTTCTCCATTTTTCTTTGGAACAGGGACTGGATTCGAGAGCCAAACAGGGTAATGGGATACAATGATAATATTAGTCTTAAGCTGTTTTTCAATTTGCTCTTTTATTTTGAGGCTCATATCTGGTTTGAATTTACGGGGTCTTTGCTTTACTGGTGGAAAATCGGGGTTTGTGGGTAATCTGTGCACCACTACATCAGTCGAAATGCCAGTCATATCGTCATAAGACCATGCAAACACATCTCGGAACATAGACAAAAATTCGATCATCTCTTCTTTCTGCTTTTTGTTCAAATGAATGCTGATTTGTATTTCCTTAACCTCAGTCTCAGTACCAATGTTAACAACTTCTGTTTCTTCCAGGTTCAGTTTAGATTTCTCCTCATATTGTTCAAGATCTTTTGAAAAAGAATCAAACACTTCCTCACTATCACTCTCGCTCTGAAATCCGGATTCCATAACTTCCAAGTCGTGAGTGATATAAAGATTGTCATCATCAGATTCCAGAACAGTGATATCCAAAGAGTTAAATAATTTTACTTTTGGCCATCTGAAAGAATTAAAAAATTCGAGATAATAAGCAAATAGACACATGAATGAACGACATGATAAAACAAACTATGCATTTTCATAAAACTTCAAATCAAAACGAAAACAAGCTAAAACATAAGGGCAAAAGATACTTTCATTGAACTATTTACATATGCAAGAAAAGTTTTCATGAGCTTTAATAAACGACAACCCCCTGTAGATTTACCGAAACTCCTTTCGCACGGGGAAGTACTCGGCGGTCCAGTTGTGTATAGCTCCTTGGGGAATGTCTGGGAATTCGGCATCATCTGACGGGCCATTTTCGGATATTGCTCCCACAAACAAATGAGTCAGACTTGTCTCCACTTCGTCAATTGGGCTAAACCCTGATGTAATGACTTTAGCTGGCTTTGGAAAGGTATAGCGTAATGGCGGAATGTCTAAAGCACCTATCTTGCCTTCCTTTTCTGCCCTTTTGCGCGCTTTCATCTCTTGTATATCTCTGGCGGTCAGACGGAATCCCAAACCAAATAGGTCCTTCTTTTCGATGAGTTCCACAGGTTTCAACATGCCTTGCAAATTGCGTCCCAATCCCTTGTCAAATTCATATCCTCCGCGAATCATCTCCTTGGCCATCATGACACTGGCCGCTGGTAAAACCATTTTGTCTTTTGAATCCTCACTTGTTATCCAACTGATGGAGACAATATCAGTTGTACGGTAAGAAGACACTGAAGCATTTCGGTTACCATCCTCCTCAGGCTCGGAATCGGCAATTACAATGCAATCTTCTTCAGCAAAAATGGTGATCAGCTGGTCATTCACCACAAATTTCAATACTTGATGCAAGGAAAAGGGCACAGCGCCAGAGCTATGAATCCACAGCCGCCCAAGTAAAACATTATAGACACTAGGAAAATGCATAACTTGACAGGCTATCTGAAATTGAGCGGGCCCCATTTCAACCACCAAATTTACTTCTCCAATGGACTCCCTTTGGGCTCCGTCGAATCCTCTAACTACGGTCTCTGAGGGTTTCAATTTGACATCTTGTAGCCCTAACTTCACCAACGTGCTCCAAGGACAAATATTGAGGGCAGACCCATTGTCGATCAGTACTTTAGGCAATATTTTCCCATTGCACCTCACAGCTACATATAAGGCTTTGTTATGACCAATTCCTTCCGCAGCCAGCTCTTCATCAGAAAAAGTGATTTGTTTAGCAGCCAATACATTTCCAACTATGTGCAAGAAATTGTCAACCGAAATATCCTTGGGAATACGAGCCTTGGTCAACACTTCAAGTAATGCATCCCTATGCAAGTCTGAGGTGAAAAGCAAGTCCAGTATGGAAATTTGGGCAGGCATCTTGTTCAACTGTTCGACCACATTGTATTCGCTTCTCTTAAGCCTCTTAAGAAAATCCCATGTTTCTCTTTCGGTCACTGCGGGCTTGGTAGTCGGCTCACGATTGTTTACTTTAATTGGGGCGTTAGCAGTTGAGGGACTTGCAATCTTCCCTGACCTCGTAACAACAGACACTTTTTCCTTCAAAACTAGTTTGCCTCCGATTTGCAAAACGGGCTCACTATAATTCCACGGCACTTGTCGTAGACTTAAAACTGGCGCTTGTTCTGGGAATTCAATTATCACCGGTTCTAAGGCCGCACTTTCGGATGGAGTTAGGTCTAAAATGAAGGGCCTTTTGTCTTCCTCATACGATGCCTCCTCTATCACAAAAGGTTTCTCCATTATCCCACACACTTCTATCCCATTTGACATACTTCGAACAAGCTCTTCGAATTCCTCATTATCCATGATAACTCCAACAGTATCGGCGTGCTCCGGCAAGGGATTTTTGCTCACATTCGGTCCTTGCTCTTCTCTTTTCTTAATCACGATTTCCCCTGCTTCCACCATGTCTTGAACCTTATGTTTAAGGAGTCGGCAATTGGCCGTGGAGTGACCAGGCGCCCCTGAATGATAAGCACAAGTAACCTGTGGATTATACCCAGCTGGCACGCCATACGGGTAAGTTGGAGGGGGAATCACACCTATTTTACCGGCAGCCTTTAATTGCTCGAACAACTGATCCAAAGGCCTGCCAAGGTTAGTGAATGTTCGAGCACGATTTTGATTGTAGGTTTCAGTAGGTTGGGGATAGTTGTAGGTGGGTCTGTTTGGTGGGGGAAATCTTTGAGGGTAAGGAGGTCTGTAGACACCAAATTTTTGGTGTTTTATTATTTATTTTTTTACTATTCATTTTTCATTTGTTCTATTTTTATTTGTCGCGATTAGTTTTATTTACTTTTAGTTTTAGTTATTTTAGCCATTTTAGCGTAGAATTTCTCAAAGGAAAAAGAAAAGTGTTAAAAAATATGTTTTAGTTGTTTTGGATTTAGTTTCATTATTTAAAATGAAAAGAAAAAAATGAAAATTGAAAATTGAAAAAAGGAAAAAGAGAAAAAAAAAAGAGAAAACGATGAAAATGGAAAATGAAAAAAAGGAAAATTGAATTTGCACTTTGTTGCTTCTAGTTTATTTATTTTATCCAATGTTAATTAAATTATTTTTGTTATTTATTTTTATTATCATTTGTGTTAAATTACTTAAAAAAAAAATAAATAATGGTGCGGCATGCACGCTGCAATTTTTTGCAGCGTGCAAAGGACAGCCACGAAGCTACTTTGGAGGGCTGGATTTTGAGGCCAAGAGGGCCTTTCATCCTCACCATTGGGGTGAGGGTTTAGAAGGTTGAGAGCTGGATATAAAAGGCAAAGGAAGGAGTAGCCGCAAGGGGAGGTTGAGAGAGTTAACGGCGGAGAAAAAACCGAGAGTTGGGAGAGGGGAGCGAACGGAAAGAAAAAAACTGGAGCAAGAGAGAAACATAAAAAGAGCAAGGAGAGAGTGAACGGCGGAGTTTGGAAAAGAAAGACACAACCGAGGAGTTCTCTGGAAAAAGGCAAAACAAAAACAGTGAGAGGAGAGAGTTGACGGCTGTAGGAAAAAGCTATGGGAGGTTTTTGAGGTGGGTGGCTGGAAAACAAGAACCGAGAGTTGGGATAGAGGACAGAGAGCAATAGAGAGAGACCAGGAGACTGGACGGCTGAGGTTGGGAAGAGAGAAAAGGAACCAGAAAAGGGAAGGTCGACGGAGGAGCGAGCTGGGACGGAGGAGAAGAAATCAAAAGGGAAACAAGCAGAGAAAAGGCAAAGGAGGAAGGTTTCGAAGGGGGTATTCGGCTGAAACCGAAGGGAGAAAACAAGGATAAGCGGCTGCCGGACAGAAGGAAAATGGCAAAACCAGGAAATGACAATTCGACTGAGCAAAGATTTCATCTTCTGAATCAAGCTTTGATCAAAAGCTAAAGGTGATGTTTTTCTACTCTGGAGCCATTTATAAACTGTTGACTATGATAGAATGCTGAAAGTTCCTGTCTTTACGCTTGTGTCGTTTCCCTTTATGAACCCTGTCTGCAAAATCTGGTTGGGATGGATGAATCCATGAGTATCGGCTGGATTTTAGGGACAGCCGTTAGAGTTTTCATGCGTCTAATGTTTATGAACGATCTTCATGCGTTTGAATGAACAAAAACCAGATAATTGCAATAAGCTTTCAGTTTTATAGTTTTTCGTTGGGTCTGGTTCCGTAATGTTTCCCTTGATGTCTGGTTTTCCTCCGTTCGGCATTTAATGGTCTTCGCATGATGCGTGTTTACTGAATATATCATTTTCGTTTGGGTCAGATTGCATATTGATTGATGAGTTTGTTAGCTTTGGTTTTTACTAATGAAAATCTGTCCGATGTTGGATGCTGTGGAAATAAGGATGAATGTTTGCTTTTGACTTGCGTTTGGTACCAGAATTTGTTGCATGCAATTGCTGGAACCTTAGAGTATCAGAAATCTGCTGCAGAAATGTTGATGTAGTTCAGTAGCTAAGTGTCTAAAGGCTATAGTGCCAAAGTTTCTGCTTGCTTGAAATGCCCCTGTTGCTTGACAGCGATGGTTTCTCCATGATTGGCAGCAAGTTTCCACTCCTCTCTTTGCTTGCATTTCTGGACCAGTCATTTTGATTAGATCTCCTAGGATAGTTGATCATATCAGTGACGATGAGATGAAGTCTTAGCATTTGAGTTTGGTTGTCCATACCGAAGTGAAAGAAGTAAAGTTGCTGCATTTTTTCTTACAGTTTCTTTCTGTGGCCGCTCTCTGTGTTTGCACTTCATTTGCATGCTCAATTTTATGTTGAAAGAAAGGAAATGGAGTGGAAGTTTTGTGCTAAGTTTGCCTATTTGGGTCAAAAGAAATATATATATATTTGAATTACGCTTGAACACTTGCTAACATGAACCATCGAAACTGCCGAATCATTTGTGCAAGTGTTCCAGAATTTTGTATGACATCTTCTTGAGTTTCCAGCTTGTTTGGATCATGGTGGTGGTATAGTTAATGGCTTGGTTTAGGGTTGTGATGTTGGGTTTTAAAAACATCTAATCAAAGCTGTGATAAAAATCTGAATTGGTAAGAAAGTTGCAGCAAGCTTCATTCGTTGTTGCTGAAAGTCCTTTTGTTGCTGGAATGGTTTTCAGTTTGTTGTACCAGATTTGCATAGAAATCATCTTTGTTTTGGCTCTTGCATGTATGATGAGTTTGGTAGGAACTTGAAGTTGGATTTTGGTTTGAGAGTTTTGTTTTGTTTTCTTAGAAAATCTGTCATGCAAAGTTGTAAAGGCTTCAAAGCCTAAGAAAATATTTGCAGAAAGCTTTCTACGTGGGTTGCATGCTTTTGCATGAAATAATTTCCAGAAAATTACATTCCAACCCCCCAAGTCTCTTCTTGTTCCACTAGGACCCAATCAATTAAAGAATTTCATCAAATTGGTCCTTGATAATTTTAATTTGTGCAACTTCATTACTTGTTTGCTTCAATTAACTACCATACTTTGCTTCAATTGCGTTTAAGACATGACTTTAGGGACTTTATGATCAAGTGAGCTTTGTTTTGCACATTTCTTTTAATTTTTCTTAAATAAAGTGGTACCTTGACCTTTTTATTATTTTGAAGCCATTTTTACTTCATTTGATTACCATCGCGAGGGAGGTATAACTTCTTTTATCTTTTTTGTCTCTCCTACGTGATCCAACATGCTAAGTGAAAATTGCATGTCTACTTCGCTTTCCTTGCCTTTTATTAATTCCTTTCATTTATTTCATTTACTTTTGATTTTATTTAAGTTATTTATCTATGGGGTATGTGTACACCTCTTGGCTTGTAATAGATAGGGCTTGGAGAGCATTTTTTCCATTTCCCCTTCCCCTTTTGTTTTAGTTAGCAAATGTAATAGATTCTTAATTTGGTTGCATGCCTATGTGTTATGTGTTAAATGCTTTATTAGGCTCTTGCATCTAGTCGAGCATGCTAAGTGTTATGTGCTACGTGTTTATAAGTGATTCGCATGTCTACTCGCTTTTTGTAGTCATGAATGAATGTGATGGATGAATGGACGTCACCACACTAGTCCAACGCTAGTTGTGGTTCATTGTCCCGTTTCCACTAGTCCAATGCTAGTAGGAATTCATAGAAAGGGCTAGTCCAACGCTAGGCCCAATAGGCCGTTCCCCTTTCATTCGTGCATATTTGCGTGTTCACTACATATCATGCATTTTTCTTAGTCTTATCATTTGGCATGCTCCTCGAACCCCTTTTCCCTTCATTTTAGGATTTTTGCATATCATGTTAGTTGTAGGGTCCATTTGCTTGAGGGTCCCCTTTCGACAAGGGAAACGAGCGAGTGTGGCTCCCCAAATAGCCTTAGCACGCTAGTTCCCCCTTTCTAGTCAAAGGGAAGATTAAAGTCACAAAGTTAGGACTCCCCATTCCCGTTTTGATGCACTCCTATAGGATTCATGCATTTTACTCATTCACTATCACATACACTTCTACTTTATATTCTATCCCTTTTTCCATATTCTCACTTCACACGACTTTAATTTTGCACGTTTTCACTCAACTACTTACACTTTATAATATCACTCGCACACATGCACTTTATGTTATCTCATATACATTTTCACATTATTATTTTACTCACCTTATCTTGTACATCCATTTGCACACTTCCACTTACATCCTATTATTTTTATCACTTTTCTCACTTCACACAAACTCACATTTTCACATGGCATGCACTCCACTCATTTTTACGTCATTTAGGATTATGTGTGACCTCTCCAAAGGATCATTATTGGGCGTCACAATTAATGTGATTGGCACCACTCAACCTTTGAAGAGAAATTTTCCCATGTCCCCCTAGGTCTAGGTTTTTGCATTCATATAGTCATATCCAACACGCGATACATACTTGGGTAGAAAAATTAGGAAAGGTGGGGCTAAATCACGCAACTAGCCTTGGCTAGGTCGAAGGGGTGCCTTGGATTTTTATCCTTGCCTTCCCCTTCGTCAAATGTGACTCCCGAACCTTTTTCGTTGGTTTACGTGGACTAGGAGTCGTTCAAAAGGGGTTTCTTTCTATCTTTCCTTTAGAAAATTTCTTTTTGGGTGACTTGGTACACCCTAACTCTATACCAAGTGGCGACTCCATTTTTCATTAAAAACCCCCTTTTGAACTTTGTTTTGGCCAAATCGTCGCATTCTCAAGTCCCATGGCCTTTTACTTTTCATTTACACACGTTCACATTCCACTACACACTTCTACACCACACCGCACATCAAAAAGTGGGGCGCGACAGTTGGCGACTCCACTGGGGACTTCCTAAGTGGGTCCAAGCATTTTGATTTAGCCATTCTTTTCCCTTTTCAACCCTTTTTATGCATGGCATGTGGATATTAGGGTTGCATCTTCCATTTTTAGGACTTTTTGTCTCACGTACGTCTCAAACTACTCCCTCGCTCACGAATGTATGATTGGTTGATTGGATGTATGTTTACTTGTTTATCTCGCGCTTGCATTGCATTTGGGTGGGGGGACATACCCTAGAGCCTCGCATTGGTTCTTGATCCCTCCCCTCCAAACGAGCACTAGCATACGTGCATACGCTTTAAATTTTTTCACCCTCCATTTATTTTCTTTTAGTGGCTTGTCACGCCACTCCACCCTATTAGGATTTAGGCGACTCACTTGGACTTGTGATCGCGACACGATGTGTGCGTAGCATGATCCGAGGGATCTTCCATTTTAAGCTTTGAGTTCATAGCTTTTAGCTTTTGATGGAAGGTTGAGCATTTTTGATAGATTCACTCAAACACGTAGCCGCGACACGATGTGTGCGTAGCGGTGTTTGGGGAATCGCTCGAGCCACCGACAAAGAACCTTGGGATTGATGACCCTTGGTTTCTAAGTCTGAAGGCTCGGGGACCTGAGCTTGTCGAGTCTAGATGCATTAGCGAACCCCAACCTCATGCATCCATATTAGAATTGCCTAAGGTAGAGTCTGCCTTACCCTATTAGGGACACGATTCACGAGGGGAGGGATTCAACCCCTCTTTCCCTTTTATTGCTTTATTTCTTTGTATTGATTTCGTTGCTACAATGTGTTATGTGTATTTATCTGGCTGAACTAACTTTTCTTGGTTTTGTGTCCCCATTGCATTCACAAACCCTAGCAAATAAGAGGTCTGGCATGACCTTCTTTTAGAACCTACCCCCGTAGATAGGTTATTGCACGTTTGAAGATTTTGGGATATTGCATTCATAGATTAATAATTGCATAGCATTCTAAACCTACCTTGGCGTATAAAAGGTCCTTTTAGGTCATGATTTCATTTTAAATTGCATGTTTTACTGCTTTAATAAATGGCATCATGCATAAACCATAGAAAGGGAATGCCATTTAGGCGATCCCGTGCTAGGAATAAACCACCTTGTGTCTCGGATACTTAATCCAAGGAGACTTGCACGTTTACATTTTGTACCATCCAAAGGGGTAGTGCACAAGGTAAGGTGGGATCCGATCATTTTCATGGGGCGATCTTTGGAATATGAGCGCCTAACAATCACTTTTTGGCCATTTTATCAAATTGGTAAAAATCCCTTGCAAAAAGGACATTAATTTGAAGAAATTCACAAACAATTCTTCGCTATTGAGACGATAAATAAACTGAGGCCAAAATTTGATTTTAGGAGGCTCATAGACTAATGCATCTCAATAATTTTGAAATCACCAATGACCGGACAATTCAATTGATCCATTTTACCAATTCATTCATTTTAAGACAATGTAGTCGATTTTGAATAATCATCAATTTCGTCCAATTTCATTTGACCAGTTTACCCTTTTTAGGGTGATCTAGTCAATTTTGAATAAATCGTCCGATCCATTTGACCGATTTGCCTAGTTTAGGGTAATTTGGTCGGTTTTGAATAAATCATCATTTCATTCGATCCGCTTGATCAATTGATTTCATTCAATTCATTTGATTAGTTTAATTCATTTTTAGGGTTATCCATTCAATTTTCAATAAATAATCAAATTTCATTCAATGAATTTGACCACTTTACCCCTTTTGACACGCCATGCATCGATCAAAATAAGCAATTCATTCGGACTTTGTCCTCATTTTTTAGGACAAACATTTCTTCTCACTCCAATTGATCAAAATTTTTCAAATCATTTTTCACTCAATCAATTGATCGGATTCATCAGGTATGGTATAGTGTCTACCCTAGAGGATTGCATTTCATGCTAGGCCTACCCCTTGGCATAAAAGGGTTCCCCATAGGACATGCATACCGATTTTATATTCTTGATTACTAACTCAGTGTATTTTCTCTTTGTTTTTTCCCTTCCCCCCTGCATTCATAAAAATATTTTGATAAGGCCATACAATGTGAATTCGAAAATTCATTTGAAAGCGCTCGTGCAAAAGATCTAAGGGATTTCATTGCTCAAAGAAAAGGGGATATTAGGAGAGAAAATGTGTTTACATGTGCGAAGGAATTTCGTAGAATGTTTTTCATATGTATTGCTTTTCAAATGTTTCAAACATTGGCAATAATGAAGCTTTTATTCAGACAATTATTTGTTTTGTATATACTCGTGTACATTTCATTCTTTATTGAGCTCATAAAGAGATTTCATGATGAATTTGAAGAAATAAGCTCAAATTGAGATTCTTCAACCTCTTGCCTGGCAACTCACAAATGTGTACACCAGATTGGTGATCCGAGCTATGCAATAAGAGTGCTCAAAATTGAAAGAGGTCGCTCAAAAGGCCCATGAGATACCTTTTCTCCTTCACTTAACCCCAAAATAAAATCAGTCACATTGATTGATGAATTGCAAGTTGGGGCAATCTTTGCTTGAGAAATGTTCACTGTGTCTAATTATATTCAATTCACATCTAAGTGAAAGCAAAAATGTGCATTATTCTTGTTTGTTTTGAAAATTTGGAATGATACTTTGAGCATTCGTTTCACTACCTATACAGATTTCTATCATTTGCTCTCCCATTTGAGCCTATAAAAGAATAATTTCGTTCCAAATAAACGCCTTGATGATCACTACCCTTTATTGGAAAATTTTCAAATATCAAAAAGGGGAATGGATTTCCAATGACCATTTCGTTACTTTGGTTGTCATGAGGTGTAAGAATGATACTTTGGCCATCGTTTCTACAACCTAAACACCATTTATCCCTTGCATCCTCATTTGAGCTAAAATTGGTGGTTCTTTTCAAAGCATCTACGATCGCACCCCGCATTGGGGGAGGAGATTGGAGAATTTGGGAAAAGGGGAAGGAAAAGCATAAATGCTAAAATTAAATTGGGAAGATTTGGTTTTATCATTACCATCTTGGCTTCAATTTCGACAAAAAAGAAAAAGAAAGAGTTTTGTCCGGCGGATCACCTATGTTTCACAGATATGGATGAACAAGGGTCTTCCTCAGTCAGTTAATTCAGATACATGCCAGAAATTTCGCATTAATGAAAGTTTCCTTTCAGAGTTATTGTAAGGAACGGAATATAAGTCAGGCCATCTTCTTTTCCAATCAAACATTCTATCCCTAGTTATCCTTTTTGAGCCTTCAGAATAAAATACTTCATTTGGCAAACCCTGAGAATCGCAAACCCCACACTGGGGCAAGTTCAAGTTAGAAAAGAAAATTTTCATGAAGTGAAAAAGTGAAAAGCAACAAAATCAAAGACAGAAAGAAGAAAAGAGAACCTCAGTTCAAAAATAAACTGGGGCAAATTTTATGAAAATTCCAAAGAATGGCAGAAGGCCGAAAAATCAAAAGAAAATGAAAAAGAAAAGGCCTCAATTGAGCACAAACTCTAGCAAATTTCGATTTAACCCTAAATTAGGGTTGGCACAACAATGCGATCTCAGATTACTTAAACCATTCTGGAAATCTGCCTTCAAGCCTTAACTTTTCTAAACCCCCTACCAGACCCCATTACGAAAGCCAAAAGTCCTGACTTCTGTTCTTTGCAATGGCCCTGTCAAGAAAATTTCTGATGCTAGAAAATTATAGCTGTATTTCTGAATTGATTAGGTGTGAGGTTGACACTGCTCTTCATGTGAAAACCCGCGAGGGCACTTTTGAAAAAAGAAGAAAAAGGAAGGAAAAAGGAAAAAGCGAGCGAAATGAATGCAAAAGAAAAGTGCAAAAAGATTCGACGCTGAAGTCCCTGGTGAACGATGAAAAAATGCAAACAAAGTTTGAGATCTTTTGAGTCCAAAATAGGGGTAATTTTGGAAAAATGCGATCTTCGGTGCAATGTCCCTGAAAGTCTTATTCTTTAACTATCATTTTCAAGCCACATTACAAGCTCATAAAGTCCATCGTTGACTTATTCCTTCATGACAACCCAAAGTGAGGATTATACTCATAAGAAATCCATCGATCACTCATGATCATAAGAGTATAACCAGTTTTCGCATGTTTAGCTATCGTTTCTACTCATTTATGGCAAGCTTAAAGCTTATATGTTGACTCAATTTTCTTAAGAAATAAGGGTGACAAACTATTTGCTTTCACTAAGATGTGATGTTGAATGCATTACAATTTTGGGCACAAGAACCAGACAAATCTTGACCTCTCATTTCCCTCAACCCCCTCAAAAATCAAAAACAAGACCACTGGATTGCTCCTGAAAATGAGCCAATAAGAAGTGGTCGCTACTCTAAGCACAAATGCTATAAGTGAGGAAGAAATCTTTTGTGATTTGGCATTATTTTAAGAAATTCATCATGAAATTTTCTGTATAAGTCATGCAAGACGTTCAATTTTCTTCACATTATATAGAAAACACAGTTTCTTACTTTGTTCAAATAAATGGAAAGTCATCCAAACAAGTTTTTGCAATTCAATGGCCCATACTGGGGCAAAATTTTATTTGTGAGATTTCATGAAATAAGCCCATACTGGGGCAAATATTTTTGTAGTCCAATTGAGATTTTCGTCCAAAGAATCAAATAATGCAATTTTCAAATCAATCACGCTGTTCTTTTCATGGAAATTTGAGTGCATGTCATATTTTGGTAAGCCCCTGTGCAGGTATTCATAATTGAAATCGACGAAAGAGCATCTGGGATGTGGAAGGCCGATGCCGAAGAAAAAGAAGAAAGAAGGGAAAAGTGGCCCTACACTGGGGGCAAATTATTTTTGGAAAGATTCTCTAAAAAAAAAAAAAAAAAGTCAAAAAAAAAAAATCAAGTTCAAATTCTTGTTTCTTGGAAAATCAAATTTAATTTCTGGTTTTTTGACAAATCAAATTCAATTTCTTGACCAATTGGACGGCAGAACTGGGTTCTATCCCGCTGACCGCTCATTTTCACGTTGGAGCCGGGTTCTATCCCGCCAACCACGGCAGAACTGGGTTCTATCCCGCTGACCGTTTATCACGTTGGAGCTGGGTTTTATCCCGCCAACCTCGGCAGAACTGGGTTCTATCCCGCTGACCGTTTATCACGTTGGAGCCGGGTTTTATCCCGTCAACCTCGGCAGAACTGGGTTCTATCCCGCTGACCGTTTATCACGTTGGAGCCGGGTTTTATCCCGCCAACCTCGGCAGAACTGGGTTCTATCCCGCTGACCGTTTATCACGTTGGAGCTGGGTTTTATCCCGCCAACCTCGGCAGAACTGGGTTCTATCCCGCTGACCGCTCATTTTCACGTTGGAACTGGGTTTTATCCCGCCAACCCCGGCAGAACTGGGTTCTATCCCGCTGACCGCTCATTTTCACGTTGGAACTGGGTTTTATCCCGCCAACCCCGGCAGAACTGGGTTCTATCCCGCTGACCGCTTATCACGTTGGAACTGGGTTTTATCCCGCCAACCTCGGCAGAACTGGGTGCTATCCCGCTGACCGTTTATCACGTTGGAGCTGGGTTTTATCCCCCCAACCTCGGCAGAATTGGGTGCTATCCCGCTGACCGTTTATCACGTTGGAGCTGGGTTTTATCCCGCCAACCCCGGCAGAACTGGGTTCTATCCCGCTGACCGTTTTTCACGTTGGAACTGGGTTTTATCCCGCCAACCCCGGCAGAACTGGGTTCTATCCCGCTGACCGCTCATTTTCACGTTGGAACTTGGTTTTATCCCGCCAACCCCGGCAGAACTGGGTTCTATCCCGCTGATCGTTTGTCATATTGGAGCTGAGTTTTATCCCGCCAACCTTGGCAGGCTCGGGTTTAATCCCATTGACCAATTTCATCACACTGGGGCAAATCTTTGGGAAATTTTCCAAACAAGTCTTATACAGTTTTTTCGTACATACCAACATTTTATTTTCATTGCTATTGGAGCTGGGTTTGTCCCGCCAGTTAGCATTTCATTTTCATTGCTATTGGAGCTGGGTTTGTCCCGCCAGTTAGCATTTCATTTTCATTGCTACTGGAGCTGGGTTTGTCCCGCCAGTAAGCATTTCGTTTACATCGCTACTGGAGCGTGAGGTTTGTCCCGCCAGTGAGCCTTTCATTTTCACAGCCACTGGAGCGTGAGGTTTGTCCCGCCAGTGTGCCTTTCATCGCCACTGGAGCGTGAGGTTAGTCTCGCCCATGAGCTTTTCATTTGCATTCGCCGCTAGCCGTTGGTTTGTCCCACTAGTGTGCCTCTCATTTGCATTCGCCACTAGCCATTGGATTTGTCCCACTAGTGTGCCTTTCATTTTGTTCAGCCACTAGCCGTGGGTCAGTCCCACAAGTGCGCATTTCATTTTGTTCAGCCACTAGCCGTGGGTCAGTCCCACTAGTGCGCATTCCTGATTTTAAATTTTCTCATCTAAGTCAATCTCATTTTACAAATTTTCGGCTAAAAGAGGTCAGTCCTCATTTCCAAAAAAGGGCAGTCGTTCGAGTCGTTCACAGCCAAATAACACAGGTAAGTTTTGGTGTCTACTTCTTTGTCTCAAGTTTTTCCAAAACTCAGACAAAGAGGGGCAAACTGTAGACACCAAATTTTTGGTGTTTTATTATTTATTTTTTTACTATTCATTTTTCATTTGTTCTATTTTTATTTGTCGCGATTAGTTTTATTTACTTTTAGTTTTAGTTATTTTAGCCATTTTAGCGTAGAATTTGTCAAAGGAAAAAGAAAAGTGTTAAAAAAATATGTTTTAGTTGTTTTGGATTTAGTTTCATTATTTAAAATGAAAAGAAAAAAATGAAAATTGAAAATTGAAAAAAGGAAAAAGAGAAAAAAAAAAGAGAAAACGATGAAAATGGAAAGTGAAAAAAAGGAAAATTGAATTTGCACTTTGTTGCTTCTAGTTTATTTATTTTATCCAATGTTAATTAAATTATTTTTGTTATTTATTTTTATTATCATTTGTGTTAAATTACTTAAAAAAAAAAAATAATGGTGCAGCATGCACGCTGCAATTTTTTGCAGCGTGCAAAGGACAGCCACGAAGCTACTTTGGAGGGCTGGATTTTGAGGCCAAGAGGGCCTTTCATCCTCACCATTGGGGTGAGGGTTTAGAAGGTTGAGAGCTGGATATAAAAGGCAAAGGAAGGAGTAGCCGCAAGGGGAGGTTGAGAGAGTTAACGGCGGAGAAAAAACCGAGAGTTGGGAGAGGGGAGCGAACGGAAAGAAAAAAACTGGAGCAAGAGAGAAACAGAAAAAGAGCAAGGAGAGAGTGAACGGCGGAGTTTGGAAAAGAAAGACACAACCGAGGAGTTCTCTGGAAAAAGGCAAAACAAAAACAATGAGAGGAGAGAGTTGACGGCTGTAGGAAAAAGCTATGGGAGGTTTTTGAGGTGGGTGGCTGGAAAACAAGAACCGAGAGTTGGGATAGAGGACAGAGAGCAATAGAGAGAGACCAGGAGACTGGACGGCTGAGGTTGGGAAGAGAGAAAAGGAACCAGAAAAGGGAAGATCGACGGAGGAGCGAGCTGGGACGGAGGAGAAGAAATCAAAAGGGAAACAAGCAGCGAAAAGGCAAAGGAGGAAGGTTTCGAAGGGGGTATTCGGCTGAAACCGAAGGGAGAAAACAAGGATAAGCGGCTGCCGGACAGAAGGAAAATGGCAAAACCAGGAAATGACAATTCGACTGAGCAAAGATTTCATCTTCTGAATCAAGCTTTGATCAAAAGCTAAAGGTGATGTTTTTCTACTCTGGAGCCATTTATAAACTGTTGACTATGATAGAATGCTGAAAGTTCCTGTCTTTACGCTTGTGTCGTTTCCCTTTATGAACCCTGTCTGCAAAATCTGGTTGGGATGGATGAATCCATGAGTATCGGCTGGATTTTAGGGACAGCCGTTAGAGTTTTCATGCGTCTAATGTTTATGAACGATCTTCATGCGTTTGAATGAACAAAAACCAGATAATTGCAATAAGCTTTCAGTTTTATAGTTTTTCGTTGGGTCTGGTTCCGTAATGTTTCCCTTGCTGTCTGGTTTTCCTCCGTTCGGCATTTAATGGTCTTCGCATGATGCGTGTTTACTGAATATATCATTTTCGTTTGGGTCAGATTGCATATTGATTGATGAGTTTGTTAGCTTTGGTTTTTACTAATGAAAATCTGTCCGATGTTGGATGCTGTGGAAATAAGGATGAATGTTTGCTTTTGACTTGCGTTTGGTACCAGAATTTGTTGCATGCAATTGCTGGAACCTTAGAGTATCAGAAATCTGCTGCAGAAATGTTGATGTAGTTCAGTAGCTAAGTGTCTAAAGGCTATAGTGCCAAAGTTTCTGCTTGCTTGAAATGCCCCTGTTGCTTGACTGCGATGGTTTCTCCATGATTGGCAGCAAGTTTCCACTCCTCTCTTTGCTTGCATTTCTGGACCAGTCATTTTGATTAGATCTCCTAGGATAGTTGATCATATCAGTGACGATGAGATGAAGTCTTAGCATTTGAGTTTGGTTGTCCATACCGAAGTGAAAGAAGTAAAGTTACTGCATTTTTTCTTACCGTTTCTTTCTGTGGCCGCTCTCTGTGTTTGCACTTCATTTGCATGCTCAATTTTATGTTGAAAGAAAGGAAATGGAGTGGAAGTTTTGTGCTAAGTTTGCCTATTTGGGTCAAAAGAAATATATATATATTTGAATTACGCTTGAACACTTGCTAACATGAACCATCGAAACTGCCGAATCATTTGTGCAAGTGTTCCAGAATTTTGTATGACATCTTCTTGAGTTTCCAGCTTGTTTGGATCATGGTGGTGGTATAGTTAATGGCTTGGTTTAGGGTTGTGATGTTGGGTTTTAAAAACATCTAATCAAAGCTGTGATAAAAATCTGAATTGATAAGAAAGTTGCAGCAAGCTTCATTCGTTGTTGCTGAAAGTCCTTTTGTTGCTGGAATGGTTTTCAGTTTGTTGTACCAGATTTGCATAGAAATCATCTTTGTTTTGGCTCTTGCATGTATGATGAGTTTGGTAGGAACTTGAAGTTGGATTTTGGTTTGAGAGTTTTGTTTTGTTTTCTTAGAAAATCTGTCATGCAAAGTTGTAAAGGCTTCAAAGCCTAAGAAAATATTTGCAGAAAGCTTTCTACGTGGGTTGCATGCTTTTGCATGAAATAATTTCCAGAAAATTACATTCCAACCCCCCAAGTCTCTTCTTGTTCCACTAGGACCCAATCAATTAAAGAATTTCATCAAATTGGTCCTTGATAATTTTAATTTGTGCAACTTCATTACTTGTTTGCTTCAATTAACTACCATGCTTTGCTTCAATTGCGTTTAAGACATGACTTTAGGGACTTTATGATCAAGTGAGCTTTGTTTTGCACATTTCTTTTAATTTTTCTTAAATAAAGTGGTACCTTGACCTTTTTATTGTTTTGAAGCCATTTTTACTTCATTTGATTACCATCGCGAGGGAGGTATAACTTCTTTTATCTTTTTTGTCTCTCCTACGTGATCCAACATGCTAAGTGAAAATTGCATGTCTACTTCGCTTTCCTTGCCTTTTATTAATTCCTTTCATTTATTTCATTTACTTTTGATTTTATTTAAGTTATTTATCTATGGGGTATGTGTACACCTCTTGGCTTGTAATAGATAGGGCTTGGAGAGCATTTTGTCCATTTCCCCTTCCCCTTTTGTTTTAGTTAGCAAATGTAATAGATTCTTAACTTGGTTGCATGCCTATGTGTTATGTGTTAAATGCTTTATTAGGCTCTTGCATCTAGTCGAGCATGCTAAGTGTTATGTGCTACGTGTTTATAAGTGATTCGCATGTCTACTCGCTTTTTGTAGTCATGAATGAATGTGATGGATGAATGGACGTCACCACACTAGTCCAACGCTAGTTGTGGTTCATTGTCCCGTTTCCACTAGTCCAATGCTAGTAGGAATTCATAGAAAGGGCTAGTCCAACGCTAGGCCCAATAGGTCGTTCCCCTTTCATTCGTGCATATTTGCGTGTTCACTACATATCATGCATTTTTCTTAGTCTTATCATTTGGCATGCTCCTCGAACCCCTTTTCCCTTCATTTTAGGATTTTTGCATATCATGTTAGTTGTAGGGTCCATTTGCTTGAGGGTCCCCTTTCGACAAGGGAAACGAGCGAGTGTGGCTCCCCAAATAGCCTTAGCACGCTAGTTCCCCCTTTCTAGTCAAAGGGAAGATTAAAGTCACAAAGTTAGGACTCCCCATTCCCGTTTTGATGCACTCCTATAGGATTCATGCATTTTACTCATTCACTATCACATACACTTCTACTTTATATTCTATCCCTTTTTCCATATTCTCACTTCACACGACTTTAATTTTGCACGTTTTCACTCAACTACTTACACTTTATAATATCACTCGCACACATGCACTTTATGTTATCTCATATACATTTTCACATTATTATTTTACTCACCTTATCTTGTACATCCATTTGCACACTTCCACTTACATCCTATTATTTTTATCACTTTTCTCACTTCACACAAACTCACATTTTCACATGGCATGCACTCCACTCATTTTTACGTCATTTAGGATTATGTGTGACCTCTCCAAAGGATCATTATTGGGCGTCACAATTAATGTGATTGGCACCACTCAACCTTTGAAGAGAAATTTCCCCATGTCCCCCTAGGTCTAGGTTTTTGCATTCATATAGTCATATCCAACACGCGATACATACTTGGGTAGAAAAATTAGGAAAGGTGGGGCTAAATCACGCAACTAGCCTTGGCTAGGTCGAAGGGGTGCCTTGGATTTTTATCCTTGCCTTCCCCTTCGTCAAATGTGACTCCCGAACCTTTTTCGTTGGTTTACGTGGACTAGGAGTCGTTCAAAAGGGGTTTCTTTCTATCTTTCCTTTAGAAAATTTCTTTTTGGGTGACTTGGTACACCCTAACTCTATACCAAGTGACGACTCCATTTTTCATTAAAAACCCCCTTTTGAACTTTGTTTTGGCCAAATCGTCGCATTCTCAAGTCCCATGGCCTTTTACTTTTCATTTACACACGTTCACATTCCACTACACACTTCTACACCACACCGCACATCAAAAAGTGGGGCGCGACAAGGTCGAGGACAAGTTTGTTGAAAGTTAGGTTGAGGTATTTGAAAAGGGGTCGTAGGCGGGTTAGCATAATTTGGGCGAGGTCGGGGGTACGAGATATTGGTATTGTAGACAGGGTAAGGACTTGGATAGTAGGGATAGGGTGAATATGTTGGTTTATGTTGAAATCTGGGTCTTGGCGTAGAGTTTTGATCCCATATGAAGGCAGCTTCCCCCTCTTTCTTTTTAAATTGCGACTTTTTCCTGTAGACACCAAATTTTTAATTTATTTCATTTTTTACCCTTCGGCTATTTTTATTTTTATTTATTTATTTAGCTTTATTATTTTTCAGAAAAGAAAATGTCCACAGAAAGTTTTTTTTTCTTAATCATTTTTAAGTTTCAAGAAAAGGGGAACAAAAAAATGTAATTGATATTTTGAGAGTTTTAGTTTGTTTTTTTAATTTTTTTATAACTTGGTTTATTTATTTAAATTGATTTTGAAAAAATGAAAATGAAAAATGGATTAAAGAATGAAAAGAAAATATGTGAATATGTGTAGGCTTTGCATGCGGGACAAGTGTCCCTTTTATATTTGGACAACACATCACTTAGGAGGGGGGAGATTGAGACACTTGTAGGTTGAGGATATGAAAAAGGAAAAGGCAATGAAAATGAAAAAGGGGGGGACGGCTAGGTTTTGCGGGGGTACGAAAGGGCGAACGGAAAAAGGAAAGGAAGAAAGAGCGGGTGACGAGGGAAAATCTGGAGAAAAAGAGCTGGGGGCGGTGTATTTTGAGCAAGAAAAAGGAAAGAAAAACAGAAGAGCAGGGGAGGAGGCTGCGACAAAAGGAAAAAAAACAGAGTAAAAATGAGGGAGCGGCGGACGGATTGAGGACCGAAAAGAAACGAAAAGAAAAATAAGGGAGAGAGTAGGGGGCCGAGAGAAGAGAAAAACATCTGAGGGAAATTGGAAAAATCTGGGGGAAAACGGCAAAGGAAAATCTGCAAACTTGGGGAAGTTGCGGGCGAGAAAAAATAGAGATGAGGAAGACGATGACCGTTCATTCCCCAATCCTGATTCATCCACCCCTTGACACTGACGCCGACACTGAAGATAGAAAAATTCTGTTGGGAAAGCCGCCACTTAATCCAAAGCTTCCTTCAAACTCAAGGCCTGCCAAGTTGAGTCAGCAAATAAGAAAACAGAGGGCTTTCAAGACGGAAAGGAAAAGCAGAAAGGTTGGGCGGAGGAATTGCCGTTGTTTGCAGGCTCCTCAAATTGTTCATCAGTACCTACGAATCTGCATCAAGAAATCGCTATTTTCCTTCGTTGACTGAACGTGACAAGATGAAGCTTGAAAGGGAAACAGAGCGAAGAGGCAATCGGAGCCGCCGAAATCTCACCGAATCCACCATCATCACCTACGAAAGTTCACCAAGCAAGAGCACGGTAAGCTATTGGTCTGTTTCCGTCTTTAAATTTCAGTTCTTGTTCAACTTTGGAGTGGGTTTTCCGTGGTTTCATTTGGTGCAATTTACTGTTAATTGGCCTCGTGCTTTTGAATACACATGCTGCATACGTTGATTGAGCTGAATGTCTTGGTTTCTGATCATTTTTGGGGCTAGTTATTGCTTTAATTTGAGCAAGAATCTGGTAAAATTTTTAATGCCCATTTGCTGTTCGACAAAATGCCTGATTGAAAGTTTTAGTTGAAGGGTGTTTTGTCTGCATTTTTGCGCATGAAAAAAAAAACCGGTCAAGTCGGCCAGTTCACTTCCTCGCATCTAAGAATTTTTATGTGTTGATGTCTTACATTTTTCTGCTCCTTATGCTTTCGGTCGAGTGATTTCGAATTGATGTTATGAGAGGGAGTGTTGTGAGTCTCATTGTTCGTTGAAATGGTTAGAAATTGAAACCAGATTTCTGGTTGCTGAAATGCTAATTGATATTAGCTCGTTGGAGAAGATGATCACTTGTCCAAAATTGCAATTTCAGTCCCTCCATTTTCTTTTTGTTTTGTGATTTGGTCCTGTTTTTTTCTGAGCTTCATATTTGCCTCCAACACCATCATAAGTCCCTCAATTAGGTCCCTGCTTTTGTTGCATTTTTATCCCTCAAGTCCCCCTTGTTCACCGTGGCCTCAAAATTTGGAAAAATCAAATCCATTTTGCCTTTCTTGAGCTTAATCCTATGTTTGCCTATTTTATGTGACTTTTTGGGATAAATTAATTTTGGGTTTTAGATCATAATTGTGGCTTAATAATTTTAGTTGATTTGCTAATTTTGTTGGGTTTAGTTTTATGGTTTGGGTTTTTGGGTAATAATATTTGGTTGGGTTTGAAAAGTGGGCTTAATAATATCTGTTTGGGTTTCTTGTTGGGCTTTGGAAGGTTAAAATCCAACACTTTTGGTTGGGTTTGTGATTAATTTGGGTTGGGTTTATTTGGTAAAAAAAATGGGTTGACCTATGTCATTCCCCTGGACTTCTAATCGGGCCAAGTGGTCTTGGGCCAAGAAGAAGTTAAAAATGGCCCAGTGGCCAGCTCCATTAAGAAACCAGAAAACGAATTTGCAAGTTAGTCCTCAGACTTTTCTTTAATTTCACTATGGCCCTACAAACTTTTAATGCTTTCAATTAGGTCCCAAGTTTAATTGCAAATAGGTCCCTAAACTTTATTTTTCTTTAATTTTAACCCCAGAACTTTGTTAAAATTTGCAATCAAGTCCTTTATTCTTTTGACTTCTTAAATGTGGGTTGTCTACATGATTTAATTGATTCAATTTCATGTTTATTTCTATCTTTTGTGATTACTTATTAATTAAAGTGGTGCCTTGACCCTTTCTTTGTTTTTGGAGGGTAAATAAGTAGTTTCACTCCATTAGGGCTCCAACTCAAGGGAGGTATACCCTATCCCTATTTCTTACTTTATTTGACTCTATGTGCCCTACCTGACTTTACGTGTTTTAATTGCATGCTCTTAAATGTTGTTTATTGTTATTTGTTCATTTATTTCATTTATTCATTCGCTCTATTGGCTTTAGTTTTTGTATATTTGATTTTTAGTTCAATTTTGGTCATTTGAAAGACACTTGAATGCCAAAGTTGTAATAGTTAGGTATTATTTTATTTTATTCCGTTTCCCCTCTTAGATTGTAGTAGGCTTCCCCCGAATGTAATAGTTAGGGCTTTATTTGCTTTCTTTGCCTTTATATGTGTTTTGCGTGTCTATGTGCTATGTGTTACCGCTTTCTTAGGATCTTGCATCTAGATATCATGCTTATGTGTTACGTGTTATGTAAAACTATGTGTTTAGCATGCCTATTTGCTTTTAGTATTATATCTGATTGTGTGGATGGAACCACGTTACCGTGGCTAGTCCAATGCTAGTCATGGTTACTTATTCCCGATCGCTCACAAGTCCAATGCTTGTAAGAGAGCGTTAGTAAAGAGATAGTCCAACGCTAGACCCTTAGGAGCCCTCCACACGCTAGATCATGTTTGTATGACTACACTTCATCTCACGCATGTTTTCACTTCCTAGGGCCTCTTTCACCATGTTGCATGACACTTTCCTTATATATGTATACCCCTTCCCCCATATTTTCCCTTATATGTATATTATTTGCCCCTTTTTGTATGACACATAACATTAGAATTGCATTTCATTTTAGAATTAGGATTGAGGTAGTGCATTTGCTTCATTAGATTAGGGAATAGCCCCTTGGATATGGGATATGGACGAGTTTGGCTTTTCTAGCCTTAGCACGCTCGTATTCCCTCTATTAAAAGGGAAAATTGAGTCACGAGCACTAATCCCCCGTACCCGACATGATGCATTCCTTTAAGACAAGTATATTTCTATAATTATTTTATCCTTTTCCTTTTCTTAGAGTCTCATATTTTTGCATTATTCGTGACCTCTCCAAAGGGTCATTATTGGGCATCACAATTAATGTGATTGGCACTAATTGAGCTTCGAAGGGATATTTTGACCCCTCGATGCCCTCCTAGGTTTAGGGTTTGCATTCATATAGTACATTCAAATGTGATAAATTCTTTGGTTAAAACAAGAAAATCTTTGACTAAATCACGCAACTAGCCGTGGCTAGGTCGAAGGGGTGCCTTGGATTTTTATCCTTGCCTTCCCCTTCGTCAAATGTGACTCCCGAACCTTTTTCGTTGATTTACGTAGACTAGGAGTCGTTTAAAAGGGGTTTCTTTCTACCTTTTCCTTTTAAAAATTCATTTTAGGTGACTTGGTACACCTTAACTCTATACCAAGAGGCGACTCCGATTTTCGTTCAAAAACCCTTTTTAAACTATATTTTGGGTCAAATCGTCGCATTTTCAAGTCCCATTTAGACCCATATTTTTTCATTTTTCTTTTTTCATCAAAATTCACTTTTTTAAACCATTTATTTTTCTTATAAAAAATGGGGCGCGACAGCTGGCGACTCCACTGGGGACCTAGAGGGTCCGAGCATTTGATTTAGTCAATTTTTTTCTTCTTTTAACCTTCTCATATATCGTATTTGGATGTTTAGGGTTGCATTCTTCTTTTCCTTTTGCCTTTTTTCTCTTTTTAGGGATTTTGCATCTACCACGCGCCTAATCGCTCCTCGCACACTATGTATGTGATGAATGGATGGTTCATTTATTTGTTTACTTTTACTTGTTTCACGATTGCATTTTGGGATGGGGGGTAGTTACCCTAGAACCTTCGACCGCATCTAATGGTACAATCCCTCCCCTCAATAACAAAAGCACTTCATACGTGCATGCATAGTTTGATTTATCCCATTTTTTCTTTATCGTGGGCGCCATCCCACATCTCCTTGTAGGATTAGGATCGATTGCCTTGGGCAGGCGGATGGTGTGCCCTGCGCCCATAGCGCTACCTAAGGGATCACTCGAGCCACCGATCAAAGGCCCTGGGAGTGATGACCCTTCGCTTTTAGGTCTGAAGGCTTGGGAGCCGAAACCTTATCGAGTCTAGATGCATTAGTGAGCCAAACCTCATGCATCCATATTAGAATTGCCTAGGGTAGAGTCGACCTTATCCTAAATTAGGAACACTAGGTACGAGGGGAGGGATTCCACCCTTCTTTCCTTATTTTTATTTATTGTCTTTTTATATCAATTACTTGCCTCAACGTGTTATGTGATTATTTATTGAACTAACATTTCTTTGTTTTCTTGTCTTTTGCATTCACAAATGCTAGGAATTAAGAGATCTGGCATGATCCACTTTTAGAACTTACCCTCTTAGATAGGTTATTGCATGTTTAAGATTCCAATGAATTGCATTTATAGATTGAAAATTGAACATCATTCTAGTCCCACCCTGGCGAATAAAGGGTCCCTTAGGTCATGTTTCATTTCAAATTGCATATTTTACTGCTTTAATAAACTGGCATCACGCATAAACCATAGAAAGGGAATGCCGTTTAGGGGATCCCACGTTAGGAATAAATCGCCCTGTGTCTCGGATATTTAATCCAAGGAGACTTGCACGTTTATATTTTTGTACCATCCAAAGGGGTAGTGCACAAGGTAAGGTAGGATCCGATCCTTTCCATGACCCTGGGGCGATCTTTGTAGAATTGTGCATTCCAGGGGAGGCAACCCTGAAGTTGGATGTAAGGGGTAAATTGGCTTCGTCTGCACTTATCTCAGGGATTCGGGCTAGAAAATTTTTAAGCAAAGGAGCTCAAGGGTATTTGGCTTTTCTTAGTAACACCCCTAGTGATAAGGTGAGTTTGGAAGACGTGCCTGTAGTGAAAGACTTTCCAGATATTTTTCCTGAAGAGTTAGAGTTTTTACCCCCGAAACGGGAAATAGCTTTTAAGATTGATGTGATTTCGGGAGTAGCACCTATCTCTAAGACACCATATCGGATGGCACCAGCGGAATTGAAGGAGTTGAAATTACAACTGCAAGACTTGTTGGAACGGGGTTTTATACGGGAAAGTGATTCTCCGTGGGGAGCCCCAGTTTTATTTGTTAAGAAGAAAGATGGAAGCCTAAGGCTATGTATAGATTATCGAGGGTTAAATGATGCTACAATTAAGAATAAGTACCCATTGCCCCACATCGATGACTTGTTTGACCAATTGCAAGGGACGGTAGTATTTTCGAAGTCGGATTTGAGACATGGTTATTATCAATTGAGGATTTTGGAGAAGGACATACCCAAGACTGCTTTTAACTTGAGGTACGGGCACTTTGAATTTGCAGTGATGCCATTTGGGTTAACTAATGCTCCTGCAGCTTTCATGGATTTAATGCATAGGGTTTTTAAGCCTTATCTAGATCAATTTGTGGTGGTCTTCATTGATGACATTTTAGTGTATTCTAAGAATGTGAAAGATCATGAGAAACATTTGAGGATTGTTTTACAAACCCTGAGGGAGCACCAATTATATGCTAAGTTCAGCAAGTATGAGTTTTGGTTAAAAGAAATGACTTTCTTGGGACACATAATTTCTAAGGATGGGATTAAAGTGGATCCAGCTAAAGTTGAAGCTGTTTCGAAATGGAAAAGACCGAAAAATCCTACTGAGGTCCGAAGTTTTATTGGATTAACAGGGTATTATTGGAGATTTATCCAAGATTTTTCCAAAATTGCTGGACCAATGGCCGAGCTGACCAAGAAGAGTGGGAAGTTTATTTGGAGTCCTAAGTGCGAAGAGAGTTTCCAGGAATTGAAAAGACGTTTAACCAAAGCCCCAGTGTTAGCTCTACCCAATGGGAAGGATAATTTTGTGGTATACACAGATGCATCTAGGGAAGGATTGGGATGTGTTTTAATGCAAAATGACAAAGTGATAGCATATGCCTCTAGGAAATTGAAACCGCATGAAGGGAATTACCTGACTCATGACTTGGAGTTAGCGGCTGTGGTTTTTACTTTGAAGAAATGGAGACATTATCTGTACGGAGTGACATTTGAGGTTTTTACAGACCACAAAAGCCTTAAGTACTTATTTTCTCAAAAGGAGCTGAATTTGAGGCAACGTAGATGGATGGAATTTCTGGAAGACTATGACTGCACGATCAAGTACCATCCAGGAAAGGCCAATGTAGTGGCTGATGCTTTGAGTCGTCAAGTGCAAATGGCTAGATTGATGATCAAGGAATTGCAATTGTTGGAAGAAGTTAGTTATTGAAATTCTCGACTGGAACCAAGGAAAGTAATTTTGGGAAATATAGTAGTGAATTCCACTTTATTGGAACACATCAAGAAATCTCAAGGGAAGGACACTGAAGTGCAAAAATGGTCTGAAAAAGTTGAAAAAGGAGAAAAGTCAGATTTTAACCTGGGATCGAATGGTATTTTGAAGTTTCGGAATCGGATAGTGGTGCCAAACGATGAGGAACTTAAGAAGGAGATTTTAGAAGAGGCACACCGATCAAAATTTACGGTACATCTTGGAGGGAATAAAATGTACCAAGTCCTGAAGAGTTTGTATTGGTGGAAGAATATGAAGAGAGAAATTGCCCAATTTGTCCAAACATGCTTGGTTTGTTTGTCAACAAGTTAAGGCTGAACATCAGAAACCATCGGGACTTTTGCAACCCCTAGTACCTGAATGGAAATGGGAAAACATTACTATGAATTTTGTATCGGTTTTACCTAGGACACAAAGAGGCCATGATGCTATTTGGGTAATAGTGGATAGACTGACCAAATCGGCTCATTTTCTGTCGATTAATATGAAATACCCGTTAGAGAAGTTGGCCACATTTGTATTTGGATGAGATTATCAGACTGCACGGAATTCCTGTGAGTATCGTGTCTGACAGAGACTCGAGGTTTGTTTCGAGGTTCTGGCAGAAGATGCAAGAAATGTTGGGAACTAAGTTGAACTTTAGTACTACTTATCATCCTCAAACCGATGGACAATCTGAAAGGACAATTCAAACTCTTGAGGACATGCTAAGGACCTGTGTTCTAGATTTTGGTGATAGTTAGAGTAAGTTTTTGACTCTGGTGGAATTTACCTATAATAATAGTTTTCACTCTTCTATATAAATGGCCCCATATGAAGCGCTTTATGGTCGAAAATGTAGGTCTCCGATTTGTTGGGATGAAGTAGGTGAACGGAAGATTTTAGACCCGACTACAGTGTCTTGGATTGAGGAAGCTAATGAAAAGGTAAAGTTGGTACGCCAGAGAATTCAAACCGCACAGAGCCGTCAAAAGAGCTATGCGGACAATCGGAGGAAGGATTTGGAATTTGCGGTTGGAGATCTAGTCTTTCTTAAGGTTACACCTCTGAAAGCAAGTTTGACGACTGGGAAAGGAAAGAAACTAACAACTGAGGTTTGTAGGACCTTATAAGATTATCCAACGCGTGGGGAATGTGGCATACAAGTTGGAGTTGCTGCCGAGTTTATCCCGAATTCATAATGTGTTCCATGTATCTATGCTTAAGAAGTACCATCCAGACCCTTCTCATATTTTGCAGCCGGAGAGTATTGAAATTGATGAAACCCTGACCTATGAGGAGAAACCGGTGAAACTTTTGGATAGGAAGGTAAAAGAATTGAAAAATAAACAGATACCGTTGGTGAAAGTTCTTTGAAGGAACCAATGTTTTGAAAACCGGACCGGACCGGCCGGTTCGACCGGTTGAATCGCGAACCGGCCATGGCACCGGTCCGGTTCTATGCTCTGGTTGACTTTGCCAGAGAACCGGTCAAACCCGGTAAAAACCGGGAAAACCAGTGACCCGTGTTGAACCGGTTTTTGAGTTTTCCTTTTTTTTTTTTTTTTTTTTTTTTTTTTTTTTTTACTTTTTGCAAAATGCTTCTATCAAGATTCGAACTCAAAACCTTTGTAATAGAAGACCAATGTAGTAACCATTGCACCATCACATCTTATTTGCTTTTTTTGATAACTTATTTATATAAAACAAACATCTATATTTCATTTTTTCATTTTTCTTTCAAAATCTCATCCTCTCATGACTCTTTCTTTTTAATTTTCAACTCTTTCTTTTCTCCCTCATCTTTTCTTTTGTCACTCCATTTTTAATCAAACCTCATTAGTTTTAATTTATTGATGTTTTCTTTTATCTTTTAATTTTGTTTTTGCCCATTAAATTGGAAAAAGTTAAAAAAGAATTATTTTTCTTTAACCCAAATTATTTAATGCCACAACCACTCACTTTTATCTCATTTTTTGTTTCTTATCAAGTTTGCATTTATATTTTCAATTCTCTTAACTTCTTTCGAACTCCAAACTTTCTTTTTTAAATTACAATCTTTAAATCTCAAAGACGTAAATTAAAATTTAAGTTCACAATATCAAATTCTCATAGACGTGAATTTGTATAATTTCAAAATATTGTGATATTTTTGGGTTGGATTTAAGATTTTTTTTGTAGATATAATTAAAATTGAGATGAAATTTATTTGTTTTAACTTATAATTTAAATAATTTATTTTTGAAAATCCAAATTATTCAAAAATAGTGAACTTTTCATCATATAAAGATTTAAATTAGTCCATTGCATGTCTTATTTTGTGCATATATATATTTATATAAATTATTTTTAAAAAAATTCATTGAACCGAGGTTGAACCGGTCCGACCGGTTGAACCTCGACCTTTTCACCTCACCGGTTCAATTGACGGTCCGGGTTTTAAAACATTGGGAGGAACCATGGTCTAGAAGAAGTGACTTGGGCAGTCGAGAAAGCAATTCGGGAAAAGTATCCAATAATGGTGCATAGCTAGTATAAACTTCAAGGAGTGCATGGATGTAAAGTTTCCAATAATGCCCCTGTTATGATCGTGCCTCTTTTTGCGGAATTTTGAGGTTTTAATGGCTTGTATATGATGTTTATATGTTGTATAGATGGTGTATAAAGTTTCATCGAAAAATATTGAGGTTTGGTTGGTTAAATGGATTAATCTCACAAAGTTAGCAAACCTGGAAAAATTTTCCCGTAATGCTCAGACAGCCTTCTTGTTTCGTCCATAACTCTGTCCTCCGACGTTGAAATCAAGTGCCGTCAGTGGCATTTGAAACTAGACATTCCCAGATTTCCAACGGTATAAAATGAAACCCCTAATTCCACCCGACTACCCCGTACCAACCGTTTAAAGATGACTGTCTTGTTTCTCTGTTTTCCTGGAATGAAGTTCAGAAGCTACAACTTGAGACTCGAATTTGAGCTAGTTGTGTGCTGAGTTTCATAACGATTTCTTCTGTGAAATTATAGTTTTATGAATTTATGTTCCAACGCCACCAACCATGCTCAATTCCGAGTTGAATTGAGTGATTTGTGATCAAAATACGAAACCTGTCCTGTTCTTGAAAACCCTAAATTTTGGGCAGAATTGATGCTAGACTTGGTGTGGACTTGCCAATTGAGTTTCTTGGAGTTAAAACACTTACCAAATGCACCATGAATGTTCCTTAGGCTTTTCCTACACAAATGAACCATGTTTGAAGGATTTTCCTTGACCAAATGTTTGGAATGGAAAACAAAAAGCTCAAGGCAGTTTTGCCTTAGGATTTTTCGAAACTTTGGTTGTTTGGATGACTACCTTTCCGAAGTTATTTCTCCATGAAATTTGGTAGAGGGACAACCCTTATATGGTAGTATTATACTGCTAATTATGGTGTTATTCCGAGGCCGTTTCATGACTCAAATAAATTACCAAAGTTCATGACTCGAGTTTGGAAAACCCATGTTCCACAAGGGAATTTTGGTAACTTTGAGTTGCCATATCTTAGTACTCAAAACTCCGTTTCTTGTTCCGCTTATTTTGTTGTAAACTTGGATTGCGACTCTAAAAGAGTTCCAAATTTAGAAAGCTAGTTCCAATCGAGTGAATTTTTCCGAATTTTCAAAGTTTGCCAAAAACCAACTTAAATCGGCCTTACGAACCAAAACAGCGACTTCGAGCTTATTTTTGAATGTTTTCCATTTGGAGTCTTAGAAAAGTGTATTCTAGGAACTTTTAGTACCTTGGAAGAAGTTTCCAACAGTACCAAGTTTTCCAATTTTCGACATGTGGAATGTGAGATACGATTTTTCAAAATATTGTATCAAAACTGAAATTTTCCGAATTTCAAGGAAATGGAGTTTTTCAAGTACTCCTTATTCCTTTGATATTGCTTGAACGTTTTATAATTGATTTCCAAGATGAAAACTAAATTTCTCTTGTATTTTGAAACACCATTCGAGAGCCTCGATTTAGGATAATTTAGACTCGTTTCACGAGACTTTCTAAGATTGCACTATAGTACGATCTTCTTTAATAGTAGGGGTTTGTGAATGATAGTCTATTATTATTTGCTCAGGCGCACACGAGGACCTTCAAGAGGTTTCCACAGTGAACGCCTAAAGCTCCGAGGGACATTTCTTCCTCATTGCTTATATTGGTGAGTGTCAAGTGTATAAATACTTGATACAAATTGAATTGTTATGATTGTTCGGAGATTTTGAAAATAGAGGCGAGTGTGTACTCTACCGCACTCGTCCTTATTTGAAATGAATGACTTAATCGAATGAAATGAAATGATTGAATGATTGAATGAAATGAAATGGTATGCTATGGCTGCATACGTCGTTGGAGTGAATCTCCTCGACTCTCAAATGAAAATGGGGGACGCCCAAACTCATAGGCCGACCTTGGACTCGAGCCGGCATGGGCTTGGTCGGGAACCTTGGCAAGCCATGAGATAATGAAGCTCGACCTAATGAGAGATCTTGCTTGGCATACTCGTGGAGTATCGCCTTATAAATGTCTTGGGGGCCCAGGAGGTGCGCGGTGGACGGAGGGAAGTAAGTGGTGATCTACGGAATGGAAATACCGACCCAGTTGACGGAGTGTCATCGCGGGAAGGTATACGAATGACATTGGCAAAGCAAGTGGAAATTAGCTCCTGAGGGCTCCGATATCCTTGAATTGTTTCTGCTTACTTTTCCGCTCGAATTGTTATTTATTGCCATATTGATGCTTTACTTGTTAAATTGGGGTTGTTACTTGATCAATGTGCTTGCATGTGTGTTCTTGGCCTCACGAGCATTTTGCTCACCCTGTAGATTTGTTTTCCTTAACAGGTTTGGGCTTGGAATGAGGTTCGGAGGAATTTCTCTTTTGTGTACTCATATAATAGGGTTCCAACTCTTTTATCTAGACTTTTGGATATTGTATATTTTGGGCTGTATTATGGAAACCCGATGTAAGGATTGGGTGACTGTTAAAAATCATTAAGCTTGAACGCTTCCGCGCTACTTGTATGTGTATTTGCTGGTTATCGACTTTTAGCACCGTTATAAACTTGAATAGAAATTGCTTGAGTCCTGGCGAGAGTTGAGCAGGCGTCCCGCGGATACCCTTTGGTTCGCCTTAGGGAGAAGTGGGGCGTCACACACAAGCTCATTGAAAACTATTTCTTAATGCAAATCTGAATCACTTGCAAGTTCACCACTCTTTAAATCTTCAATCACAATTTGAAGTAACTTTTTTTCTTTTCCAAAATTTCTTAGTCCTCAGTTGGACCTCATACTTCATGTAATAAGGTGGATAATTTGTTACATATTGAACAAATTTAGATATGTTTCTTTACAAGTCCTACTAGTGACAATTGAAGTTTGTAGGCAAAATAATGAATATAGCACACAAATGTATTTCTCTTTAAAATTATATATTTTGAACTATTATTCAACTCCCATATCACTAGTCCTATCATAATTTTATTGATTTTTTGGAGAAATTCTCAAACCATGATTGAAAAACAATACATCAATTGATATTTTTCAAAAAAAAAAAAGGGTACTACTGTCACTTGCGTGAAGAATGCTTAAAAAACACTCTAGAACACATCCTTTTAAATGCATATAGTACTAAAAGAATAGATTTGTTCCCTCATTGATACATTACTAGATTCATCTTCCCAAATAGAAAATAATGTCTCCAATTTCATCAACAGTAATACTTATAGTTTCTCTTGTTAAGGCATTTGTTATATCTTTATGATTTTAGGAGCTATGATCTTAAGATTTTTAGGAACATTTTTCATAATCTCTTTTATGATATCATCATTATGGTTTGTAAGAACATGTAAAAGGTTTTAGATAATATCCTTGATTATTAGAAATATTAAATTCATAATACTTGCAAAAAGCCAAATGTAGTAGAAGTTTAGCGCAATACATTAAATTTGAAAAATGAGTTTTATAATCCAATTTTGTCTTATTATAATGCCTAGAAAGTACAACTTCAATGTGTTGATTTGTTTATCAATTTTTGGACATTTTCTCCTAGTTAGATCGTGAGAACTAGTAAAATCACAAATATGAACATTAAATCTATTTTTTTTTTCAAATTGTAAATCCTTCCAATCAAAACTATCACCACCACCTTGCTTCTATATATTCTGTCTATACAAATAGTAACATAAATAAAAAGTAACATCTTTCTCAATACTATATCTCAATCCAATTTTTTGTATCCTTGATTATTAGAAATATTAAATTCATAATACTTGCAAAAAGCCAAATGTAGTAGAAGTTTAGCGCAATATATTAAATTTGAAAAATGAGTTTTATAATCCAATTTTGTCCTATTATAATGCCTAGAAAGTACAACTTCAATGTGTTGATTTGTTTATCAATTTTTGGACATTTTCTCTTAGTTAGATCGTGAGAACTAGTAAAATCACAAATATGAACATTAAATCTATATATTTTTTCAAATTGTAGATCCTTCCAATCAAAACTATCACCACCACCTTGCTTCTATATATTCTGTCTATACAAATAGTAACATAAATAAAAAGTAACATCTTTCTCAATACTATATCTCAATCCAATTTTTTGTATCCTTGATTATTAGAAATATTAAATTCATAATACTTGCAAAAAGCCAAATGTAGTAGAAGTTTAGCGCAATACATTAAATATGAAAAATGAGTTTTATAATCCAATTTTGTCCTATTATGATGCCTAGAAAGTACAACTTCAATGTGTTGATTTTTTTATCAATTTTTGGACATTTTCTCTTAGTTAGATCGTGAGAACTAGTAAAATCACAAATATGAACATTAAATCTATATTTTTTTTCAAATTGTAGATCCTTCCAATCAAAACTATCACCACCACCTTGCTTCTATATATTCTGTCTATACAAATAGTAACATAAATAAAAAGTAACATCTTTCTCAATACTGTATCTCAATCCAATTTTTTGTTTATCAAACCAATTTTTAACAAATCAACATAACTAAAGAATTGCTACTATGCATTACTTTTGTCTAAATTCAAGTGATTCATTTTCATTATTTATTTAAGAAAATTTCATCAATTTTCCATAATTTTATCCTTGTAAGTTCTTTAAATTGGGGATTTTTACTGTTGATAATGAACTGGATACTCCTATTTTAGACTTGAAATCAACAAATAAATTTTCAAAATTTAGGAGAACTATTGATCATATCACAAAGGTGGTAGAGACAAAAGAAATCTTGTATATCCTTTAGATTATATGTTTATTAAGTTGGTTTTGGTAATGCCTATTGCTATAGCTAATGTGAAGATAGTTTTTTCAACTGTGAACATTATTAGGAATCATTTGCGTAGTCAAATAGGTTATGAAACTTATTAAAAGCTGAAAAATTTTTGATGTGAAGTTTATCTAAATTCTACTTCTCCTTTTGTAAGTACATAGGTCGTACAACAGTATAGGAAGGATTCACGTTTTGATCCCACAAAGAAAATTAATCAACTTACCAACACTTCTTGAAATCTTTTATTATGTAGAGCAATAATAGTGTAAGTAAATAATAATACTCCGCAATACACACACACACACACATAATCTATGTATCAAACAAAAGAAAGTAAAAGTAACATTAATAGTTTCTAAGATTTTGGGTTCCTAAGTACCCTTGCTTTCGAAATTACCTAATTGTTCAAAACCCAATCTAGTTTTAGTAAAAGTCAATTAATCCCCTAATGGTTCAAAAACCTATAGAGAATTTGCTTGTACTTTAAATTAAACTAGAACATGGATGGAAACCATCCAAATTAACAAGTATACTAAAAATGTCTATGCTACCTTATTGTTTATTCCTCATTTGTTTTATTTTCTTTTCTTAACAATAAACATATTGTGGATTTATCAAAATTATAGAGGGTCAAAATGAAATTTCTAAAATTACATTAAAAAACTTTATGAGTTAAAGTAAAATTTATGAAATTTGTCTTCTTCTCAAACAACCAAACCTAGTCTGAACAGTATCAATCTCGCTATCTACAGTAGTAGAGTGGAAACTATGCCATCTCTACTAGCTACTATTGTTGGTGATGAAATTTGGTCCGTAATTTGCAACCCAAACTCTGTTTTCTGTATAAATCACAATTTTTATATTTGATTTAGCCAAAAATAGCTATATAGTAGCAAATTAGACCATGAATAGTGATAAAATTTTGGTAAAATTTTCTTGTTCCTATTCTCTATTTCTTGTCTCACATCCTACGATTAGTATCCATCACCTCTCATCGATAGTGTTGTCTCAGCAATTTCATTACCACTTTCCTCTTGCTAATACCAACTCTTCCATCTATACTGAATACCCTCAGTTCTTGTAGAATATAGATATAGTTTTGCAAGGACCCTAATCATACAAGTATAGCCACAAAATCCTAAACCTATAATTGCATCACTTTATAATTAATGAACACATGTGGTGATAATAAAGACAATGAAGATGAGAAGAAGGCACCGGTCGTTATGGTGGTTGGATGAAGATAGATGTAAGGACCCGAAAATTCGTTTTCTCTGTTTTTGTTAGTTTAATTTACTTGCCTTAAATTCTTGGTTACTTTACTGGTTGAGCCATGATTTTATCCTATTGTCTTATTTAACTTCGTGCATGTTGAGTGCATTATGCTATTGTGACCAACTAGTGAGGTGTGTGCAATAAATTGGCTGGACAAGAGAGAGTTTTGTGCAAAAGGGTTATTGCGCTACAAGGTGTCAAGAGATAATTAGAGATGAGTTAGATATTTTAGTGATTTAAAGACAACTAGATAAGGATTACATCTTGTGTTGCCACATGTCAAGCATCCATGAAACCTTGACCAAGACCAAGTTTGATTCTTTTCATTTCATTCACATTTCATCTTCTTTTAGGTGGCCTTGGACAAAATTTTGAGGAGAAAAAGAGGGAGAAAAACACCAAATTTCAAGCCTTGATTACTTGTCTATTTGGTGAGAAAACAAGAGGGAAACCTTAATCTATTCCGTAAATCCTTGAGTCAAGCTTGGAAGGAAGCTATTGGAGGAGTTCTTGGAGGAAAAAAGTCTTGCATCTTTCTTGATTTGCTTGCCATGCTTGGGTTTGGAGGTAAGAAGGTGAACTTTGCTAGAAACCCTAGTTTTTTTTCCCTTATCTTTGAGTTTAATTGAGATATGAATGTTATAGAAACTAAAAGAATGATCTTTATGGACGATTTCATATTTTTGTCAAATTATATTGCAAATTTCAACTTTGGTGTGTAATCTATTTAGTTTAGTTTAGAGATTTATATATGTGCACTTTTGATGAAAAGGAAGGATTTTAGGGAGGATCTCATGTTTTTCAAGTTATGCTCTAAATTTTCAGTTTTGGTGCATAAGGTATATAGCTTAGTTTAGAGTTTCTATTAGTGAACTTTTGAGGAATTTCTTTGTTAAGAATATGAGCCAAATGCCTCTTGACATATAGTTATGATTTACTGTGTTTTTACCATGAAGATAATGTTGAAATTTGAATTTAGAGAAAGAAATTTAAGGACAAGTTGCTGAAAATTCTTATTTGAGTTGGAAGTTTAGGATAGTTTTGACATATTTTACTCAAGATGCTTGCTAATATTTTGATTTTCATAGGTATGAGCTTTTAACAAAAAGTTTTGATGAAGTAAATCTTATTCTTTAGATTGTTTAGATGTTGAATTTTTATTATATGGATTCTTGGTGTGGTTCTTGCCTAAAATTGCATGTTACTTGCCTTCTTTTATGTTAGATACGTTATATTAGATTTTTGCCACGAATCTAAGTAAGAAAAGTTAGGATTTTGGAGGGAAAGTTGTCAAGTTTTTGCTGGAAATTTTGCTAGGGTTGGCCCGGAGGGCGAGAGAGAATTTTACCTTTATTGCTAGAATTTGTATAGTGATTTTGACATATTTTGGCTCAAGGTACTTGACAAGACTTTGATCTTGTTAGGATCGAAAACAACCTAAAAGGGGGGTGAATTAGGTTATTTAAAAACTAATCAAGTTAAAGGACACTTTTTTTGTTCAATGTGAAATTTACCTTCTTTTCTAGATGATCACTCAGTGAAACAACTAGTAAGAGAAGAATATCACTTGAGAGGGGAAGAGATAAGCAATTAAAATTCACAGGATAGTAAATAGAAAGGGAAGAATAGCAAACCAATTTGACTACCAAGCTCCTCTTGAGTTTGAAAATCACTTTATAGAACAAACTTCTTCAAGTTGATGAAATACAACCAATCTTTGTGTACAAAGGAAGGCTCACTTCCTCCTTGCCCCAAGCAACACTCGGTCAAGTTAGGAAGTTTTACAATCACTCAGGATAACTCTTACAAAACTACACTATTGAAGTATTTTTATCACACAAGAAAAGCTTACACGAATCTTACACCACAAAGAGTACAAATCTTTCTTGTAGAGTATTTTCTCACTAAAACTACTCTTGATCTTTCGTATTCTTAGTGTGCAAAAGTACTTTTCAAGTTTCTGACCATGTACTATTTATATGAGACAAAAAAAGTGCTTCATTAATACTTCCAACAGATAGAAGGCAGCTGAAGAGTCAACTAGCCGTTGGGAGTATCGGACATCCGGTACTTTTGAAACTTGCATCTGAATGCAGGCAGAGATTTTGAAAAATCTTCTTCAATTCTTTCGGACGTCCGGTACTTCTAATGCTAGCGTCTGAAAGTAAACAGTGAGCTAGAAGGAATTTCTTAATTCTTTCGGACGTCCGGTGATAGAGTTCTTCATGCGTCTGAAGTTCTGTATTGATTATCGGACGTCTGGTGTTGCCTTCACGAGCGTCCGACAGCTTTCAACTTCCTTTATCTCTTTCAATTGCTCTTGTTTTTTGAATCAGGTTGTTTCATATCTGAAAGGATTTCTTTTTTAAGAGATTATTAGTATCATTCAATTGTTTTGTAAACATCAAAAGATAAGGACCAAGATTAACAATCTCTCCCTTTTGATGATGACAAAACAATGGATGGAAAGAAAAAATGAGCATAAGCTCCCCCTCACTCATCGCATCCAAAACTTTTAAGTGCCAAACTCATAATCTCAGAATAACTCCCCTTTACACATAGCATCCATTTCTCCCCCTTTTGTCATCATAAGATGAGAGAGTAAAGTTTAGCAACCAATATCAGCCAGAGTTCAGCAACCCATTACACCATTACATAGCAGTCATAACATTAAGATTCAGTAACCAATATCAGCTAAAAACAGAGAATTAATACTAAAAGAAATACCAAACAGAGAAATATCAACCAAAATACATTAGTCTTTCAACTAGAATCCATCAATATTAACCAAGATCCATACTAGAAATCATACCAAAACACCAGAGAGATCCATCAATACAGAGCACTAGAAACATCAAAAGAGAAAATACAAAAGATTAAGAGAATGCATCCTAATATGAAGTGCAAATGCTCCTAGAGTGCCTAAATCATGATTTTAGATGATCCAGGCCTTCTTCTTGCAAGATGAAACTGAGAGGGATCCAATTCATTTTCAGTTTCTTCGTCATCTGCTTCACTAGTCTCAGTAGCTGGAGCCTTGCCTTTGTTTGAAGTCGAGGGATCATGAGGAGTAAGCTGAGAGTTTGAGGCATGGACTTCAGCTATGGGAGGAGTGGACTCAGTATGTGGTTCTTTCTCTTGTGGGACAGGAGTTGATTCAGTGCTGGCTCCTTTTGATGTATGTGTTCATCCTCTTGTGGGACAGGAGGCGCAAGCAGATTTCTCTTATCCAAGAAAGTAGCTTGCTGCTCAGGTATCATGGTCATCATTAGACCATCTTCAAGGAGAAGAACATGTTACTTGAGTTCCTCAAGTAGGCAAATAACTTCATGATTGGATGATGAGGGTTGAGTAGAGGATCTTCGAGAATGAATAGAAAAGGGTGAAGTGACAGGAGGTTGTTTAGAAGGTCTAGGAGTGACTGAGGCCTGATGACAACTCTTGGTTCTAGACTCCAAGACAGATTCCTTATAACATCAATGACCATCAAAGAACCTAATACTCTTTCTCTCAAAATAAGCTTTAGTGAAAATAAATGATGAAGATTCTTTTGGAGAGACCCCAGTGAAGAAAATTTTGAAATGGGCAAAGATTGGAGTTAAAAACTTTCCATAAGAGAGTTTCCTATGGCTATTAGTGCTCTGTTTGAGCAAGAATTTACACATGACAAAGCCAAAATCAATTCTGACTTTCTCAACAAAACAGTAAAACAGATAAAGCTCCATTTTATTGGCATCAATCCTATGACCGTCAGTAGGAACCAACAGGTTTGAAATGATTGTGAAAATGATCAGATTTTGAGGATTGAGATCCTTCAATTTGGCCTCAACAAGTGCGTTAAAGTGATTTTGAAAGTAGGCCATCAGTTTTTCAAGATATAAAATGGTAATAAGTAGTCGGATATTCTTCATAAGAGAAAAAGTTTGCAATTTTACTCCTACAGCCATCTTCAATTTTGGTTTTCAAAACTATATTGACAACATCAGGTGTAAGAAGAATGTTAATGCCATTAACATGAGAGACAATTTCAGTATAGGAACTACCCTTCCTAAGATTACAAAGAACTGATAAAGCATTTTAGGGTAATATGTGTTGGGCATCGACAGAATGTGAAACCATTTTTGGAATTCAAAAATCTTAAGAACTGGCTTTAGATCAAGCTTACGAAATTCAGAGGGAATGATGGTTCTGTGAAATCCATTCAAACTTGTCTTTGACATCATCATTAATGAATCTGGGCAATGTGGTGGGTTGTTGCTCAGTCTGATCAGTGCATTTTCTTTTTTCAGTGCGTTTTGTAGACCCACGAGTCGATTTGCTTAGTGATGGCACCACAGTTTATTCATTTCTAAGTTTAGTTGTGCGTCTGGTGCCTGAAGGTCCTCCTTGCAATCGAACCATGATGAAATGTGAGATAATTTTCTTAGAGAATATGATGAGAATGCAGATGAGATGGACTAATATGGCTATTTAGACTAGAATGAATGCTGAATCTGTCAAGAGTGGGTGAGTTTTGTGAAGTTAGGGTTTCTAAAGAAATTTGGGATCAGTCAAGTTTTTGACAGTTAGAAAAGAGTTTGAACGGTGATCAGTTTGCAAAGAGGCAGTGAGGTCATTTGTGAAGTCAATTTTTTGAAATATGTTCTGAGAAGAAACGAATTTGAATTTTTAAAAGTGGAGGAAAGTGAAGCGGTGCGTCCGAGACAACGGTTACATTTTAACTAAATGAAGGAGAAAGCTTCTTTATAACACGCCCTTTTTGAGTGTCGGACAGCCGAACGAAGAGACTCGTCCGACACAACCATCTGACGCAAAACTTTTCTGGACAATGGCTCAGAACACTGTCGGACGTCCATTCATCTGGTATCGGACGTCCGATAAATCTTGACCAGAGAAATTTTAAGAATTCTTTTCCAAAACGCCCAAATTTGTTCTAAAAAATGTAAACTGATTCAGAGGTAAGACTTTTGTAAGAATATCAGTAATTTGATCTTTTGAACAAATATATTGTATACAAATTTCACCATTTTAGACAAGATCACAAATGAAATGATGCTTTATGTCTATATGCTTTGTCCTAGAATGTTCAATGGGATTTTTTGTCAAATTTATGGCACTTGTGTTATCACAATACATAGGCACACAATCATACACCAGACCAAAGTCATTCAAGGTATTTTTCATCCACAATAATTGAGTATAACATGCACCGGAGGCTACATATTCCGCTTCCATCGTAGATAAAGAGATAGCATTTTGTTTCTTGCTAAACCATGATACTAAACAATTACCAAGAAAGTGACATGTACCACTAGTACTTTTTCTATCTATCCTACATCCACCAAAATCAGCATCCGAAAAATCACATAAGCCAAATTCATGACATTTTGGATACCAAAGACCATAATATCTAAAGATTTTTTTAACAGCAATTAAGTGAGATTCTTTTGGACAAGATTAGGTATGAGCGCACAAGCAAACAACAAATATAATATCAGGTCTACTTAAGGTTAAAAAAAGTAAATTACCAATCATATCTCTATACTTCTTCTCATCAATTTTCATACCTTCTTCATCTTTTGTCAAGCTTGGTAAATGTACACATAGGTGTTCCAACATGCTTTGAATCCTCCATTCTGAATCTTTTGAGAAGTTCCTTTGTATACTTAGCTTGATTGATAAATGTACCTTTTTGGGTTTGAACCACTTGGAGCCCAAGGAAAAAATTCCACTCTCCCATCATGCTCATTTTAAACTCATTTTGCATATTAATGAAAAAATCCTTGCACAAACACTCATTAGTAGCACCAAAGATAATATCATCCACATATATTTGTACGATTAAAAGATCATTGGAACTTTGTTTAGTGAAAAGAGTGGTATCCAAAATACCCCTTTTAAAACTATTCTCAACTAAAAAATCACTTAAACGTTCATACCATGCTCTTGGAGATTGTTTTAATGCATACAAAGTTTTTGAAAATTTAAATACATGATTTGGATATATTTCATTTTCAAAACCGGGAGGTTGGTCAACATAAATCTCTTAATCAATAAAACCATTTAAGAAGGCACTTTTAACATCCATTTGAAATAATTTAAAACTCTTGAAACATGTAAATGTCAAAAATATCCTAATTGATTCTAGTCTAGTTATGGGAGTAAATGTTTCATCAAAATTAATTTCTTCTTCTTGAGCATATCCTTTAGCCACAAGTCTTGCCTTATTTCTCACAACATCACCTTTGTCATTTATTTTATTTCTAAAGACCCATTTTGTGCCAATAATAGGATGATTTTGAGGCTTTTCAACTAGTGTCCAAATTTTATTTCTTTCAAATTGATTTAGTTCCTCTTGTAAGGCTAAAATCCAGTTTTCATATTTCAAAACATCAACAACATTTTTAAGCTCACAATGCGAGACTAAATCAAAGTTATCCATTAATTGTTTAAATGAGGAACAAGTTCTTACCTTTTCGGATGGATCACCAATAATAAGTTCCTTGGGATGATTTTGAGCAAACTTTCAAACTTTTGGAAGATCCCTAGGTGTACCAACATCTTTGTCATTTCCTTCAAATGCTTGATTCTCTAGAGGATTATCTTCCTTTGAATGAGGAATTCTAATGGAGCATTGTCTTGATCGTGAATCGTGAGCTTCTTGAATCCTTTTTGAACACCTACATCATCATCTTCACAACAACTCTTGAAAATATCATTATTAGATTCATCAAATGTAACATGTATGGTTTCTTCTATGACAAGAGTCCTTCTATTATAGACCCTATATTCTCTTTTGTTTTCACAATAACCCAAGAAAATACTTTCATCGGATTTCTTATCAAATTTTTCAAGATATTCCTGGATATTTAAAATAAAACATTTGCAACCAAAAACTTTGAAATATCCAACAATTGGCTTTTTACCAAAAATTAACTCATAAGAGACTTTGTTCAAAATTGGTCTCAAAAGCACTCTATTCATTACATAGCAAGCCGTATTTACGGTTTTGACTCAAAAATATTTTGGTAAGTTGCATTCACTTAACATGGTTCTTGTGGCTTCTTGAAGAGTTCTATTTTTTCTTTCAACAACACGATTTTGTTGAGGGGTTCTTGCAATTAAAAATTCATGTGTAATTCCATTGTGGTACAAAATTTCGGAAAGTCACAAAATTTAAATTCCGAACCATTGTCACTTCTAATTTTAATAATATTCAAACCAAACAGATTTTAAAATTTAGCAAATAGGGAAACAAAATTTTTAAAGGTATCATTTTTGTGAGCAAGAAAAACCACCCAAGTGTATCTAGAATAATCATCAACAATGACTATACAATATTTCTTACCACCCAATCTAGCAATTTGTGTAGAACCGAACAAATCAAGATGTAAAAACTCCAAAGGTCTTGCAGTAGAAACACACTTTTTAGGTTTAAAAAAGACTTTGATTTGTTTTCCAAATTGACATGCATCACAAATTTTGTCTTTCTCAAACTTAATTTTGGCAAACCTCTAATAAGATCCTTTTTGAAAATTTCTTTTAACAAGCCCATGTTGAAATGACAAAGTCTTCTATGTCACAACCAAGGGTCTTCATTTGAAACTTTAAGACATTGAAGGTTGGAGAAATTAATGTTTTCAAGAATCACAACATAAATGTCATTGAATCTTTTTCCTTTGAAAATGATATTAAATTTTGAATTAAAAACCAAACACTCATGCTTCTTAAATAAGACAAACAAATCTCTATCACATAATTGACTAATACTTAGCAAGTTATAACTCAAATTATCAACCAAAAGAACATTACGAACAAAAGTCTGACCATTCATACCAACATCTCCTACTCCAATTGTTTTGGCCTTCATATCATTTCCAAATGTCACTTTGCCACTTGATTTTGGTTTGAAATTGATGAATTGTGATGGATCACCAGTCATATGTCTTGAATATCCATTATTTATGAACCATTTTGACTCCTTAATGATATTCACCAAATTCACCTACACAAGACTTCAAGAAATAATAGTTGGTACCCTTTAATTTTTGGGTTCTCGAGAATTAGCATCATATCTAACTATCCACATGCATTTCATGCCTTTTCTCATGTTCTTCCTCGCATAGTAATTACTTTTCATGTGACCTATTTGACAACAAAAACTACACGTAGTCATCTAGTTGCTTGTATGGACAAGTTTAACAAATGTTACTTGCCTTCTCTTATAAATAGTAAATTCATTTGCACTAGAATTTAACTTTTTCTCATGAATGCCAAGATGAGGTTTTGAACTATTTTTTTGAAAACAGCTTTATTTTTGTTGTTGGATCAACACATTTAGATTGTCCATTTTTCTTTTCAAATCACCTTGTTCCTTTTTAAATATTTCACAAAGCCTTGTTTTTCTATCAATCTCAATATGAAGATCAGTCTCACCCTTTTTGGAGTAGTCATTCTCAGTTTTCAACTTTTTATTTTGTTGAAAAAGATTTACATTGTCCTGAAGAAGAAAGCTAATTTTTTGATTTAATTTCTTGTTTCTAACATAAGATTTTTTCAAACTATTATGCAGTCTCTCAATGAAGGATTCAAGATCATCTTCAGTTTCATCATCACTAACAAGTTGAGAGTTGCAAGTTGTTACCTCATCATCACCAATGGCCATGAAAGCCATTTGAGCAGATTCCTCTTCCTCTTCAACGTCATCATCTAAGTTGCATTCATTTCACGTGATTTGAAAGTTGTTGAATTTTGATTTTCGTTCAACTTTTCCTTCTTTCTTCTTCTTCATTGGGTACTCACTCATGTAGTGTCCAAATTGGCCGCATTATTTGTCAGTTTATTTTTTGTTGGACTCTTGCTTTCCTTCGTTTCTTCCTTTTCTAAATCTCCTTTTGTTGAGGATTCTCTTGAAGTTTTTTGTGATGAGAGCAAGATCATTGTCATCAACATCCATATCTTCTCCATCCAAAGAAATCGAGTCATCTTTATTTTGAGATGCTTTTAGAGCAATGTTCCTTCTTACCTTTGCATCTTTTTCTTCTTGTACCTTAATTTTAAGTTTCAGCTCATAAGAGGTTAAAGAATTAATAAGAGATTCAATAGGCATAGAATTCAAATCTTTAGCCTCTTCAATAGCAGTCACCTTACTCTCCCAACCTTTGGACAAGGCATTCAAGATTTTTCTTTTTTTCTCTCTTAAGGAGTATTCCTTTTCAAGAATCTCTAAATTCTTAATAAGATCATTGAATCTACAATATATTTTATCAATATTTTCATCAGGTTCCATCTTAAATGACTCATACTTAGTAACCAAGATAGACTTCTTTTGTTCTATAACATTTTCACTACCTTCATAAATTTTTCTCAGTTTATCCCAAATTTTCTTAGTTGACTTGCAGGCTTTGACCCTAATAGATTTATTTGAGTCTAAAGCACTACATAGCACATTCATAACTTTTGCATTTAAGGTGAGGTGGGCTCTATCATCACTAGTTAATTCATTTCTGATTTTTGGTCTTGATCTATGAGTATCTTCATCAATTATAGAGGCATCATATGGACCTTCATTAACAATAAATCACAATTCAATATCAATTAATTGCAAGAATATAATCATTCTTTCCTTCCAACTCACATAATTCGACCCATTAAACATTGGAGGTCTAGTGACAGATTGTCCTTCAAAAAACATGGCATTGTTGGTTGTCATATTTACTTCTAAGCCACTTGAGCTTAATCTCTAGAAGGCCAAGTTCTGATACCAATTGTTAGGATCGAAAACAACCTAAGAGGGGGGTGAATTAGATTATTTAAAAACTAATCAAGTTAAAGGACACTTTTTTTGTTCAATGTAAAATTTACCTTCTTTTCTAGGTGATCACTCAATGAAACAACTAGTAAGAGAACAATGTCACTTGAGAGGGAAAGAGATGAGCAATTAAGGTTCACAGGATAGTAAATAGAAAGGGAAGAATAGCAAACCAATTTGACTACCAAGCTCCTCCTGAACTTAAAAATCACTTTATAGAACAAGTTTCTTCAAGTTGATGAAATACAACCAATCTTTGTGTACAAAGAAACGCTCACTTCCTCCTTGCCCCAAGCAACACTCGGTCAAGTTAGGAAGTTTTACAATCACTCAGGATAACCCTCACAAAGCTACACTATTGAAGTATTTTTCTCACACAAGAAAAGTTTACACGAATTTTACACCACAAAGAATACAAATCTTTATTGTAGAGTGTTTTCTCACTAAAACTACTTTTGATCTTACGTATTCTCAGTGTACAAAGTACTTTTCAATTTTCTGACCATGTACTATTTATATGAGACAAAAAAGTGCTTCATTAATACTTTCAATGGATAGAAGGCAGCTGAAGAGTCAACTAGCAGTTGGGAGTATCGGACGTCCGGTACTTCAGAAGCTTGCGTCCGAAAGCAGGCAGAGAGTTTAAAAAATCTTCTTCAATTCTTTCGGACGTTCGGTACCTCTAATGCTAGCGTCCGAAAGCAGACAGTGAGCTAGAAGGAATTTCTTACTTCTTTCGGACGTCCGGTGATAGAGTTCTTCATGCATCCAAAGTTCTGTATTGATTATCGGACGTCCGGTGTTATCTTCACAAGCGTCCGATAGCTTTCAACTTCCTTTATCTTTTTCAATTGCTCCTGTTCTTTGATACGATTCTTGAAGCAGCAAAACGAATCAAGAACGTGAACCACAAACCCGAATCTAGGTTAGGAATCAATGTTTGGTGATGGAGTTCGTAATCTATCTTGGACCGCACAAGAAAGATTACAACGGATAGGACAATGCCACAATCAAGGTGACTACTTGATTGATAAGTTGACGAATCACCTTAGGGCAACTCTAAGATGTTCAATAGTGGTTTCACAAGCCAAGAAGAACTCTTTCATTAACAAAAGAGATCTGGAAAATTTCTTAATTTTATTCAATGACCCCTAAAACGTTAAAGCAAAGGCTTTTTATAGCCTTTTACAAGACCAAACTCCTAATCCAACTAAAAAGTAAGAAACTTAACTCTAACACCAATTAACTTCTATGAATGAACTCCAATTTGGCTACTAACTCTGGTCAACATGACCTTGAGCCCTTTTATTAACTAATTGACTAAGATGACCAAACTCAAATTTTGGAATTAACCAAACGACATAAAACAATGGAAATAAGCGACAAACAACTCATAAATGAGACCATTCGGCCAAGACACAATGAAACGACTCTAGCTTGATTTAAGCGGATTTGATAAACTTTAACACCAGCTAGTCTCGTATCATTAGCCTAATCTTAAAGGTGATTTGCCCACAAATCGAAGCATGAAGGGTCACAAAATGAGTTATATGTCATTGGGACAACCTGACAATGATCACGTTCAAGGGTTGCATCCAATACAAGGACCACCATGTGCGACGCTGAAAAGGACCTGTTGTAGTACCTTGAAGCTCACGGACCAGCTTTAAGGCTTGTGTATCAATGAGGTATGTGTGATGACCCCACCTCCCCCTAGGGCGTACCCTAGGGTTTAGCGAGTCGCCTGCCCAGCTCACCCCGCACAGAGTGTGACGGCCCCACCTCCCCCTAGGGCGTACGCCAGGGTTCGGTGGGTCGCCTGCCCAACTCTCGCCAGGACTCACTCACTCATAGCTCAAGAAAAATAGCGTACATCCATAGAAAATAAATAATACATCCACTTCAACTTAATATATACATTGATGCTCAAATCCAAATACAAAACTTCTACACAGCAAAATAGTTCCTAATCGGGTGCTAGCGTGAGTACAAATTCAAAATTTCAAAAACTAGACTACGCTAGTCTGTACACGTCTCACGCCTCGCTCGTACTCCCTGTAAGGAAAACAAATGACGTAGAATGAGTTAAAAGCCCAGTGAGATTCCAAATAGCAAGTTGACCATTATTTAAAAGTGCAAGTATCACGTAGCAAAGTAATGAGCATGAAAAGTTCATAAAAGTGAGTAATAACACTTCAAGTAGCAAATCTCAAAATGAGCGAGTGTAAAGTTTTCTTTTAAAACGAAACAATAACATGATAAATACTAATCATTTCAAAGTATAAGGATACAGATGGCTTTCAGGAGCCAAATTCCCATTGCATCACCAGAGCTTGATCAAGTAATAGTTGACACTCCGTCAACTTTCAAGTAAGTAACCAATCCAGTAGAGCACCACTTAAACTACTCTCCATCCACCATCCAACCCGTTACCGGGCCCGAACTCCAAGATAAACACTGGTGGTAATACTGGAGTATACCGATTAGTCGAGGAGATAACACTCCACTCGACAACACTAGATACCCATGGTTCGTTATCTAATCGACCAAGCCCTTGCCGGCTTGATTCGATTAACTAGCCAGTGGGGTTTGGGTCCCCAAGAAGTCGATGAGATATCATCTCCAATCGACTGAATTAAAATAAAAGTACGGAGATGGGAATGAGAGGCACCTCCCACTCACATTGAGTGTGGTACATGCTGCTACTCAGCACTTACAAGTCAAGTACAAGTATATCAAGTCAATTGCAATAATAAACAAGTATATATCATATTAGGGCAAGTGCGATAAAGTACACTCTTACCCGATCAAACAAATTACATATCATTAAATCACATTGGTCAAGTATTGAAAATAAGTATCCAGTTCAATCAGGTATTTGGAAGCACTCACCAAAGGTCTAGTGCCTCTCAAAAGTCACGTTCAGGTCCAACTCCTTGGTTGGCATCCAAATCTGCGATAATATATCATTTACAAGTGTAAAACTCTCTAGAGTTCGAAACATAGGAGTTTCGCTTCAAGAAAATCAAGCAAATGCAACTCGTTTAAGTAGTATTCAAGATACTTATCAAATTCCAAAAAATTCATGCTTGCTCTTAAAACTTTGAAACTTTGAAGCAATTATACTTTGAAATACCATTTGAGTCGAAGAAATGAAGAAAACGTATTTCTATTAGTCATAAATTTCATTTTTTCAAGGGTACAAGTTTCGGTCGAATGCTAACTTATAGACCTCTATGAAACAAGACTTGAATACCCTAGACGATTCAAGTTCGATTCGTCCTTAAACCCTTACTCAAGTCGTGAGTATATCTACCTAACCTTCGAGTGAAAATTTGGGCAGCACGCTCTTTGTGTTTACCTATTTTCCAGCCATTTATGGCTTCATTGTTTTTCTCATTTCAGCCCCCAAAACACACACAAACAATGTCAGCAACAGAGCCCTTCAATTAGGCTCCACAATCATCCAAGTACAACACAAATATAATAATCCAATCGGAAATCAAGTTTTGAAGGCAAAACTAAACAGCAGATTTGACGTCCCTTAGCGTTTTGGTCACAACCGACGCTACACTTATCGGATTGGGTACAATTTATACCGTTTTGAAGCTAAGACAAAAGGTTACAACTTTCATGAAGACAACTCAACCAAGTTCACAAGTGATCTAGGTCGAAATTACAGATGACAGAACCAAAATGTCCTTGTCAGTACGATTGTCAGTACTGAATTCAAATGACAATAACTCAGGCTACACAACTCCGTTTGAGGTGTTTTCAGTTGCGTTGGAAAGTTGAAACATAGGACTAAAACTTTGTGTTTTGGCCAAAGACTGGTTTGATATGGATCAAAGTGAAAAATGAAGCCAAAAATGTGAAATCACAAAACTGTCCGCAAAATGAAGCTTTTGGTAGTCAGGGGTATTTCGGTCATTTCACATGATACAGTTCTCGGATGGAGTTGAAATTTTATAGGCAGATATAAAACACCATTTCTTACAACTTTCATGTTTTGACCTAAGCCTAATTCGGCCTCTAACATAGACGAACTAAGCAGGTCAGAACAGGGCAGAGTCATCACTATCCATGCTAGAACTTTCTCTACTAAAGCTGGAATTCTAGAACTAAAGCTGGAAATTTCAACCAAAGCTAGAAAATCATATACCAAAGCTTAAAAGTTCACATCAAAGTTAAAGCATCTCATATCAAAACTATCAAGTTCATCTCATGGTTGGAAAATGCATATCAAGGCTTGAAATTGAACATTAAAGTTGGAAACTATATGCTACCCTAGCCAAAACCATAAAATCTTTCATAACCATGCTTCTTTTAGCCTTAATCATACCTTATCTTGAATGAATCTCAAGAGTCAAGTAAAAAGAGATGTTTTCTAGAAATTTTACCTCAAAACCCCAAGATAACCACAACTCAAGAGATTTCTTTCCCAAGTACTCTACCAAAAGTTTCTTCCTCTAAAAACTCTCCACCAAAGCTCCTCCTCCTACTTCAAAATCAGTTTTTTATGGATTGTTTTGGAAGGTTGGGATAAAACTCAAATATCAAGCAAGGTTTTTGGGTTGTAAATGGAGTTTGCTCTCTCCTTTCTCTTGAGAGGAGGTTCGGCCAAGAGAAACAAACAATGAGGGGAGTTTTAGTCCAAAATTCTAAGATAAAGACCAAAGAAGTCTTGGTAAAAAATGAGGTAATTAATTTGACACTTGTGAAGGCAAGGAATAATGTCCAAAATTAGACCAAAATATCTCTCTTTTTCTCCTTGCAACATTCGGCCAAGACAAGCAATAAATGGAGAAAAAATGGTGATGGAATGATAACTTAGTTTTGATCAAGTCTTAGTCAAACTTTGCGGCTTGTCATTGTCAATAAGAGAAAAATAATAGCTTAGTCTTAATCAAGTCTTAGTCTATCCCTTTTGTTTGGTCAACAATTTCAGCCACACTAGGATAATTATTAGGGAAGGATAAATGAAAGAAAAATAAGAAAATTAGGAGAAGAAAGTATTAGTCAAGCGGTGCCTTCGACCGATACAAACGGATGAGTCGGTTCAAGCCGTTTTTCCTTAACTTGCCCGTACTAGTGTTTTCACTCATGATTCACTCACTTATTATTAACACTTCTAATCACACATTTTTCTTAATCTAAAACTCACTCTTAACTACCAAATGTAGTACACACTCCGTACTGAGTAATCACACTACGAAAAGACGTAAAAACCCTAATTTACGCTAACAAGAAAACAAACGAAAAAACCCTTGATTCTATATTTGTTTGCATTTATTGTGGAGTGAATGAGTAGTAAGGCTTTTAAAAAGTAATAAATTCCAAATAAAAGGGAATTTTAAGAAAAATATAAGGGATTTTACAATTCCATAGATTAAAATTAGGGTTTCGACTAAAATATGAGAGATTTAAGAAAACCTGTTAATCACAAGTAAAACTAGGGTTTTGAGTACAAGTAGGGTTTCTAATCTTTAAAACAAAACAATGTATTAAAACAGAAATAAAATAGAGAAACCGTAATATCCTAAAAGTTGGGGTATCACACAGAGACCACGCGAAGTAGCTCTGATACCAGCTGAGATGACCCCACCTCCCCCTAGGGCGTACCCTGGGCTTTTAACTCATTTCTTTAGTTTTGTTTTCCTTACAGGGGGTACGAGCGAGACTTGAGACTTGTATAGGCTAACATAGTCTAGTTTTTTTGGATTTTGCAATTGTACTCGCGCTAGTGCTCGACTAGGGTTGATTGCACCTGGATTGTAAACACCTTGATATATTTGGGCGTGTATAAGCCTTGTAGCTAGATTTGAGCATCAATGTATATGTTAAGCTTGGAATCATTGTTTTATTTCTTTTCTATGGTTGTAAGTTCTTTTCTCGAGTTAAACATGAGTGAGTCATGGCGAGAGTTGGGCAGACGACTCACTAAACCCTAGGGTATGCCCTAGGGGGAGGTGGGGTCGTCAGAATATGGATCCTCAAATTAGTGCAGAACATCGTCCCACAATCCAATGGCTTCAATCGCAATCACGCTTGCATAACACAAAATCTGATGTGGAGATATGGAGGCTTCACTCGAACTGTCACCTCAAGATAATTGTGTAAGAGGAACATGGATGGAATAAGAAGGGGAAAACGAAGGCAATGAGATAAAAAATTCTGGAATGGTGTTGTTGACATCTTCACACAAAGGAATGGCAGTAAGGTTGGTTGAAATTGGATAACAGCCATTCAATTCCACATCCATTTGATTAACCTGCAAAAAGGAAGAAAAGCTAGGAGCAATCGGGTTAGAAAAGTGACAAGAAGGGTCCAGCTCTTCCTTGGCTATGCATATTGTGACGCCCCCACTTCTCCCAAGGGCGAACCCAAGGGTATCCGTGGAACGCCTGCCCAACTCTCGCCAGGACTCAAGACAATTCAATTCAAACTTAACGATACATACCAAATAATACAAGTCTAAAATGAAGAAAAGTCACTTCCTGAACTGAATATCCAAATCTTATATCATGTTCTCAAAAGATACATCAAGTCCCAAAATACAACCATTAAAAGTCGACTAAACATTTACAACCAAGATTCCAATCAAAAGTATAATCTAGTCGGCTTTTCCAAATTCTTCCAATCCACCTGTTAAGGAAAACAAATCTACGGGTGAGCGATTGCTCTTGAGGCCAAGAAACACACATGCAAAGACATAGTTCAAGTACCAATCACTTACATAGTAGGTAAAACTGTAACATTCAATTCATTGACGGTTCAAGTAGAGAAAGTAAACAGAAACAATTCAAGGATATGGTAGCTCTCATGAGCTAAGTTCCACTTGCTTTGCCAAATCTCGATCGAATACCTTCCCGCTATGACACTCCATCAACCGAGTTGGCATTTTAAGTCCGTAGAACTCCACTTACTTCACAGTTCCGTCCACCATACACCGCACCGGGCCCGAACTGCTATAAAGGCACTACTACACGAGTAGGTCAAGCAAGATCTCTCAAAATAGATCAAGCTTTCAGTTATCTCATGGCTCACCAAGGTTCCCGACCAAGCCCATGCCGGCTCGAGTCCAAGATCGGCCAATGAGTTTGGGCGTTCCCCAGTTCAGTTGTATATCGAGAAGATTCACTCCAACGATATGTATACAGTTCAGTTATAGGTCGAGGAGATTCACTCCAACAACATATTCAGCCATAGCATATAATTCAGTTCAGGTAATCCAATTCAATTCAGGCAATTTAATTTCAATTCATTTAAATGAGAATGAGTGCGATAAAGTACACACTCGACTCAGCAGTTATCAATTATTCAGTCCATAAGGAGTAATTCACATAATTGCAACAAAACATGCACTTGATACTCACCAATCAAAAACAAGAAAGTAGTGCCCCAATGAGGGTTTAGGTGTCCACTGTGAGATCATGTTGAAGGTCTCCTTGAGTGCCTGAGCAAATAATAATTTACGATCACACACTATTACTTGTAAACCCCTAGTTAACAAGTAAGAAAACTTCATGAAAGAGAGCCTTAATTACTCGAAAATCGAGGCTCAAAAGTGGGGTTTAATAAGGTAAGGAAAAACTGTTTTCTCTCAAGAAATCAAGTCTAAAACGGTCATTCAATATCGAAGGGTAGTGAAGAGTTTCTAAAAACTCAATTCCCTTCAAGTTCAAAAATTTGAGTTTTAAGGAGCAATCTTTGAAAAATCATATCTTACACTTCGTAGGTCCAAAATTGGAAAACTTGGTACAGTTGGAAAGTTCCAAAGTACTAAAAGTTTCTAAAAGACAATTTTCTAAGGTTCTAAATGGAAAACACTTAAATTTCAGATTAAAGTGGCTGACTCGCACCATAAGACAGTTTCGACCTTGGTTTTCGACAAACTTTGGAAATTCGGTAAAATTCACAGAAAGTAAACTAGCCTCTAAAATTCACAGGACTATTAGAGTTCCAATCAAAGTTTTAAACACAATGGAACTAGAATCGGAGTTTTGAGCGTCAAGATATGGCAGCTCAAAGTTAGCTAAAAATGAGGATTGATTGAACATTTTTCAGATTTGGAAGGGCAACTTCAGTATCCTGTTTGTATATCAAAACAGTCTTAGAATGACACCAAAATTAGTACAATTCAACTTCTATAGGAGGAATATTCCTCTATCAAATTTCATTTGAAAATTCACAAGGGAAAGTAGTTAATAAAATTACCAAAATTTAAGAAAGTTCCAAGGCAATCTGCCTTCTCGCTTTCTTTTTCTTTTTCAAACACTTTTCCCAAAAAAATCAACTCCCATCTGACTCATTTGTGAAACAAAGGTCTAAGAAACATCCAATATACATTTGGTAGGTGATTGATGTGAGAACCCGTGGATTTTCTTATTTTCTAGACTTTATTTTATTTAATTGCACGCTTTTCTGCATTTTCTTTATTAGAAAACTTTTCTAGATAATTTTTATGAGTAAATATAGTTTTTAGACGATTTTTCTAGTATCGGTTAGTTTTTGAGAAATTAAGAGCGTATACCGGACGTGGGACCCACTAGTGCGGTAAGTTTGATAAAATTCGGCCAATTAGGTTAAGTTGTGTATACCGAGTTTAATTTATCAGATGTTAAGAGATAATTAGAAGTTAACTAGATGGATTATTATTGGAGAGACAAAAGGATAGAGATGTATTAAATGGAGTGACAAGTGTCACTTGGAGGTTAATTCTTAACTTAGTCAATTTTGACCAACTTTCTTGCTTTACCAATTTAAGTAAAAATTTTCAAAAATCATCCTCATTTTAAAGCTTCCTTGGCCGAACCTCTTGCTCCAAAAAAGAAAGGAAAAGCTCTCCAATCTCTTGCTCCAAACTTGCTCAATCCAACAAACCAACCGTTTAATCTTGCATTTACTCCATAAAAACCCTTAAGTGAGTGGTTGTGAGGTGATTAGTGAAGTTGTTTGGAGGATTAAGGTGCTAAGTTGCTCTTGTTCTTGGGTTGTTAAGGTGAGTAACTAAGGGACCTTTCTTGCAACTCAATAATGCTTAATTATTGATATGTGTGAGGTGAAGTGATGATTTTAGGTGTTGTTTCATGACTTTTGGTAGAATTTGATGCATTTTCTATTTAGTCATGATTTTTTCTGTTTTCATATGATTACTATTGTGTGGCCATGTATGATGGTTGGAAATGATCTAGAATGAAGCTAGAATGCGTAAATTGTGGTTGTTTGCGGAAAATCTCTGCATTGAACGGAAAAATTCGGATTTAGGGTTTCAATTCAACCATTCTGCCCGGTACTGTTCCTCATAGTTAGAAGACGAATTAGCCTTGGGTTAAAACATGAAAGTTGTAGAGAATGATATTTTAGAGTTTCCTACAAAATTTCAGCTCAACCGGAACAACGTAGCCTATGAAAAGACTAAAATATCCCTACTGCCCTGTTTCTATCCGAAACTGATAATCAGCTTCTGTAATTGGTTATTTTGACCGGGAATACTACTGATTTGGTTGTTGATGTCTTCTAAAGAATTATAGCCTTGTATCTTAGATTTCAAATGGCTTTGGAATCACTTGAATTCGAGTTGTATGTGCTGAGATACGACTGAATGAATCAGGACTGCCACAGTAAACTTCGAACTGGAACAATCTGGGGTTGTTTTGGTAAATGTGACCTAGTTAGGGTGAGAACTGGACTATGTAGTCTTCATCAAAGTTATAGATCCCTGTCTCAGCTTTGAAAGTCCATAAGATTCGTCTTAATGCGATAAGCGTAACTTAAGTTGCGATCGAAACACCGAGACACGTCAAACCTGCTTTTAGGCCTATTGTCTTTCAAATTGGTTTTTGGTTGCATTATTAACCTTGTGTTGTAATTGACTATATATGAAGGGTATTGTGACCCTAATTAGACGTTTTTAATAGCTTGTGAATTATATTTGAGGTTGTGGTTGATTTGGGTTGAATTTGGTGTTGAATTGTAGGGTGAAAAGTAAGAAAAACAAGGGGAAATGCTGTTAAAATTTTCGCAGGAACCCCGGAGCAGTTCTGGGAAATCTACAATATCTGGATGTCGAAATATCGGAATTGAGTTCCGTTTGTTGTGCTTTAAACTAGATTCATAGGGCTATGAACCATGTAAATTTCAGTTTCTGGTTTGGTCTGTGACATTTATGGTGATTTTTCAAAGTTAACCGAAATCGTATACCTGCTCTGCCTTTTTCTGGTTAAGACAGCAATTTGAGGCTCGAATTTGATTGGCTTGTGATCTGAATCTTCTAAATATGTCTTTTGAGAAATTTTACCCCTTTGAGTCTATTTTCCAACGGTGTAAATTTTACCAATTTCGGACTTAAGAATCCTAAGATACGATTTTTCAATCAGGGGTGTGCAAAACTGAAAAAAAAATCTGTTTTCTTGGAATTATTCTCACTTTCAATTTCACCTTGAGATATGAGCTAGTACATCATTGTAAGTATGACTTTGAGAGGAGTGAGGGGTTTTGGGGTCATGTATGTCCTTAGGACCAACCGTTTTCTTTTATTCTTAAGCCGTCTTTTATTTTTCGTACTAGTATATAACTTGGAGAGGTACCTGACTAGTAATCGAACCTCATTTGTGCATCCTATTTACTCGGTTTTGGATGAAGAAATGTCAACTGTTTTACCTTTGTTATTCTTAGGGTTTCACGGTGATTAGGCCACTTTGGGTGGAAATTTTTGGAAGTACCTGTACTTGAACTGGTGAGTGTACCACTCCCCTCACTTGTTGCTTAACTTGATTTCTGCACTTGCAATCTGTGATCTGAATGATTGTACTATTTGTTTAATCTGTTTGAGACGAGGGTGTACTTTATCACACTCGTTCTCTTGTCTGTATGTATGCCTCTTGACTATATGTAATATGTTATCTGTATCTGAATCTGTTATCTGTATCTGAGTCTGTTCGGACGTCGTTTGGAGACTGGTATCCAATGACCTTTCTGTGACCTCTGACCTCAACACCTGTGGCTAGTTACTCGAGTCGGGCCGGCAAGGGCCTGGTCGATTAGATAACGAACCACGGTAGTCTGTTTTGGGATCTTTGGGTATTGAGACCCTTGATTCCGGTATACTCGAGTATTACCACTTATGTTCTGTTCGGCGTTCTGGCCCGGTAGGGGTATGTTTGGTGGATGAAAATTGGTGTAAAGTGGGGTCTACGGATATGTTGGTTCTATGTACGTTGACGGAGAGTCAACGGGTTCGGATCAAGTACTGCAGATGGAAATCTGGATCCTGAGAGCCACCTGCATCCTTCCTTTTGAATCACTGTGTCTAAATGTTTTCCTTTATATCTGGTATATGTATCTGATTGATTAAACGTGAAAGGCCATGATTTTACCCCTATATGTTTGGTACCTCATTGAGCGTAGGCTCACCCCTTTCTGTTGCCTTTGTTTTACTTACAGGGAACCACTTTTGGGGACTGTGATGTTTTGAAGCACGAGTTGAGCTAGTTTTAATATATTTTGTAAAGCTCCTCGATAGTTGGAAAACCCTAAATGTATTTTGATCCAATTATCTCCCTTTTGTTTTGTAAATTACAAACGTATGTGTATAATATGACAGTCCCACCTTCCCCTAGGGCGAACCAAAGGGGTTAGCGGACTGCCTGCCCAGCTCTCGCCAGGACTAACGGTTCAGTTTAGAGCGATCTAATACGTTCCGGAACTTACAAACGCGCGTAAACAAGTCAAAATGTCAAAATAAAAAAATAAAACCGGAGTCGGCCATGAATAGTAACCGACCCGTCGAAACCCCATCCAAACATCAAGCAAATATTTACATGTTGAAATTTAGCAGATACAATCCAAAGTGGCATACCAAAGTGATTCAAAAGTGGATACAAGTACGATTTGCCAAATTAAAAGAGAAACGGTCCCAAAAGTACATTTAGGGTTTCAATAAATGAGCTATACAAAATATATGTCCAACTAGCTCAATTCGGCAACCAATTACAATTGCAGTCCAAAAGTATTTATTTTCCTGTAAGGAAAACAAAAGGAATAGGGTGAGCTAATTGCCCAGTGAGATAATACCACTCAATCAGCAAAGTTCACATAAGCATAAAGCTTTTCATTTCAATTCATCATAAGTAAGCAAAGGCACACATTAATGGTGGAGATAAAAAGGATACGGGCGGCTCTCAAGAGCCCTTTTCCTCGTTTGCATTCTTGATCGAACCTCATTGACTCTCCGTCAATGTTTAAAAGTAACCAACCGTAGACTCCACTTTACTTCCATTCCTTCCACCCAACATAGCCCTAGCGGGCCCGAAATCCAAACAGTAGACAGTTGGTAATACTCGAGTATACCGGAATCAAGAGTCTCACTACTACAAGATTCCATATAACAGTCCCCATGGCTCGTCAATTTTCACGACCAAACCCTCGCCGGCTCGATCCAATCGACTACCAATGGGGTTGAGCTCAGTAGTATCAGTAATGGTCGTTGGGTACTCGTCCAAGCGACACCAAATCAAGTACTTTCATTTCATGTAACATTCCATGTAACATTCCAATAACATGATCAATAAGTGAGAGTGATAAAGTACACCCTCACTTCAATCAATATCGATGGTGCAATAAACATTTAACTCATCCAGTTCAAGTATCAAAGCCATATAGTAACACACAAGTGAGTAGTACACTCACCAAGCTCGAAAGTGATATTTCATGCACTTCCGTCAAAGGAACGTCGTGAACCACCGTCACGCCCAAAAACATGCAAACAAGTACAATGAGACTCGATAACGAGTCATAAACCAATGCCAAATATTCCCAAAATTGGGTTCCATAAGCACACACAAGCAATAGAGGAAATCAGAAAATCCGGAAATGGAACTAGCTTTAACCCTGAAAAAAATAGTTTTTGACGTCATTTTACGGTAATGGTACTAAAGGCACTACGATTATCGGATGAAGGTCCAAGACCCACCGTTTCGAAGCTAAGAGATAGGGTTAGAATATTACAGAAGGTCACTCAGCCTAGTTTTGAGTGTAACCAGGTCAAAAATGCAATCTACTACACCAGAACCGCAAAAACAGATTCACAGAACGAATTCTAGTGTAAACATCATAAATCAGCCTACCTAAGTCCAAATCAAAAAATTCCAAAGCCATCTGAAAGCTAAGAAACAGGGCTACATTTCATCAGAAGACCTCAACAACCAATTCGGAAGCATTCCTGACCAAAATAACCAATTACAGAAGCAATTCCCAAATTCGGGTAAAACAAGGGCAGCAAGTGTAATTTCGTCTTTTCTCAAGCTACGCTACTCCGATTGACCAGAAATTTTGCAGGCACCTCTAAATTATCATTCCATACAAATTTCATGTTTAAAACTAAGGCCAATTCAGCCTCTAACTATGAGCTACAAAACAGAGCAGAATGTAATTCCAAGAACCCTAATGTTCCAGTTTTCTTTCCAAAACAGAAATTGCTTGCAATTAACCACTTTTTCCACCTTCTAGTTTCCTTAAATACCATTTCCAATCATCATACATAACCACATAATCATATTCATATGAAAACAGAAAAATTCCCAAAAATTATAAAACTTCATCACTTCAACCAAAATCAAGATGTAAACCATAAAATTGCATCTTATACTACCACTAATCATGATTTAAGCATCAATAGAGGGAGGAGAGGGGTCCTTCTCAACTTACCTTAGCAAGACAAGAAAGAGAGCAACTAGTCCTCTTAGCTTTCCAAATAACTCCACAAAACAACTCACAAACACTCCCTTAAGGGTTTTTATGGAACAAAAACAAGAGTAAATGGTTGATTTGGTAGATTGGAGCAAGATTGGAGCAAACTTGAAGAGCTTTCTTTCTTCCTTTCTTGAGAGAGAGGGCCGGCCACTAGAGCTTGGAAATGGAGGAATTTTTGGTAAATTTTTAGCTTATTTAGTCAATTGGTAAGACATGGAATAGTAGTCAAAAGTTTCTACCAACCTTATGGTGACACTTGTCACCATCATTAATTGCTTGCCTAACTTTTGTCTCTCTTATACCAATCCACTTAGCATCCTCTACTTATCTCTTAACACCCGATAAATTAATTCCAGTATCCAAAACTTAACCTAGTTGGCCGAATTTTTCCGAACTTTTCGCACTAGTGGGTCCCACGTTCGATATACACTCTTAATTTCTCAAAAACTATTTGATACTAGAAAAATCATCTAAAAACTATATCTGCTCATAAAAATTATCTAGAAAATTTTTCGGATACAGAAAGTGCAGAAAACAAGCCATTGAATATAATAAAACCCTAAAATGGAAAAAATTACGGGCTCTCACACTCTCTCCCCCTTAAAAGAATTTCGTCTTCGAAATTTCTCACCTTGGTTCACAAACAGTTCAGGGTATTCCTTTCCACCCCCAGGTAGCCTCTTCTATGCCATGATTTCTCCACTTTTCCCGAGCGGAAACAACTGTGACTAACTCCAGATCGTGGGTTGGATAGCTTTGTTCGTGGGGTTTCAATTTCCCAGAGGCAAACGATATCACATTCTGGTTTTGCGTCAACACACACCCCACCCTTCCCTCGAAGCATTAGGGTAAACAGTAAAACTGTCCTTACCTTTAGGCAAGGCCAAAAGAAGAGCCATGGTTAACCTTCGCTTTAATTCCTGAACACTATCCTCTCTCCTACCCAAACACTGCGATCCTCACAAACCATACCAGTGCTCAACCGATGTTGTCCCCATAGGAATACTACTTTCAGGTCGTAGGGTAGACGATCAGGTTTGGTATCTATTCCGTCTATCAAAATTGGGGTTGACAAGTGAATGAGTAACACCGGGATCTACTAATATTTCCGCAGAAATACCACAATCGTACCTTTCTCAATTTCAGGAGAATCGGGGACCTGTTGTGGCTCCAGTGAATACACTTGAGCTGCCACCTTAGATTTGGTCCCTTCCACTTTTGCCGGTTCGGAATTAGTTTTCGTCGATTGCTGACTCCCCTTTCCATCTCGTGATAGGACTGGACAAGTGGCGAGCTGATGGTTTGCACTTCCACAGCGCAAACATTTACCCTCCTTCTTCCAGCAATTGTCCTCTGAGTGGTTTGACTTTCCGCAATACCCGCAGGGTCCGCGTACTGCAGAAGCCGAGCCTCCTCTCTGGCCTCTCCCCACTTGGCCGCCTCGTGACGGGCTCTCTCGTGACACTCCCGGCGTCCTTTCTCCTGCAGTTCCTCGCCCAAACTTGGAAGGGGTACTCTCATCCCCCTGTCCAGAGCTGCTTCCAGGAAAACTCCGTTTCTTCGCCTGGAAGTTCCGTACTTGCACCCTGGCGCTCTCTACCCGTTGGGCCTTCTCAACGGGCTCGCTAAAAGCGTTAATCTGGGCCACCGCGAGGTCCTTCTGAATTTCTACGTTCAGGCCCTGGACAAATCGCCGTATTCTTCGTTGCTCGGTCATGATGAGTTCGGGCGCAAATTTGGATAGGCGGGTGAATTGGCTCTCGTATTCCGCCACCGATTGAGCCCCTTGGCGGAGTCGGATGAACTCGTCTTCCTTCCTCTCCTGAACTAGAGGAGGGAAAAATTTCACACTAAACTCTCTCATAAAATTTACCCAAGTCCTGGGCGTTTGTTCCCGCTCCCATTTTTGCCGAATGACATTCCACCAGGAACGGGCCGCCCCTTCCAGCTGGAAAACGGCAAAAGTCACCTGCCGTTCTTCGGTATAGTGCAGGGCAGCGAAAAAATCGACCATCTTTTCGAGCCACCTTTCGGCGACATCCGAATCGGGTTCCCCAATGAACTTGGGTGGAGCAAACTTTTGAAATCGTTCAAGAGCTCTGTCTTCGCTCTCGACGTGATTGCCAGGGTTTCCAGGATTAGGGTTTGGGTTTTGGCCTTGTTGCTGCACCACTTGTGCCAGCAGGTTGGTCATTTGCTGCATAGCGGCAGCTATCTGCACGTTGGGGTCAACTCTCGGTTCAGGGTTGGGTCCAGAGGAGGTTTCCCCAGTGCCCCTTTCAGGCGTAGGTTGCCTATTCCCGCGCCCACGCCCCCGTCCACTACGTGTGCTTTCCATAAAATCTAAGTCGATCTAGGTCACAAAATAAATATACTGTTAAAGGGCACCTAACCCTCCTTTTCGTAGCACTAAACAAGAACAAGTAAACAAGAATAATTAACTAAACAACTCCCTCGTAGAGCATTTAAACACATAACACATATACAGAGAACACATAACAGGATCAACAATTATACAGAACAGTCAGTCAGGTACATACAAAGTCATCCCATAAAACAAAAGGGTCCTCCAAAAGTACTATAGACAGACTAGGTCACGAGTACAAAAGAACTCACGAAAAACTTTCCCTCCTCCCCAGGGCTCCGTCCAACATCTACGAGAACAACACCATTTATATCTTAATCAAGGTTAATCACGCTTAACCATACCCGAACAAACCACACGAAGTTCCATAGAATCGCCTTTGTAGTTCGCCCAACCCTTTCTAACCTAGGCTCTCATCTCTTTCGTATCCGGGCGCAAGAATCCAATCTAAGATAATTCACAACTCGAGCCGGCCGGTCCCAAGCGTAAATCATCCATATTAAAGATTCCTACCCGACATACTTATCTGTCGTCCTCAAGTTCCATGATAAAGATTTTTACACTTATAACATGCCCCGTTCATAACTTACGCTCAAACGAGCACTTAGACATATCCATGAAGTCAGGACCATAACACCACTAAACCCAGGCTCACTCCGCGCAGAGACCACGCGAAGTGGCTCTGATACCACCTGTGACAGCCCCACCTTCCCCTAGGGTGAACCAAAGGGGTTAGCGGACTGCCTGCCCAGCTCTCGCCAGGACTAACGGTTCAGTTTAGAGTGATCTAATACGTTCCGGAACTTACAAACGCGCGTAAACAAGTCAAAATGTCAAAATAAAAAATAAAACCGGAGTCGGGCATGAATAGTAACCGACCCGTCGAAACCCCATCCAAACATCAAGCAAATATTTACATGTTGAAATTTAGCAGATACAATCCAAAGCGGCATACCAAAGTGATTCAAAAGTGGATACAAGTACGGTTTGCCAAATCAAAAGAGAAACGGTCCCAAAAGTACATTTAGGGTTTCAATAAATGAGTTATACAAAATATATGTCCAACTAGCTCAATTCGGCAACCAATTATCAATTGCAGTCCAAAAGTATTTATTTTCCTGTAAGGAAAACAAAAGGAATAGGGTGAGTTAATTGCCCAGTGAGATAATACCACTCAATCAGCAAAGTTCACATAAGCATAAAGCTTTTCATTTCAATTCATCATAAGTAAGCAAAGGCACACATTAATGGTGGAGATAAAAAGGATACGGGCGGCTCTCAAGAGCCCTTTTCCTCGTTTGCATTCTTGATCGAACCTCATTGACTCTCCGTCAATGTTTAAAAGTAACCAACCGTAGACTCCACTTTACTTCCATTCCTTCCACCCAACATACCCCTACCGGGCCCGAAATCCAAACAGTAGACAGTTGGTAATACTCGAGTATATCGGAATCAAGAGTCTCACTACTACAAGATTCCATATAACAGTCCCCATGGCTCGTCAATTTTCACGACCAAGCCCTCGCCGGCTCGATCCAATCGACTACCAATGGGGTTGAGCTCAGTAGTATCAGTAATGGTCGTTGGGTACTCGTCCAAGCGACACCAAATCAAGTACTTTCATTTCATGTAACATTCCATGTAACATTCCAATAACATGATCAATAAGTGAGAGTGATAAAGTACACCCTCACTTCAATCAATATCGATGGTGCAATAAATATTTAACTCATCCAGTTCAAGTATCAAAGCCATATAGTAACACACAAGTGAGTAGGACACTCACCAAGCTCGAAAGTGATATTTCATGCACTTCCGTCAAAGGAACGTCATGAACTACCGTCACGCCCTAAAACATGCAAACAAGTACAATGAGACTCGATAACGAGTCATAAACCAATGCCAAATATTCCCAAAATAGGGTTCCATAAGCACACACAAGCAATAGAGGAAATCAGAAAATCCAGAAATGGAACTAGCTTTAACCCTGAAAAAAATAGTCTTTGACGTCATTTTACGGTAATGGCACCAAAGGCACTACGATTATCGGATGAAGGTCAAAGACCCATCGTTTCAAAGCTAAGAGATAGGGATACAATATTACAGAAGGTCACTCAGCTTAGTATTGAGTGTAACCAGGTCAAAAATGCAATCTACTACACCAGAACCGCAAAAATAGATTCACAGAACGTATTCTAGTGTAAACATCATAAATCAGCCTACCTAAGTCCAAATCAAAAAATTCCAAAGCCATATGAAAGCTAAGAAACAGGGCTACATTTCATCAGAAGACCTCAACAACCAATTTGGAAGCATTCCTGACCAAAATAACCAATTACAGAAGCAATTCCCAAATTCGGGTAAAACAAGGGCAGCAAGAGTAATTCCGTCTTTTCTCAAGCTACGCTACTCCGATTGACCTGAAATTTTGCAGCCACCTCTAAAATATCATTCCATACAAATTTCATGTTTTAAACCAAGGCCAATTCAGCCTCTAACTATGAGCTACAAAATCGGGCAGAATGTAATTCCAAGAACCCTAATTTTCCAGTTTTCTTTCCAAAACAGAAATTGCTTGCAATTAACCACTTTTTCCACCTTCTAGCTTCCTTAAATACCATTTCCAATCATCATACATAACCACATAATCATATGAAAAAAGAAAAAAGAAAAATCCCCAAAAATTATAAAACTTCATCACTTCAACCAAAATCAAGATGTAAACCATAAAATTGCATCTTATACTACCACTAATCATGATTTAAGCATCAATAGAGGGAGGAGAGGGGTCCTTCTCAACTTACCTTAGCAAGACAAGAAAGAGAGCAACTAGTCCTCTTAGCTTTCCAAATAACTTCATAAAACAACTCACAAACACTCCCTTAAGGGTTTCTATGGAACAAAAACAAGAGTAAATGGTTGATTTGGTAGATTGGAGCAAGATTGGAGCAAACTTGAAGAGCTTTCTTTCTTCCTTTCTTGAGAGAGAGGGCCGGCCACTAGAGCTTGGAAATGGAGGAATTTTTGGTAAATTTTTAGCTTATTTAGTCAATTGGTAAGACATGGAATAGTAGTCAAAAGTTTCTACCAACCCTATGGTGACACTTGTCACCATCATTAATTGCTTGCCTAACTTTTGTCTCTCTTATACCAATCCACTTAGCATCCTCTACTTATCTCTTAACACCCGGTAAATTAATTCCAGTATCCAAAACTTAACCTAGTTGGTCGAATTTTTCCGAACTTTTCGCACTAGTGGGTCCCACGTTCGATATACACTCTTAATTTCTCAAAAAATATTTGATACTAGAAAAATCCTCTAAAAACTATATCTGCTCATAAAAATTATCTAGAAAATTTTTTGGATACAGAAAGTGCAGAAAACAAGCCATTGAATATAATAAAACCCTAAAATGGAAAAATTACGGGCTCTCACATATAACACTGTTTAACCCTGTTTATGTGTCCTATTTGGTTTGGAAATGTTTATCCGTGTTGTATGACATGGCACCCACTGTTCATCGACGGTTTTGATTTTCGTTTGGCTATTTTACGATTTTGACTTGTTCGAGCGCGCTTTTATTCTCCCGGAACGTTTTAGATCGTGTTTAACTGCACCGTGAGTCCTGGCGAGAGTTGGGCAGGCAGTCCGCCGAACCCTTTGGTTCACCTTAGGGGAAGGTAGGGCTGTCACAATTGACCTCAGAATTTTCGAAGCAACAAGTCCCAAGTCAAGCTACGCCATTCTGCTAGCCAAAATTAGGGTTTTCCAGATTTGGTACAGCTCGGGAGTTGGACTATATCTCACTCAATTCAACTTGAAATAGAACATGGTTGGTGGAGTTGGAAACTACATTCAACAGGCTACATTTCATCAGAAGAAGTTGTTCTGAAATTCAGTTAGCAAAAAAGAGAAAATGGAGGCACAAGTTGATGCTGCTACAATATTCTAGGTTGCACTGACAGAACAGGGCAGTCGACTTTGATTAGTCACTACAGATGTCTCACTTCGAATTAAAAGGTACATATACACCGTTAGAAAACTACGGATGTCTAGTTTCAAATGCCACAAATGGCACTTGATTTTGACGTCCGAGCAGAGAGTTATGATCGTTCAAAAGTGCCCTGTCCAGACACCCGAACACAGTTTTCCAGATTTGTACAAATTTCAAAATTTCAACTTTTACCCAACCAATTCACATGATTTTTGGTGAAAACTTTCCACACATCATATAGAATATATCTACATCAGATTCAAGGTCATTTGGGCATAAAAAATTCGAACCAAGTGCATGGAAATAACAGGGCAGAATTCTGCCACTTCCTACACAAGTTTCCTTCGGTTTTCTTTTCACTCTTATAACTTATATCCACTTGATTAACATATAATTAACACCAACAACACTCATAATCATCATATCAGTCCAATATATCTATTGTGGGATTTCATAGAGCCCACTTCAACATTTAAACTCAACCCACAACAATAATCATGAAGCTACAAGCTTCCTAGCAAAATTTAATCAACTAGAACTAAGATTAAGAGACCGGATGATTACCTTCTACTCCTTGGTGTAAAATCAGAAATTTTGCACCTCCAAGACCCAAGAAAAATCGTGAGAAAGATGCTTCCTTCCTAGTCCAAGTGAAGTGGAAGTTGTGTAGTGAATTTGGAGTGAAATGGTTGGAAGATTGGAAGTGAAATGAAGTGGAAATTTTGTTCTCCTTCCTTAGCTAAGTTTCGGCTTAGCTTGAGAGGGAAGAGAGAGAGTATGGCTGGTGATAAAGCTTCTTGGAGAAGCTTGGTAGTTGGTGGTTCAAATTTAAGTAAAAGTCAACTTTGAATAGTGTTTCCCGCGCGCGCATTTCATCTCCGTTTTCTCTCGGATTTGTTTCACTTGTGCACTAAACCTTTAATGTACTTCCTTTAACACTATTATTATTCACTCTTAGTAGTGTAAAATAAATTTCTAAAATCCTTCAATTAGTCGCACGTATGAAAATGCGAACTTCAGACTCGCGCGCGTTAAAGCGTAATTTCTAAGAAATTCTTGTAACGATAATATAACTAACTAATACTAAGGTAATCAAACATAAAAATACCTATTTTAAGACTAACGCATGAGTTCTCAAATCTCCAAGGTCACTGTACTCTCAAATCGACTATTGCCTCCAAACGCGTATTCACTAAATCTCGCTAAACGAGCTTCCAAAAATTAAAATTATTAACGAAACATTTTAAAAATATACGCAAGTTATAGTTCCATATAAATGGTTCTAAAAGGGTTGAAATAAATTATTCAGAGAAAAAGGTGAATAAATATTTAAATAAGCCAATAATATGACTTTAAAATAAGTAGATTTTTGGGTCTTCACAGCCTCTCCCCCTTAAAAAAATTTCGTCCTCGAAATTATACCTTGATTTGAGAACAGGTCTGGATATTTTTCTCGAATTTCTTCTTCAACCTCCTAGGTCGCTTCCTCGAGTCCATGGTTTCTCCATAGAACCGCTTGTTTCTCAATTCTTTCACCTTACGATCTAGAAGCTTTATCGGTTTCTCCTCATAGGTCAGCGTCTCATGAATTTCAATATCTTTCGGTTGTAGGATATGAGAAGAGTCTGGGTGATATTTCTTGAGCATGAACACGTGGAAAACATTGTGAATCCGAGATAGACTCGATGGCAATTCCAACTTATACGCTACATTTCCCACGCGTTGGATAACCTTATTAGGTCCTACAAATTTCGGTTGTAACATCTTTCCTCTTCCTGCCATCAAACTCACTTTCAGAGGAGTAATCTTAAGGAAAACTGTGACGCCCCCACTTCTCCCAAGGGCAAACCTAAGGGTATCTGCGGCTCAACTCTCGCTAGGACTCGAGACAATTCCAATTCAAACTTGAAGTCTAATATTAACAATGAAAGTCGGAATAAAAGTACGACGTCATATCCATAAATACATATTCAATCTTACATCACAATTTCAAACTTACAATCACTTTCCCCAAAATATACAACATCCAAAAGTGTCTAGTCGATTACAATCGAAACACTAATACAAAAGTGCCTCAAGTCGGCATTTCTTTACTTCTTCCATTCCAGTTCCTATTAAGGAAAACAAACTAATGGGATGAGCCAATACTCAGTGAGGCAAAAAAATCATGCAAGCACGTAGTTCAAGTATCAATAACATTTATACCATAAATAAAGCAATAAAGTCAAGTAATTCACGATTAACAATTAAACACACTTGAGTAGGATATATGAGCTCTCAGGAGCTAATTTCCACTTGCTTCGCCACGGCTCGATCCGATACCCCCTCGTGATAACACTCTATCATTCGAATAGGTATTATGTCCGTAGAAACTTCACTTATTACTTCCTCCATCCATCATTCCACCCTCTCGGATCCTTAACCAAACACGCAAGAAAAGGGCGATACTCGCCGAGTATGCCGAACAAGATCTCAAAAGATCAAGTTTTGTTTTGTAATTCTCTTGGTTCATCAAGTTTCTCGACCAAACCCATGCCGGCTCGAGTTGCAAGATTGGCTAAGAAAATTGGGCATCCCCATAAGTCGAGGAGGTTCACTCCACTCGACAACACGACACGCACGATAACACGACATGCACACGAAAACAAGTATATTTTACCGATGAGATTCACTCCAATCGACTTTAAAAATCAAGTTTAATGCAAGTAAAGCTCGAGTAAACGAGAGCGAGTACGATAAAGTACACACTCATCTCGTCAAGTAACATTCATGCATATGAGCAAGATAGATCAAGTAAATACATCAAGTCATGCACTTGACACTCACCTAGTCAAAATAAGAGTGGTGCACAATCAAATTTTTAGGCGTCCCTTGTGAGATCCACTTGAAGGTCTCCTTGAGTGCTTGAGCAAATAATTTACAATTACACACTATCACTTTTAAACCCCTTATTAACAAGAAAGAGATTGTACCCTTGTACAATCTAAGAAAATATCATGAAAGAGAGCCTTAATTACTCGTAAATCAAGACTCAAAAGTGGGGTTTAATAATACAAGAAAAATAAATTTACATCTTTGAAATCAAGTGTAAAATGGTCAAGCAATATCGAAGGGAAATGGAGAGTTTCTAAAAACTCAATTCCCTTCAAATTCAGAAATTCCAGATTTGAGGTGCATTCTTTGAAAAATCATATCTCACTCTCCGTAGGTCCAAAATTGGAAAACTTGGTACCGTTGGAAACTACTTCCAAAGTAATAAAAGTTTCTAGAAGGTAATTTTTCATGATTCAAAACGGAAGACACTCAAATTTTGACTTCAAGTTGCTGATTTGGACTCTCAAAACAGATTCGGGGTTGGTTTTTGGCAAATTTTGAAAATTCGGCAAAATTCACAGAATATGAACTAGCCTCTCAATTTAAAACTCAATTAGAGTTACAATCAAGGTTTAAAACACAATAAGCAGAACTAAAATCAGAGTTTTGAGAGCCAAGATATAGCAGCTCAAAGTTGGCTAAAAATTCCTCATTGATCAAGAATTTCCAGATTTGAAACATGAACTTTGGGACTTCAGTTGGGCATTGAAATAGACTTGGAATAGCACCAAATTTGCTATGATTATACTACCATATAAGGGCTACTCCTCTATCAAATTTCATGTAAAAATTCATACGGGAGGTCACTTAACAAGACCACTAAAGTTCTAGGAATATACAAGGCTTTTCTGCCTTATGCTTCCATTTTCCTTTTTTCAAACCTTTGGCCAATGAAATCATCTCAAACACAGTTCATTTACGAAGAAAAGGTCCAAGAAACATTCAACATACATTTGGTAGGTGATTAACACCAAAAGTTTCAAAATAACCAGTCCCAATTCGAGCTAAGCCATCGGCTAGCCCAAAATTAGGGTTTTCTTTCTCTGGTGCAGGTCTGTAATTTGACCATAACTCACTCAATTCAACTTAGAATGGTTCAGGTTTGTGTCTTTGGAAACTACATTCATAGGGCTACAATTTCTCAGAAGAAATCGTTTTGAAATTCAGTCCATAGCTCGCTCAAATTCAAGCAACAAGTCCCAGCACCTCGTTGACTCTCTAACACAGCAACAAAACAGAACAGGTAATTTTAAAGAACTGGTACGGTTCACTCAAGTTGAATCAAGGGATACATTTTATACCTTAGAAAATTGGAAGTGTCTAGTTTCAAATGCCACAAACGGCACTCGATTTTGACATCGGAGCAAAGAGTTATGTTTGTTCAAAGTTCGCTGCCAGAATACCTCTGTACACGTTTTCCAGGTTTGAAGGATTTTCGAAAATGCAACTTTTACCCAACCAAATCAAGTGATTTTTGGTGAAAAATTTCCACACAACATATTTAAATCAAAATCAAGGTCATTTAACCACAAAAAAATTGAACCAAGACCTCTGCAACAACAGGGCAGAATCGGCTCTTTCCTCCCTTTGGTTTCCTTTTGTTTTCCTTCTACTTTTTCAACTAATATCTACCAGTTTAACACTTAATCAACATAAATAACATTCAAAATCATCATAACAGTCCACCAAGTCCATTGTGGGATTTTATAAAGCCCATTCACATGATTTTGAACCAACCAAAGTTACCCACATAAAGTTACAAGCTTCCAAGTGAAATTTAACTCACTAGAACTAAGATTCAAAGATTGGATGATGATTACCTCCTAGGTGATGATAAACCAAAAAATTTCGGCCACCTTGAAGCTCCAAGAAATGGTGGAATGAAGCCCTCTTCCTAGTCCAAGATAATCTCCAAGTTGTTTTAAGTTTGTACGGTGAATTTGAGGTGAAAAGGTGCAAGATTGAGTAAGATGAGATGGAGTTTTGGTTCCTTCTTCTTCCTTGAGGTTGTTCGGCTGCTTTGGGAGAGAAAAGAGAGAGATGGTGCTGATGCAAAGCTTCTTGGAGAAGCTTGGTAGGTGTAAGCTTTAAGTGCACAAAAGTCAACTCTGCAATAGTGCACGTACGCGCGCGTTTCGTGCCCGTTTCCTCTCGGGTTTGTTTCACTTGTGCACTAATCCTCTAATGCACTTCCTTTAACACTATTATTATCCACTCTTAGTCGTCTAACAATAATTTCTAAAATCCTCCAATTAGTCGCGCGCAAAAATGCAAACTTCTGACTTGTGCGTGATAAAGCGAAATTTCTAAGAAATTCTTATAACGATAGTATAACTAAATAACTATTTTAGGGTAAGCCAATAAATAAATGAATAAATCGATAAAATAAATAAATAAATAGATATAAAAATTGCGAGTCCTCAAATCTCCAAGGTCACCGTACTCTCAAATCGACTATTGCCTCCAAACGTGTTTTCACTAAATCTCACTAAACGAGCTTCCGAAAATTAAATTTATTAACGGGACATTTTAAGAATATATGCAAGTCATAGTTCCAAGTAAATGGTTCTAAAAGGGTCGAAATAAATTATTCAGAGAAAATGGATGAATAAATATTTAAATAAGCTAGTAATATACGATAAAATAAGAAAATTTTTGGATCCTCATAAAAACGCGATCTCCAACCGCAAATTCTAAGTCCTTCCTTCGGTTATCTGCATAACTCTTCTAAAGACTTTGTGCGGTTTGAATCCTCTGGTGTACCAACTTCACTTTTTCGTTCGCTTCCTCAATCCAAGGCACTACAGTCGGGTTTAAGATTTTTCGTTCACCTTACTCATCCCAACAAATCGGAGATCTACACTTACGACCATAAAGTACTTCCTACGGGGCCATTTGAATTAAAGAATGAAAACTATTGTTATAAGCAAATTCCACCAATGTCAAATACTTACTCCAACTCTCCCCAAAATCCAAAACACAGGTTCTCAACATATCCTCAAGAGTTTGAATCATCCTCTCAGACTGTCCATCGGTTTGAGGATGGTAAGTAGTACTAAAATTCAATCTAGTCCCCAACACTTCTTGTATCTTTTGCCAGAATTTTGAAACAAACCTAGGGTCTCTATCGGACACAATACTTACAGGTATCCCGTATAATCTGATAATTTCATCCAAGTATGACTTAGCTAACTTCTCCAACGGGTATTTTATACTAATTGGCAGAAAATGAGCCGATTTGGTCAATCTATCCACTATTACCCAAATGGCATCATGACCTCTTTGTGTCCTAGGTAACCCTGATACAAAATTCATGGTGATATTTTTCTATTTCCACTCTGGCATCTCTAAAGGTTGCAAAAGTCCTGATGTTCAGCTTTAACCTGTTGACAAATCAAACAGGTCTGGACGAATTGGGCAATTTCCTTTTTCATGCTCTCCCACCAGTATAAACTCTTCAAGTCTTGGTACATTTTATTCCCTCCAGGGTGTACCGTAAACTTCGATCGGTGTGCCTCTTCCAAAATTTCCTTCTTAAGTCCTTCATCCTTTGGCACCACTATCTGATTCCGAAACCTCAATATACCATTAGTTCCCAAGTTAAAATCTGACTTTTCTTCCTTTTTGACTTTTTCCAACCACTTCTGCACTTCAGTGTCCTTTTTCTGAGTCTCTTTGATATGTTCCAATAAAGTGAAATTCACGACAATATTCTCAAGGATTACTTTCCTCGGTTCGAGTCTAGAGTTTCACATACTAACCTCCTCCAACAAGTGCATTTCTTTAATCATCAATCCTGCCACTTGCACTTGATGACTCAAAGCATCGGTCACTACATTAACCTTCCCTGGATGGTACTTTATCGTGCAATCATAGTCCTCCAAGAATTTCATCCACCTACGTTGCCTCAAATTTAGCTCCTTTTGAGAAAATAAATACTTAAGACTCTTGTGGTCGGTAAAAACCTCAAACATTACTCCATAAAGGTAATGCCTCCATTTCTTTAAAGCAAACACTACAGCCGCTAACTCCAAATCATGAGTCGGGTAATTTCCTTCGTGCGGCTTTAATTTCCTAGAGGCATATGCTATCACTTTCTCATTTTGCATTAATACACATCCCAAGCCTTCCTTGGAAGCATCTGTGTAAACCACAAAGCTATCCTTCCTATTCGGTAGAGCTAATACGGGTGCTCTTGTCAAACGTCTCTTTAACTCTTGGAAACTCTCTTCACACTTAGAACTCCATATAAACTTCCCACGTTTCTTGCTTAACTCAGTCATGGGTCCAGCAATCCTAGAAAAATCCTTGATGAATCTCCGGTAATACCCTGCTAACCCTATAAAACTTCGAACTTCAGTAGGGTTTTCCGGTCGCTTCCATTTAGAAATCGCTTCAACTTTGGCTGGATCCACTTTAATCCCATCCTTAGAAAGTGTATGACCCAAGAATGTCACTTCTTTCAACCAAAATTCACACTTGCTGAACTTAGCATACAACTGATGTTCCCTCAAAATTTGTAGAACAATCCTCAAATGTTTCTCGTTATCCTCTATAGTCTTAGAGTACACTAGTATATGATCAATGAATACCACCACAAATTGGTCCAGATAAGGCTTAAAGACCCTGTGCATTAAACCCATAAAAGCAGCAGGTGCATTGGTCAATCCAAATGGCATTACGGCAAACTCAAAATGTCCATACCTCGAGTTAAAAGCAGTTTTGGGTATATCTTTCTCCAAAATCCTCAAATGGTAGTAACACTGTCTAAGATCCAACTTGGAAAATACTACCGCTCCTTGCAATTGGTCAAACAATTCATCGATGTGGGGTAATGGGTACTTATTCTTAATAGTGACATCATTCAAGCCTCGATAATTTATGCACAGTCTTAAACTCCTATCTTTCTTCTTGACAAATAAGACCGGGGCTCCCCACAGTAAATCACTCTCCTTTATAAAACCCCGCTCCAGTAGATCTTGTAATTGTAATTTTAACTCTATCAATTCAACTGGAGCCATTCTATACGGTGTCTTAGAGATAGGTGCTACTCCCGGAGTTACATCAATCTTAAAGGTTATTTTCCTTTTCGGGGGTAAAGACTCTAACTCTTCGCGAAATATATCTGGATACTCCTTCGCTATAGGTATATCCTCCAATCTCACTTTGTCGCCAGGAGTATTTATAAGAAAAGCCAAATATCCTCGAGCTCCCTTACTTAACATATTCCTTGCCCGAATCCCTGAAATAAGTGCAGATGAGGCTAATCTACCCCTCACATCCAATTTCAGGGTCGCCTCTCCCGGAATGCACAATTCTACTATTTTCGTCTTACAGTTCAACTGAGCATTATAACGGACTAACCAGTCCATTCCTAGGATCACATCATACCCTTTAATCGTTAAACCCATCAGATCGGCCAGTAATTTCCGTTCTCCAACCCATATCTCACAATTCTTATACACCAAATTAGCTAGTAAACTTTGATCCCCAGTAGGTGTTCTAACCCCTAAATCATAAGGTAACTTAATTGGCTTCAAGTCTATTCCACTCATGAAATTAGGGTTTACAAAAGAATGCGTTGCACCTGGGTCAATTAAAACCTTAGCTAAACGGTGGAAAATAGGGATCGTATCTTCAACCACCTCAGTAGCATCGGGGATCTGTTGGTAGTCCAATACATAAACCCTAGCAGGTACCTTTGGTCGACTCCTTTGAGTACAACCTCTCATCTTCAGTTTACTTGGAAAATTCGCGAGCTGGTGCTCGGCACTACCACAGAACAAACACTTCCCCAACTTCCTCCAACACTAATTCTCCGAATGATTTGGTTTACCATAGTAACCACAGTTAACTTGAGGTGTCACTGCGGAACCACTAGAAGGCACTCCTCTTGCCTGAACTGACCCACTACGGCCTCCTCTAGATAGAACTCCCCTTGAAGATCCAGCAGTCTTTACTCCTCCCATTCCTCTTCCTATCTTGGAAGGTGCGGTACTTTTACTAGCATGTCCAGAAGTATGACTAGAAAAGTTCCTTTTTTTATTGTGAAAATCCCTAATTCGTATTCTTCCGCTCTCGACTCTTTGCGCTTTCTCTAAAGCCTCAGTAAACATAGAGATTTGGGCTGCAGCCAAGCCTTCCTGGATTTCTACATTAAGCCCTTGTACAAAATGTCTTATCCTCTTCCGCTCGTTGGTCACCAATTCGGGAGCGTACTTCTCGTCGAACTCCCTCGTGAAATTCTCCCAAGTCCAAGGGGTTTGGACTCTCTCCCACTTTCCCTTTATCATGTTCCACTAGGCACGTGCTACTCCCTCAAATTAGAAAGCAGCAAAATTCACTAGCCTATTTTCCGTATAGTCTAAGGCGGCGAATATATTGACCATTCTCTCCAACCAATTCTCCGCTACCTTAGGGTTAGGTTCTCCAGTGAACTTAGGCGGGTTAAACTTCAGGAACCTCTCCAAAGCTCTATCTTCCCCTCTATCCTGGCCCCCGGGCTGGTTAAGTGCTCTTGGACCCTATTTTTCGGCTAACCACTCAAGGATATCAGTCATCCTATTAATGGCAGTAGCCACTTGATTACCCTCTAAATATCCTTGTCCCTGAGTCGGGCCAGTTGTCGATCCCTGATCATTCCCTTGAGGTTGGTGTGACGCCCCGAAAAAAAATGAGTTTGAGAACCCGGAAATTTTCTAATTTTCTAGGGTTTATTTTTTAAACGCCCGCCTTTTCTACATTTTCTTGATTAGAAAAATTCCCCAGATAAAGTTATGAGCAAAGATAGTTTTAAAATGATTTTTCTAGTATCGGTTAGTTTTTGAGTAATTAAAAACGTATTTTGAACGTGGGACCCGCTAGTGCGGTAAATGCATTATATTTTTGACAACTTGTTGGCATTTTGTATTAAGTGATATTATTTTACAAAGTGTTAAGATATTTGTATTGGAGAGACAAAAAGAGAAGTTTTAAATCAAAAGGTGACAAGTGTCACCATCATATTCACTATTGTACTTTTGACCATCTTACCTTAACTTTACTAAAACCAAAATTTGACCAAAAATCAAGCCATTTCTTCCTTCTCATGGCTGAAACTTGGAGAGCAAGAGAGAGAGAAAAACCTTCATCTTTCACTCCAATTTCTTACTTCAATCTTGAGTTTTAACCGATTAAATTGCAAATCACTCCATAAAACTTGCTAGCTAAGGAAGATTGAAGCTCTTGGTGGAGTTGTTTTGGAAGAAAAATCCCTAAGTCATCACCTTTCTTGATATTTGAAGGTATCATGTCTAGCCATCCTTTCTTTGTTCTTGATTATGCTAAATTAGTGACTTGTGATGGCTAAAGAGATGGTTTGATGGATTATATTTTGAGTTGTGGTTGGATGGATGAACTTTTATTATTTTTGGGGATTTTTCTGTTTTAATATAAGTATGATTATGTGGTTATGTATGATGATTGGAAATGATGTTTAATGATTCTAGAAGGTGGAAAAAGTGGAAGATTGCAAGTAAATTCTGTTTTGGAAGAAATCTGGAAAATTAGGGTTCTTGGTTCTTCATTCTGTCCGAAATTTTTGGTCCTAGATAGAGGCCGAATTGGCCTTAGCTCAAAACATGAAAGTTGTAGGGAATGACATTTTAAAGGTGCCTACAAAATTTCAGGTCAATCGGAGTAGCGTAGAGTGAGAAAAGTCGAAATTACTATTGCTGTTCTGGTTTTACCCGAAATTGGGATTTGCGACTGTAATTGGTTGTTTTGGCTGGAATTGTTTTCGAATTGGTTGTTGAGGCCTTCTTATTAAATTTAACCCTGTTTCTTAGCTTTCAGCTGGTTTTGGAATTTCTGGATTTGGACTTGTAGAGCCTGAGTTATGATGTTTCCGCTAGAATGCATTTTGGTGAATCTGTTTTACGTTGTTGATGAAGTATCTTGCATTTTTTACCTGTTTACACTCAAAACTGGGTTGAGTGACCTTCTGTGATGTTGTAGCCCTGTCTTTTAGCTTCGAGATGGTGGGTCTTGTACTCTCATCCGATAAGCGTAGTGAAATTTGTGCCATTACCGTAAAATGAGGACAAAAACTGTTTTTCTGGTTTTGAGCTAAACTTTCATTTCCGGACTTTTCCCTAGCTTGACTTGTCTTTGTACTACTTGGAGTTTGCTGAATGGCTATTGGATGAACTTGTTGTTGTGTGTGTACCTTTGGGTTGGAATGAGGAAATCATGAAGCCATGACGGCTGGAAAAGTTAGCAAATTTAGGGGAAGTGCTGTCCGAACTTTTAAAGGATTTGTTTGCATTGAGTTTGTGATCTAAGACTTGGGTTTGAGTAAGGCAATGCAATATGATGGATAGTTTCGGAGCCGTGGAGGTGAGTGACCTCAAACTATTTCTAAAGTTATTTATGAACCGTTTTCTGCATTATTTACTTTTAAACTGTTTCCAAAGTTACTTTTGAACTGTTTTCTTGCATATCATGCGTGCTTACATGTGAGTGTTCCTTGTTTGCTATATTTCCATGACTTATTGGCTTGTTATTATTGATTGATAATGTGTTAAGTGCTTTCAATGATTGTTAAAACCAGTTTTCTAGGCGAGTGTGTACTTTATCGCACTCGACCTAAATAAATAAGAAATTTTCAATGATTAATGATTAAATGCTGGTTGCGCATGAATGTAAGCCGTTTGGCTGAATTTGGCCCTGCCCTTCGTTACCGATCGACTCGAGCCAGAAGCGGACTCGGTCGGGCGATATGGTGACCCTGGGTGAATTTGGTATACTCGAGTATTACCTTGTAGTCCGGCTACGTCCGGATGGGTGGAGACCGGCCAACGTCCGGAAAAAAAAAAAGATGAACGAATAAAAAGATGAACGAGGGATTATTTATAAAAAAAATGAACGTATCCTTTTCATGAATGTTACTATCGCTTTCCATTGTACATGTTTCTTGAATTATTGATACTCCATATTTAATGTTTTGTAAATGCTGTAATCGTTTATGGACTTACCATGTGATTTATGACATCATTGAAAAGAAATATTGTTAGACCGATTTGATTACCGATTTTTTGGTTACTCGCTGAGCTTCTATCTCACCCCAAAAATATTTTATTCCCCTCCACAGGGCTCAAGGCGAAAGCAGGACTTGTTGTGCTTATTCACGTGATTGGATGGCTTAGTTGGAATTGTTATATTTTGTACCGTTTGGATGTGGAATCATTTTATGTATAGTTGGAAATCGTTTCCGCTTCACTTGTGACATGTAATTATTGGAGAATGTGATGTAATATTTGAGATTTATCTTGTAATCCGTTTGAGGACTTTAGTGAACGACTGAGTCCTGGCGAGAGCTGGGCAGGCGGCCCGCCTAACCCTTTGGTTCGCCCTAGGGGGAGGTGGGGCCGTCACAGTTGGGATTGTCTAGTCCCTCGCCCACGATCTCAACCACTCCTTCGTCCGTCCATAATCCTAGTGGTACCTAGTGCAAGAAATAAAAGTGATCACGCGAGAAATTCCTTAAAATGAGAGCCAATCTTGAAAACATCAAAAATAACAATAATTAACATGTATTTACACTTTAAAGTTCATACAATTAGCAAGTCATGGGGAAAATTACAAAAATATGGCACACAGGTGCTACAAAGGTACTTTTAGTCATGCACGACTAAAGTAAAGTCAAATGACTCAAAAGTAGACCACACAGTCAAGCAAAATACAATGACCTTGGCACTAGTATCACCCCAACTATTTTTAACTACAAAAGTCAAAAGGTCGGTCACTCTAAGCCTAGTCCTCAGGGGCTATCAGGTGGAACTTCCTCCTCAGGGTTCTCCTCTGGATCCTCCTCCGGATCCTCCTCAGCGCCCTCCTGAACAGAACTCTGTACTACCTCCATCACCTCATCAATCAGCATAGTGGCTTCAACCATGATCCCGGAAGCCCGATCACGAACCTCCTCACCTATCCTAGTAAGTCGAACCCTAGATTGCTGAAACTCATCGCGAGTGACCTCAACCGTAGCTACCTCGCCTGCCAATGTCTCCTCAAGCTAAACAATCCTAGCACTCTGAGCATTCACCATAATGCTCAGCTCCTCTACCTCCTAAAGCAGATCTTGGTTGGCATCTACCAACAGACGTCGCTTATCGTCAAGAGCAAATACAAGGTGGTTCGGGTAAGCGTACGTCATCCTACAGGCACATCGAGGATACCTAGTAGAAGGTGAATAACGCACACGAGCTCCTCCACCCGGTGCGCTATAGTAAATGGACTTAAGGGGCTCTACATGGCCATTAGCATGGCCATTACCATTAGCAGCAGGTCCTCCATTCCCATTCTCCATTCCTGCAAAACAACTACAATTGTCGGATTAGAAACTTAAAGTCACAAACTCGCTCAAATATAACTTAGGGTATAACTAGGTTATCTCATTCCTATTCTTAGAAGTAAAGTCTCTAATATATCTCCCAAATAGATCTCTAACCTAGCGCTCTGATACCAACTGTGACGCCCCCACTTCTCCCAAGGGCGAACCCAAGAGTATCCACGGAATGCCCGCCCAGCTCTCGCCAAGACTCAAGACAATTCAATTCAAACTTAACGATACATACCAAATAATACAAGTCTAAAATGAAGAAAAGTCACTTCTTTAACTGAATATCCAAATCTTATATCATGTTCTCAAAGGATACATCAAGTCCCAAAATACAACCATTAAAAGTCAACTAAACATTTACAACCAAGATTCCAATCAAAAGTATAATCTAGTCGGCTTTTCCAAAATCTTCCAATCCACCTGTTAAGGAAAACAAATCTACGGAGTGAGCGATTGCTCGTGAGGCTAAGAAACACACAAGCAAACACATAGTTCAAGTAACAATCACTTACACAGTAGGTAAAAATGTAACATTCAATTCATTAACGGTTCAAGTAGAGAAAGTAAATAGAAATAATTCAAGGATATGGTAGCTCTCAGGAGCTAAGTTCCACTTGCTTCGCCAAACCTCGATCGAATACCTTCCCGCGATGACATTCCATCAACCAGGTCGGTATTTTAAATTCGCAGAACTCCACTTATTTCACAGTTCCGTTCACCATACACCGCACCGGACCCGAACTACTATAAAGGCACTGCTACATGAGTAGGCCAAGCAAGATCTCTCAAATAGATCAAACTTTTCAGTTATCTCATGGCTCACCAAGGTTCCCGACCAAGCCCATGCCGACTGGAGTCCAAGGTTGACCGATGAGTTTGGGCGTCCTCCAGTTCAGTTGTATATCGAGGAGATTCACTCCAACGATATGTATACAGTTTGGTTATAGGTCGAGGAGATTCACTTCAACGACATATGCAGCCATAACATATAATTCAGTTCAATTCAGTTCAGGTAATCCAATTCAATTCAGGCAATTTAATTTCAATTCATTTGAATGAGAACGAGTGCGATAAAGTACACACTCGACTCAGCATTTATCAATTATTCAGTCCATAAGGAGCAATTCACATAATTGCAACAAAACATGCACTTGACACTCACTAATCAAAAACAAGGAAATAGTGCCCCAATGAGGGTTTAGGTGTCCACTGTGAGATCCTCTTGAAGGTCTCCTTGAGTGCCTGAGCAAATAATAATTTACGATCACACACTATCACTTTTAAACCCCTAGTTAACAGGGGAGATTGTACACTTGTACAATCTAAGAAAACTTTATGAAAGAGAGCCTTAATTACTCAGAAATTGATACTCAAAAGTGGGGTTTAATAAGGCAAGCAAAAACTATTTTCCCTCAAGAAATCAAGTCTAAAATGGTCATTCAATATCAAAGGGTAGTGAAGAGTTTCTGAAAGCTCAATTCCCTTCAAGTTCAAAAATTTCAGTTTTAAGGAGTAATCTTTGAAAAATCATATCTTACACTTCGTAGGTCCAAAATTGGAAAACTTGATACTGTTGGAAACTAGTTCCATAGTATTAAAAGTTCCTAAAAGACACTTTTCTAAGCTTCTAAATGGAAAATACTTAAATTTCAGCTTAAAGTGGCTGACTTGCACCATAAGACAGTTTCGATCTTGGTTTTTGGCAAATTTTGAAAATTCGGCAAAATTCATAGAAAGTGAACTAGCCTCTGAAATTCACAGGACTATTAGAGTTCCAATCAAAGTTTTAAACACAACAAACAGAACTAGAATCGGATTTTTGAGTGTCAAGATATAGCAGCTCAAATTTAGCTAAAATTGAGGATTGATTGAACATTTTCCAGATTTGGAAGGGCAACTTCAGTATCTTGTTTGTATATCAAAACAGTCTTAGAATGACACCAAAATTGGTACAATTCGATTTCTATAGGAGGAATATTCCTCTATCAAATTTCATTTGAAAAGTCGCAAGGGAAGAAAGTTAACAAAACAACCAAAGTTTAAGAAAGTTCCAAGGCAAATCTGCCTTCTCGCTTTCTTTTTCTTTTTCAAACACTTTTCCCAAAGAAATCAACTCCAATCTAACTCATTTGTGAAACAAAGGTGTGACAGCCCCACTTCCCCCTAAGGCGAACCAGAGGGTTCGGCGGGCCGCCTGCCCGGCTCTCGCCGGGACTCAGTTGTTCACTAAAGTCCTCAAACGAATTACAAGAATAAACCTCAAATATACATCACATGGTCCACAAATATACATCCAAGTCTCCAATAATTACATGTCACAAATGCAGCGGAAACAATTCCCAACTATACATAAAATGATTCCAAATCCAAACTGTACAACATAAAGGCCATCCAATCACGCGCACAAGTACTACAAGCCTTCCTTCGCTTTGAGCCCTGTGGAGGGGAATAAAATATTTTTGGGGTGAGCTAGAAGCTCAGCGAGTAACCAGAAAATCAGTAATCAAATCGGTTTAACAATATTTCTTTTCAATGATGTCATAAATCAAATGATAAGTCCAGAAACAATTACAACATTTACAAAACATTAAATATGGAGTATCAATAATTCAAGAAACATGTACAATGGAAAGCGATAGTAGCATTCATGAAAAGATACGTTCGTTCTCCTGTCATTTCCTTTTTTTTTTTTCATTTGAAATTGCATCATTTTCCACCAACCTCCACCAACCTACAAAGGTAATACTCGAGTATACCAAACGTTCACCCAGGTCCCTAATCGCCCGACCAAGTCCGTTTCTGGCTCGAGACGACCGGTAACAAGGGGCAATGGCCAGTTCAGCCCAAAAGGCTTACATTCATGCGCAAGTAGCATTTAATCATTTATCATGAAAATTTCACATTGATTTAGGTCGAGTGCGATAAAATACACACTCGCCTAGAAAGCTCGTTTTGGAAATCATTCAAAGCACGTAACACGTTATCAATCAATAATACAAGTCATGAAGTCAAGGAAATATATCAAACAAGGAACGCTCTCATATAAGCACGCATGATATGCAAGAAAACAGTTCAAAAGTAACTTTGGAAACAGTTCAGAAGTAACTTTGGAAACAGTTCAGAAGTAAATAATGCAAGAAACGTTTCACAAGTACTTTGGAAATAGTTTAGGGTCACTCACCTCCATGGCTCAGAAACCATCCATCATATATCATTGCCTTGCTCAAATCCGAGTCTTAGATCACAAACTCAATGCAATCAAGTCCTTTAAAAGTTCGGACAGCACTTCCCCTAAATTTGCTAACTTTTCCAGCCATCATGGCTTCATTATTTCCTCATTCCAACCCAAAGGTACACACACACAACAAAAAGTTCATCCAATAGCCATTCAGCAAGTTCCAAGTAGTACTAGTACAAGTCAAGCTAGGGAAAAGTCCGGAAATGAAAGTTAAGCTCAAAACCAGAAAAATAGGTTTTGACGTCATTTTGCGGTAATGGCACCAAAGGTACTACGATGGTCGGATGAAGGTGAAAGACCCACCGTTTCGAAGCTAAGAGACAGGGCTACAATATTTCAGAAGGTCACTCAACCCAGTTTCGAGTGTAACCAGGTCAAAAATGCAAGATACCATACCAGAATCACAAAAACAGATTCACAGAACGCATTCTAGCGGAAACATCATAAATCAGGCTATATAACTCCAAATCCAGAAATTCCAAAACCAACTGAAAGCTAATAAACAGGGATAAATTTCATCAGAAGGCCTCAACAACCAATTCGGAAGCAATTCCAGACAAAACAACCCATTTCAGACGCAGTTCTAACATCCTGATGAACCCAGAACAGCAACAGTAAATTCGGCTTATCTCATTCTACACTACTCCAATTTACCTGAAATTTTACAGGAACCTTTAAAACATCATTCTATACAACTTTCATGTTTTAAGCCAAGGCCAATTCGGCCTCTATATATGAGCTATAAATTCGGACAGAATGAAGAACCAAGAAACCCGAATTTTCCAGATTTCTTCCAAAACAGAAATTGATTGCAATTAATCACTTTTTCCACATCATAGAGTCCTTAAACATCATTTCCAATCATCATATATGACCCCATAATCATATCCATATGAAAACAGAAAAATCCCCAAAAATTATAAAACTTCACCAATTCAACCAAAATCAAGATATAATCCATAAAAGTGCATCTTATACCACCACCAATCATGAATTGAACATCATTAGAGGAAGGAGAGGGGTCCTTCACAACTCACCTTAGCAATACAAGAGATAGAGCAACTAACCACCTTAGCTTTCCAAACAACTTCACAACCAAGCTCAACTCCACCAAACTAAGAGGTTTTATGGAGTAATTGGAAGATTAATCGGTTTAATTGAAAGATTGGGCAAGATTGGAGACTAGAAAATTGAGATCTTTTCTTTCTTTTCCTTTGAGAGAGAGCCGGCTATGAAGCTTTAGAAATAAGGATGATTTTTGGCAATTTTTTGATATTTATTTGGTAAAGGTAAAGGTAAAGTCAAATGGTCAAAGTCCAAGACTTAATCTTATGGTGACACTTGACACCTTTTGGTTCAAAACTTATCTTTTTGTCTCTCCAATACAAATATCTTAACACTTTGTAAAATAATATCACTTAATACAAAATCCCAACAAGTTGTCAAAAATATAATGCATTTACCGCACTTGCGGGTCCCACGTTCAAAATACGCTTTTAATTTCTCAAAAACTAACCGATACTAGAAAAATCATTTAAAAACTATCTTTGCTCATAAACTTTATCTGGGGAATTTTTCTAATAAAGAAAATGTAGAAAAGGCGGGCGATTAAATAAAATAAACCCTAGAAAATTAGAAAATTTTCGGGTTCTCACACTTATACTTTTCGGGGCCTCACAAAAGGTCTAAGAAACATCCATTATACATTTGGTAGGTGATTGACCTCAGAATTTTCAAAACAACAAGTCCCAAGTCAAGATAGGCCATTCGGCAAGACAAAATTAGGGTTTTCCAGATTTGGTACAGCTCGGGAGTTGGACTATATCTCACTCAATTCAACTTGAAATCGAACATGACTGGTGGCGTTGGAAACTAAATTCAACAGCCTACATTTTATCAGAAGAACAGCTGCTACAATATTCTCGGTTGCACTGACAGAACAGGGCTGTCGACTTTGATTAGTCACTACAGATGTTCACTTCGAATTAAAAGGTGCATGATACACCGTTAGAAAACTACAAATGTCTAGTTTCAAATGCCATAAACGGCACTTGATTTTGACGTCCGAGCAAAGAATTATGATCCTTCAAATGTGCTCTGTCCAGACACCCGAACACTGTTTTCCAGATTTGTACAAATTTCAAAATTTCAACTTTTACCCAACTAATTCACATGATTTTTGGTGGAAACTTTTCACACATCATATACAACATATCTACATCAAATTCATGGTCATTTAAGCATCAAAAATTTGAACCAAGTGCACGAAAATAACTGGACAAAATTCGGCCACTTCCTGCACAAGTTTCCTTCGGTTTTCTTTTCACTCTTCTAACTTATATCCACTTGATTAACACATAATTAACACCAACAACACTCATAATCACCATATTAGTCCAATATATCCATTGTGGGATTTCATAGAGCCCACTCCAACATTTAAACTCAACCCACAACAATAATCATGAAGCTACAAGCTTCCTAGCAAAATTTAACCAACTAGAACTAAGATTAAGAGACCGGATAATGACCTTCTACTCCTTGGTGTAAAATAAAAAATTTTGCACCTCCAAGACCCAAGAAAAACCATGAGAAAGATGCTTCCTTTCTAGTCCAAGTGAATCTCCAAGTGAAGTGGAAGTTGTGTGGTGAATTTGGAGTGAAATGGTTGGAAGATTGGAAGTGAAATGAAGTGAAAATTTTGTTCTCCTTCCTTAGCTAAGTTTTGACCAAGCTTGAGAGGGAAGAGAGAGATTATGGCTGGTGATAAAGCTTCTTGGAGAAGCTTGGTAGTTGGTGGTTCAAATTTAAGCAAAAGTCAACTTTGAATAGTGTTTCCCGCGCACGCGTTTCATGTCCGTTTTCTCTCGGGTTTGTTTCACTTGTGCACTAAACCTTTAATGTACTTCCTTTAACACTATTATTATTCACTCTTAGTAGTCTAAAATAAATTTCTAAAGTCCTTCAATTAGTCGCGCGCGTGAAAACGCGAACTTCCGACTCGCACGCGTTAAAGCATAATTTCTAAGAAATTCTAGTAACAATAATATAACTAACTAATACTAAGGTAATTAAGCATAAAAATACCTATTTTAAGACTAACATATGAGTTCTCAAATCTCCAAGGTCACTGTACTCTCAAATCGACTATTGTCTCGAAACGAGTATTCACTAAATCTCACTAAACAAGCTTCCCAAAATTAAATTTATTAACGGAACATTTTAAAAATATACGCAAGTTATAGTTCCATATAAATGGTTCTAAAAGGGTTGAAATAAATTATTCAGAGAAAACGGGTGGATAAATATTTAAATAAGCCAATAATATGAGTTTAAAATAAGTAAATTTTCGGGTCCTCACACATACAAGTGCTGTCTTCATCTTCTCAAAGCTGGCTTCCTTTCTTTCTCTTGCTTAGCTCGTATTCAAGCTCATACTCCTCATGTAACCTCACTTGATCCTCATATACTTGTCTAGGGGTAAGAGGAACAAGAGTAATCTTTCTATCATCATGCATGAAGGAATACTTGTTAGTTCGACCATCGAAGTGGACAACTTTGTCATATTGCCAAGGACGACCTAAAATCAAGTGACTTGCTTGCATTAGTACCACATCACACACTACGTCATCTTTATACTTACCAATGTCGAATGGCACCTTCACTTGTCTATAAACAAGTTCACCACCATTATTATTTAGCCATTGAAGTCAATATGGCTTAGGGTGCTTGGTGGTTGGAAGAGACAATTTCTCAACCATGAACAAGCTTGCCATGTTTGTGCAACTTCCTCCATCGATTATTAGACTACACAACTTGTCCTTGATGTGACAATGAGTGCAGAACAAATTATCCCTTTGCTCATCTTCATCTTGTAAAGCTCGGGCAGCAAGCACTTTTCTTGCAACCAAGACTCCAACATTCCCCTCAAATGGCAATTCTTCCTCTGAGTTGTCACTTTCCTCGACTAACGGTGGCATACCTTCATAATCATTCTCATTGTCTGACACAACCCCTCCATTAGGCAAGACAAGCATGGTTCTTTGGTTTGGGCATTGAGATACTATATGTCCAAAGCCTTGACACTTGAAACACTTAGTCTCCCTACTTTGCGGTTTTGGAGTTCGTGTACTAGCTTCAACTTCGGACTTAGTTGCTGGTTTTACCTCATGTAGTTTCAGTTTTGGTAGTTGAGAAGGAACCAAACTCTTATCTTCACCTCTTGAAGGAGAACTTCGCCAATTTCCAGCTTGATAGTTAGCATTGGGGTGAGTGTTACCCCTCCTCTTGAGGCACCTTTCCACCTTCATGGCCTTGTCCATCAACTCACTCATATCTAGGTAGTGATGGAGCTCAACTATCTCAGCAATTTCAAGCCTCAAACCATTTAAAAATCTGGATATTGTGGCTTCTAAATCTTCTTGCACGTCGGCCCTCATCATAGCCATCTCCATCTCTTTGTAATAATCCACCACGGACAAGTTCCCTTGAGTGAGAGTTTGCAGCTTATGGTGCAAATCGCGATGATAGTAATTCGGTATGAACCTTTTTCTCATTAACCCTCACAATTCATCCCATGTCTCAACTGCACGTTCACGGTTTCTCCTCATACTTGTTTGCAATTGATCCCACCAAATCATGGCATAATCAGTGAACTCAATTACTGCAAGTTTGACTTTTTGTTCTTTCGTGTAGTTATTACACTCAAAAATCATCTCTATCTTTCTTTCCCATTCCAAATAAGTCTCGGGGTAGGATTTCCCTTGAAAAGCTGGAATTTTTAGCTTTATACCCTTGATAGGTTTATCACTTTGTCGGCCATTGCGTTGCTCCAACTGTGGATATCTCGCACACCCCTCCTCATCATTGGAGCTTGCTGATTCTTCCACATGTATCTTCCTTGAGCCAGATTTGGACTTTTTTGGAGCAGGTCGCGATTTGTAGAGTTCTGCATGAATTGGCTCCAATGCTTGAATCAACATCTTGCTAAACTTGTCCTCCAACATCTCTGTAATAATTCGAACATCAAGAGAGTTGGAAGCTCCTTCAACACTACTATTGGATTTACTTCTAGCTCCATCCGCCATTGTTATTAGGCCTGCAAAATTATTAGTTGAACCAAAGAAATTCCTCACGCACTCCCTGAGTATTTACTCTCACACTCATGTTTGCACGTAAGCGTTTAATTCCCTCTACTTAGCTCACAAAATAAGTATGCAATAATGTCAAGACCTAGACAGATTCTGGTGAGAATGATGCGGATCTTGTACCAGAATTTGGATGTACTAGTCACTCAAAATATTGCTGGAAGGATTGCTCTACAAAATCAGATTTGATTTGGGACAACACGGACACAAAATCTGGAAAGTAATGGACTTGGACAAGACAACTAGAATTAGGAAACTATGACTCTTGTAATCCCAAAACTGATTTGGGTCATATGGACTAAAACTCGACTCGACTAGAATAGGAAATAAAGTCTCGAAAATGGACACAATGTGGCTAGACAAACTAGATTTAAAGGCTGGAGCAAAGACTCAATGTGCCAGAAATTTTGGAACTTAGAATAAACACTCTACCGATTTCTTGTGGCTAGAATTTGGAAACTGGTTTAGTGACCAGGTTTGGAAACTTGTTTTAGGGGAGCTTGGGTTCGTGTTTTTATGAAACAAGAAGTGGTTTCAAGACTTCCCTAACCGGCTTACTCAAGTCCAAGTTGGACAAGGTGTTGCTACCGGATTTTGGCAGGTAATAAACCAAGTCAATTTAGAATTCCACTTGCAAGCTTTTCTTGAGGTTTGATCCGTAGCAGATTTGCTTCTTCTTCTTTCTCTTTTTTTTAATTCTTTTTTTTTAACACGGATCAGACTTCTCCTTTTTTTTTTTGGGTTCAAGCTTGCCAAATCAAACACAATAGCAGCCGCAAGTTATCAACTTCAAGAGGGTGAATTAAGGTTTCCAAGAATCTTCAAGATTTGGAAAACTTTTGGCTCAAGAATTTCAAGAACCCTATTATACTACCTCTGGACTTCAAGATTTTCAAGAATTTGTTCAAGATAGGTCAAGAAATTCAAGACTTTTGTCCAAAAATTTCAAGAACTATGAGCACCTTTCAAGAAATCAAGAGGACCAGCCACGGATTGTACTTGATGACAAGAAACAGTCGCGGATTGTATAAGAAAGAGGTTCGTCCAAAATTTTTTTTGACTCTATTTGACACAAGACCTGAAGACAGAACAATCAAACACAAAACAAGATAATACACACGATTTGGACAAAGAAACAAGAACGGACAGCAAGGAACACACGACAGCCAAGGAGACAATGCGGACAACAAGAAACAATGCAAACCCTAGGGACTCAACACATAAGCTAACTTCGGATAGATTTGACAAATAAACAAGACAAGATTCACGAAGAAAAACACCAAGATAAGTCATGAATTGGACTACACAAATTCGGACAGCAAGGTGAAACAAACGAAACCTTAAACCACACAAAACAAGAAGGGATATAAAGTTGATACCTCTAACTAGCTCTTGATACCAGATGATACAATTCTTGAAGCGGCAAAACGAATCAAGAACGTGAACCAAAAACCCGGATCTAGGTTAGGAATCAACATTTGGTGATGGAGTTCGTAATCTATCTTGGGCCGCACAAGAAAGATTAGAACGGATAGGACAACACCACAATCAAGGTGACTACTTGATTGATAAGTTGACGAATCACCTTAGGGCAACTCTAAGATGTTCAATAGTGGCTTCACAAGCCAAGAAGAACTCTTTCATTAACGAATGAAATCTAGAAAATTTCTTAATTTTATTCAATGAGCCCTAAAACGTTAAAGCAAAGGCTTTTTATAGGCTTTTACAAGACCAAACTCCTAATCCAACTAAGAAGTAAGAAACTTAACCCTAACACCAATTAACTTCTATGAATGAACTCCAATTGGGCTACTAACTATGGTCAACATGACCTTGAGCCCTTTTATTAACTAATTGACTAAGATGACCAAACTCAAATTTTGGAATTAACCAAACGACATAAAACAATGGAAATAAGCGACAAACAACTCATAAAGGAGACCATTCGGCCAAGACACAATGAAACGACTCTAGCTTGATTTAAGCGGACTTGATAAACTTTAACACCAACTAGTCTCGTATCATTCTTTGAATAAGGTTGTTTCATATCTGAAAGCATTTCTTTTTGAAAAGATTATTAGTATCATCCAATTGTTTTGTAAACATCAAAAGATAGGGACCAAGATTAACAAATCTTCACATGTACGTTAGATTTGAGCTAAAACAAAGAAGTTTACGAGGAAGAACATGATTTGCTCCAAAACATTTTATTACTCATAATTTCCAACTTTGAACCTCAAGAGTCTTGCCTTGTTTTCTTTAAAATTCTTGACTATAATTGGCCTACTTATGCTCCATATTTCGCTTAAGACATTGACCTATCATTCACGTGGGTATTCCCCTAAATTTGAACAAGAAAATGGTGCAATTTTGAAAATTATTTTGGGGGTAAAATCGGAAAATTGATGTGTCTTCTAAGTGAAATTTTGAAACTCCAAGTTTCTTATTTCTATTTGCTTTGAGTTGCTAGACTCTTGATGTATTATCTAACCGCAGGACTCAAGAGTATCCAAGAGGACAAATCAGAGTTTGAAGTGGAAAGATTGTGAACAATTTAGTGAGTGTTCCAACAACATGTTAGGACTATGTGACTTGCTTGATTGATGTTTCATGTGACTTGTTGCTCAAAATTGCTAGGTATCTTGACTTGTTATTGCATAGACGACTATGCACTTTATCGCACTCAACCTCCTTAAACTTGAATTTCATGATTTTGAATGCAGACTTGAATGTGCATGTGTATGAGTGTAGGTCTAATGTGTACTTGATCACATCGACTAAACTAGACCCTTTGTTGAAACCCTTATTCGAAACTAGCCTTAGCGAGGTTGGATAGGTTGGACAGCCTTGGGTAACAACTGGAATCCCTATCCGAGACTAGTCGATGAAATGTTAAGACTGGACAGTTAAGTAACCTGAACAAGTGAATGAAATGTTTAGACGTGACAAGTGATTTGAACACATGACATGCAATACTTGAGCATTGGGTGCTCGTGTGCTTTACCCCTATGTCTTCACTTGTGACTATTTTGAAAGTCGATTGTATGCCTTCATCACATCGGCTATCTTGATACTTGGGGCTCTAAACCCAAACCCCATTGACTAGTGGTCGAATCGAACCAGCAAAGGATTGGTCTAGAAGATTGATGAATCATGGATAGTGTTTCTTGTTTTGACGTTCGGTCCCTGTACAGAGGGATAATCAGAGAAACGGTATTAACGATAAGCGGTGATCTACGAACATTATAATTTCATGATTGATGGAGTGTCAACAGATCCTGGACAAACTGTTATGGAATCTGCTCTCGAGAGTAGACTGTATCCTTTTATGTGTATATATTATTTACTACACATTGTTAAATGAGTTATCTGGATATTACTTGTTTCATGAAAGACGTGATCATGCCATCATGTGAATGTTATAGTGCCTGATAGTTTCTAGTTCATCTCTTTATTTGTTTTTCTTAACAGGGTGTGGAGATGATAGAGATGAGGATAGTAATAGTTTGTAATAAGAAAACCTGATCTTGTATTTGGCCGGCACATTGTATTATAGTGCTAGTTGTTTAAACTCTTCTCTTTTAGCTTATACTTTATTTTGAATATTGGGATGTTTTGTAGTATGTAAATGCTATATTGAAGACTTTAATATTATGGATTGGAGTTTGTGAGTGAGCCCTACCGAGACTTGAACATGCAATCCGCCAAACCCTTGGGTACGCCTAAGGGGAGGTGAGGTCGTCACAATAGATATAGAAGTGGTGGTGTTTTTTGCTACAGAATGGAAAATGAAAAAAAAAACTTTGACTAGCACTATATGATTGCTATAAAAAAAAGAAGAAGACATCATTGTCAAGAGAAGAAGGAAACTTATAGAGGAGGTATGATATGAGTGTTTATCTCTCTTCCCTCTCTTCAAATTCGTAGGGTTTTGGCTCTTCTAATATGGCAGCTTTTTGGTAGCCTAATCAGCTATCTGGAAGCATATAGCTTGCTTTAAAGTGCTTTGTGACGATGGTTTTAGGTAGAGCTGCAACTCCTGATGCTTTATCTTTGTTACCTGACCTGGGCATATAAGAGTGAACCTGCACTTTGAATATCAAAACCGGATATTGAGAAGTTGGCGGAACCCTTCCGTAATGCATTGATAAGGTGTTTTGCTTTTAGCCATTCTGGTGTGGTAGTCATTCAAAAATCTTTTGTGTCCTTGGGGCTTAAAGGACATTGTTTGGTAGGACTGATGGATGCAAATCACATTCTTATTCACCCTACGCTTGAAGAGGATTATACCTATTTATTTATACATAAACTTGATTTATTAACAGCTCACCTATGTAATTTCTAATGGATAGTGGATTTCAAGTCAAATCAAGAATTGTTTATTGCTCTTATATTGGTTAATTTTTGCAACTCCCTTTACTGTTCTTTAATAAGAAGTATATTTATAAATTGACTTCACTACATGGTCGTCCTTTACAGATAGATTCGACGATAAGTGATTTGAAAAGGCATTTGGTTGCAATAAGTTTTAGTTGAGATGGATGTAACTAAAGCTCTATTAAGAGAATATGGATTGGAGATGATTCGTGTGGGCAATGGCAAAAGATAGAATATGATAATTGGCCACAGTTTTATACATTTTGTACAATTAAAATTTCACTTGAACAGGTGACATCAACTACTGATAATGTTTGTGATCATTCAACTCATTCAGATCATCAAGTGAAGAAAGGTTTTGGAAATGATAATATCCAATAGGATACGGCTCAAGTGGACAGGTCTACGGAGTTGGATTCAGAGGATGAGGCACCTATCACGATTTTCAATTCCTTTATGACTTTGAAAAGGCTGATAGATTCCTTCATTGATAAGAAGATAAATGTGTCTACCTCAACTTCCGCTAATGCTTCTCTTATAGGTATGTTCCTCAAAGGTAGGGCACTATCTAGGTTGAGATGAAGAAGATCATTTGAAAAGTTGTCGGGCGAGATAATGCATCGAGTTAGCTGTTGGATTTTTAGTCACGGCTTAGCCAAAAGTTGCAGGAGATGGAACTTCTAGAAACTCAGTGTCCTCGTGGGGCAATCATGGATGTGAAGTGTGAAGACTTGAAAATTCACCTATATTTTCCTTATAATTCTCTTTTATTTTGAATAAGTTGATTTATAATTCCTTTACTACTAAATTTACTCCCTCAATAGTTGTAATAAATAATAGAATTGAGAGTTTTACTTTTACATATAGAGTAAATTAGGGTTTTCGTGCACTTTGGTCGTGTGATCACTTGGTGAGGTGTGTGTACTAAATTTGGTGGATAAGAGTGAGTATTAGGTAAGAGGAAGTGTGTGATTAGAAGTGCAAATGATAACTTAGTGAATCATAAGTTAAAACAAAAGTACAAGGGAGTTAAGGAAAATAGCCTTGAACCGACGTGCACCGTTTGTTACCGATTGAGTACACCACTTGACCAATACTTTCTTACCCTAATCTCCTTGTTTTTATTTCACTTAATCCTCCTAAATTAACCCTTAAGTTAGCTGAAATTGTTGACCAAAAACAAGAGGAAAAGAAAAAAAAAAAAAGGAAAACTTGGTTGCCAAGTGTTGGCAATCCTAGATAGCTTTGACCAAATGAGTTTTCTTTCTTCTTATATTTTTTCTTGGCCCATTTTTCTTCATTTTTCTCTTGTGTTGGCCGAAACTTGGAGAGAAAAAATAGAGAGAGAGAGCTTCAATTTTCATCTTGATTCTTGCCTTGTTTGAGTTGAAATCACAAAAATAAACCGAACAAACTTGCAACAATGTGACAAGGAAGCTTGGGGTGGAGTGATCTTGCATAGGTAGCCTTGGTTTTGTGTTTTTCCTTGAGGTTTGAAGGTATTAAGCTAAGAAACTCTTCTTATCTCTCTTATCTTGCATTTTATTGGTGTAGATGACTTGAATCTTGGAATACTATGGATAATACTCTAGGTTTGGTGTAGATTAGTGAAATTTCAGCTAGGGTTTTGCAATTTTCAGCCTTGATTTGTGTTGTGTAACAATAATATGTTGGTTTTGAGCTTGGTTTTGGACTTGTGAGGTGATTAGTAGCCTTATTATGACCTTTTGGATTTAAAAGAGGAAATACCAGCTTTCTTAAGAATTTTTCAGCTTTGGTATTGGATGATTATTTGCTAGAAATGAGTTATAATTGGATGGTTTATGGACTAGATTAAGAGCTATCTTTATATTCTTACTTGTAGTGTTGATTTGGGGTTGATTTGGAAAGAAAATGAAACGTTGAATGGTTGGAAAAATTGGTAAACACAAAGGAAATGCTGCCCGGTTTTCTTTCGTGGGATAAGTGAGTGAATACGGAAATAAGTGTGCGACTTGTGAGCGATTTGGGACTTAGTTATGTAGGGCTGCTTAGGTTGACCTTGTGAGTGACTTATAAGCTAAAATTTTGCCAAAAGTGTATATTTTTCAAAGACAAAGTAGCGACCACTTTAAACAAGATTTTCTCGTCTCTTATACCAAGTTGCGAACTTAAACATTTTAATCGCTTCTTTATCGAAACCAAAAGAGCGAGCATGAATTTTCTAGGATTTGACAAGTAAAATGAATACTACTTAAACGAGTTTCATTTACTTGATTTTCTTTAAGCGAAACTCCCATATTTTGAGACCCTGGTTGATTGCAAATTGTTAAACGGTATTTTATCGCAGATTTGGACTCCAGCCACGGAGTTGAACGTGAGCTTGGTTTTGGAAAGCAATAACTCATTGGTGAGTGTTTCCAAATGCATGTTTGAACTTATTACTTGAATGAATCATTTTGTTTGATAGGACAAGGGTGTACTTTATCGCACTTGCCCTAATGTGACTTATTATTGTGTGTTGGTTACAAATGGTTTGATATATATATATGTGCATGACTTGAACACTGCCTAGGATCCTAACCCTATTGGTTAGTCAGTTGAATCGAGCAAGTAAGGGCTTGGTCGAGGAGACTGGCGAGCCATAGGTACTGTTTCTTGTTTATTGTGTAATCCTTTGGATATGGTCCATTGGATTCGGTATACTCGAATATTACCACCACTGTTATTTTTGAGTTCGGGTCCGGTAGGGGGTTGATTGGTAGAAAGAAATTGGAATTAAGTGGTGATCTACTGGACTGGTTACTCTGTTTGAAAGTTGACAAAATGTCAACTACTACTTGGTGAAGCTATGACGGAGCTAACTTGTAAGAACAACTGTATCCTTTTACTTGGAAATGTGGATATCTAATGATTTGCTATTTGAAGTGTTATTGCTTATTTTATAAACTCTTAGACTCGCTACTTTGATATTTCAAGCTTTACATAGTGGTCAACTTGCTACTTGATTCTTGCATACTATTTGTAACCTCACCGAGATTTGGCTCACCCTATTAGTTTTGTTTTCCTTACAGGGGAATTGAGCGCGGGCGTGAGGTTGGTACAGGTTAGCATAGTCTAGTTTTTGAATTTTTGTGATTGTACTTGCGCTAAGGCTCGATTAGGGTTGTAAGCGCTCTGGAACTTGAATCTTTTATTATAATTGGAAATGTATGAACGTTGAGTTGAAACTGGGTATAAATGTACATTCTAAGTTTGGGAACTATTGTTTCATTTACTTTTGAAGTTGTAACTTGTTTTCTTGAAGTGAGTGAGCGAGTCCTGACGAGAGTTGGGAAGGCAGTCCGTTAAACCCTGGGGTATGCCCTAGGGAGAGGTGGAGGTCGTCACAGGTGGTATCAGAGCCATTTCGCGTGGTTTCGGCGCGGGGTAAACTTGTGCCGAGTGGTGTTATGGTCCCTATTATGTGAATGAGTAAAGGATTAAGTACTCTTCTAGAACATAAGCTGTGAATCATGAATGTTATAGGCGTAAAACCCTTATCATGATACTTGTATGTCAGGTAGGAATCTCTAATATAGGTGATTTACTCTTAGAACCGACCGGTTCGAGTTGTGAATTATTCTATTTTGGGATTCTTGTACCCGACTACCAAAGAATTGACACTTTTATGATGGTTACGAATGAAATTGAGGTAAGTGTGGAAGATGTGCTTAGATCATGCGTATATGAATTGTTTCTGAATCGAAAGAATAGGTTATTGCCTTGGATTGGCATTACTAATGATGTATTTGAATTTGTACCTGCAATTGAAGTGGTTTGCACTTTGACTAATTTGAGATGCTTGTGGAGAAAGTAGTACGGGTGAACTTGGCCAAGGAAGGCTAATGGAACGTAGCTCCTAGTGACTCAGGAGCCAGCTACACCTGAAGAGGTGGTGGAGTCAGCTGGATCAGTGACAAACTAAGTTAGGGATCAGTGACAAACTAAGTTAGGACATAGTAGGGAATAGTTGGGATGACACGTCATCTTTTGTTTTGCTTTCGATATTGACATGTTACGGTTGATGTATATAGCACACTCTTTTGTTCTATGTCCTTTGGTTGCTATAAGTACTTGATTTTGTTAGGGGGTAATATGTATAGTACTTCACGACTTGATATGTGAATTGCTATGATATGTATATAAAGAAAGTGTGATATTTTAAATGTGCTCTATCATTTTCACTTTATAATTTGGAAATATTTTTATTGAGCTTTATAGTTACATTAGTTTGCTTATACCTATATAGTCTATTTTTTCAAAAAGAGGTATGGAAGGCAGGCGAAGTTAGGGACGTGGGACTAGTCGAGGATGCGGTTCTAACCGTGGACGTGGGGCTAGACGAGTACAAGAACAAGTATAAGAATCGAGAGAAAAGAGAGATGCGACGGCCGAGCAACAACCTAAACCTAGGGTTGAACGAGGGGATCAAGTAGCAGCGGTGTGACGCCCCCACTTCTCCCAAGGGCGAACCCAAGGGTATCCGCGGGACGCCTGCCCAGCTCTCGCCAGGACTCGAGACAAATCCAATTCAAACCTAGTCTAATACCAACAATGAAAGTCGGAATAAAGGTACGAAATCATTTCCATACATAAATATCCAGTCTTACATCACAATTTCAAATTTACAATCACTTTTTCCAAAATATACAACCTCCAAAATGTCTAGTCGATTACAATTACAACACTAATACAAAAGTACCTCAAGTCGGCATTTGCTTAACTCCCTCCAATCGGGTTCCGGTTAAGGAAAACAAACTAATGGGATGAGCCAATACTCAGTGAGGCCAAGAAACACACATGCAAACATGTAATCCAAGTAGCCACAAATTACATAGTAAGTAAAGCTATAAGTTCGAATAATTCACATTTCGAATAGGAAAAAAAATAAACAGAAACAATTCAAGGATACTGTAGCTCTCAGGAGCTAAATTCCACGTAGTCGAGTCGAAGTCTTGATCACATCTCATGTTGACACTCCGTCAACCACATAAGTATCAAATCCATAGATACACCACTTTACTTCGAATCCCGTCACCGTTACACCCCCTTACCGGGCCCGCTCATCAAAGTTTTTGATAATACTCGAGTATATCATGTGACAGCCCCACCTCCCCCTAAGGCGAACCAAAGGGTTCGGCGGACCGCCTGCCCAGCTCTCGCCAGGACTCACTCATTCGCATCAATTAAAATAATGTACAACCTCAATAATAAACGAAATAATGGTTCCCAAGTTTGGAACATACGGATACATTCATTTCTATCTCAACCATCCATACAGTCCCAAATACATCAAAAGATTTAAGTTCTCAGTACATTCAACCCTAATCGAGCGACTGATGCGAGTACAATTACAAAATTCAAAACAACTAGACAACACTAGTCTGTACACATCTCACGCCTCGCTCGTACCCCTGTAAGGAAAACAAATGGCGTGGAATGAGCTAAAAGTCCAGTGAGGTTCCAAATAGCAAATTGACCATTATTTATAAGTACAAGTTTTCGATATAGCAAAGTAACGAGCATGAAGAGTTCATAAAAGTGAGTAATAACACTTCAAGTAGCAATCCCAAAATGAGCGAGTGTAAAGTTTTAAAAGAAACAATAACACTACAAGAAACAATAATCTCAAAGTATAAGGATACGAATGGCTTTCAGGAGCCAAATTCCCAATGCATCACCAGGAGCTTGATCACGTAATAGCTGACACTCTGTCAACTTTCAAGTAAGTAACCAGTCCAATAGAACACCACTTACACTACTCTCCGTCCACCATTCAAATCCCCTACTGGGCCCAAAATCCTCAATAAACACGGGTGGTAATACTCGAGTATACCGATTAGTCGAGGAGATATCACTCCACTCGACAATCAAGAGACCCAGGGTTCGTTACCCAATCGACAAGCTCTTGCCGGCTCGACTCGAGTAACTTGCCGCAGGGTTTCTGGAATTCCAGGAAGTGCGCACATCATAAACAAGTATATCAAATCAATTTCAACAATAAACAAGTATATATCAAATAAGGGCAAGTGCGATAAAGTACACTTTTGCCCGATCAAACCAATCATATATCATTTAATCATATTGATCAAGTATTGGAAACAAGTGTCTAGTTCAATCAGGTATTTGGAAGCACTCACCAAAATGAAGTGCCCCTAGTAATCACGTCTGGGTTATACTCCGGGTTCGGAGTCTAAATCTGCGATAAAACTTTGTTTCAGAACTTTAAAAATCGACTAAGGTTCGAAACGTAGACGTTTCGTTCAATAAGAATCAAGACATGGAAATTCACTTGGGGAATATTCGTGAAACACTCGCTCGCTTTTCAAACTATATAACTTTGTAACATTTATACTTGGAAATACTATTTGAGTCGAAAGTACAAGGAAAACATACTCCTAGTAGTCATGACTTTATTTCTTAAGGGTACAAGTTCGGCCAAATCCTTACTGATATACCTCGATAAAAGAAGACGCCAATATCCTAAATAGTTCAAGTGGTAATCGCTCTTAACCCTTACTCAAGTTGCAAGTATGTCTACCTAGCCCTTGAGGGTAAATTTGGGCAGCACGCCCCTTGTATTTTCCTATTTTCCAGCCAATTATGGCCTCATTCTGTCGCGCCCCATTTTTTATAAGAAAAATAAATGGTTTAAAAAGTGAATTTCTTGATTGGAAAAATGAATTTTGATTTACAAAGAAAATGAAGAAAAATATGGGTCTAAATGGGACTTGAAAATGCGACGATTCGACCCAAAATAATAGTTTAAAAGGGTTTTGAATAAAAATTGGAGTCGCCACTTGGTATTGAGTTAAGGTGTACCAAGTCACCTAAAAAATAAATTTTTGAGTAAAATTATAGAAAACCCTTTTAAACGACTCATAAGTCTACAAAAATCAGAGAAAGTGTTCGGGAGTCACATTTGATGAGAGGGAAGGCAAGGACGAGGTCCAAGGCACCCTCTCAACCTAGCCAAGGCTAGTTGCGTGATTTAGTCAAGGATTTTCTTATTTTTAACCAAAAGATTTATCACATTTGGATGTACTATATGAATGCAAACCCTAGACCTAGGAGGGTATCGGGGGGCAAAATTTCTCTTCCAAAGCTTGAGTGGTGCCAATCACATTAATTGTGATGCCCAATAATGACTCTTTGGAGAGGTCACGAATGATGCAAAAATATCAGACTCCAAGAAAAGGAAAAGAATAAAATAATTATAGAAATATACATGTCTTAAAGGAATGCATCATGTCAGGTACGGGGGACTAATGTTCGTGACTCAATTTTCCCTTTGATAGAGGGAATACGAGCGTGCTAAGACTAGAAAAGCCAAACTCGTCCATATCCCATACTCAAGGGGTATCCCTAATCTAATGAAGCAAATGACCTTAATAACTAGAATGAAATGCAACCTTAAATGTGCAAGGGAAAGGGAGTAAATGGTCATGCAAATATGTAAAACTAAAAAGAGAAAAATGAATGAAGATGTAATGAGGGCATGCAAGTATGTACTAGCGAGGGGCGGCCCTATTGGGTCTAGCATTGGACTAGCCCACATCTACGCTCTCTCACAAGCATTGGACTTGCAAGAGCTCGAGGGGACAACCATGACTAGTATTGGACTAGCCACGGTTACGTGCATTTGCATCCATCATACACATATATAAGTAATGTGCACAATTAAAGCAAGTAGACATATGAGCACGTAATTCACATAACACATAAGCATGCATATCTAGATGTCAAAACCTAAGAAAGCGGTAACACATAGCACGTAAGCATGCAACACACATAAGGCGAGTAAAGCAAATAAAGCCCTAACTATTACATCAGGAGGGGGAAGCCTACTACAATCTAAAAGGGGAAATAAGAAGGAATAAAACAATTAAATTCCTAACTATTACAATTTTGGCATTCGAGTGCCTCCCAAATGATGAAATTGAACGAAAATTAAAGCAAAAACTAAGCAACTAGAGAAATAAATAAAGTGAAAATGAAATAAACACTTAAAGTCATGCAATTGCACACATAAGACACATATACGCACGTAGGGTCAAATAAAGTCAAAAATAAAGGATAAGGTGTACCTCCCTTGAGTTGGAGCTCTAATGGGGTGAAATGACTTATTTACCCTCCAAAAGTAAAGAAAAGGTCAAGGCACCAATTTAATTTGAGACAATTAAAGAAAATATGCAAATACAAACTCACTTGATCATAAAGCTCTTAAAATCATGAATTAAGTGCAATTTAAACAAAGCATGGTGGTTAATTGAAGCAAACAAGCAATGAAAAGTTGTAAAATTAGAGCTGCCGAGGACCAAATTGAGGAAATTAATCAATTGGTTGGGTCATAGTGGAACAAGGGGAGACTTGGGGGGCCAAACTGCAATTTTCAGAAAGACTTTCATGCAAAAGCATGCAAATGCTACGAAGAGAATGTTTCTGCAACATTTCTTATGCTCTTAAACTTCAGCAACTTTGCCTGGCGAATTCACACAACCATCTCAAACCAAAACCCAACCTCAAGCTCCTACCAAACTTATCATGCATGCAAGAGCCAGAATGAAGAAGATTTTCATGCAAATTTCATGCGACAACTGAGAAACATTCCAGCAACAAGAGAACTTTCATGCAAAATGGTTTTAAGCTTCAGCAAGCAATACTTTTGAGCTTCAGCACTTTACATGGCAGATGTGTTCAATCATCTCAAACCACCCAATCTCAAGTTCTTATTAGGCTTATCATGCATACAAAATCACACACCGAATGCAAAGCTAACAGAAGCTATCATGCGAATGGGTTGTTATGTAACAGCTTTAGAAGCAAGCCGTTAACTTCATGAGCATCAAAACCGTAGTACAACAATTAAAAAACGCTCCAGCTAACATGGAATTCACGGTTTCATGCAACAAGGGAGGAGACTTTGAGGCACCGGGGACAGAATTAAATCATCACAAGAAGAAAACAAACAAGGAGAACAAAGACAAGAATGTGGGCATACAATTAACGAAAAAACGTCTGCAACATTTGAGTTTCCTTTTGCTGCAATTCTTTGCTATCCAAACACTACCAACAGCTCAACTAACAACAACTTGGAGCAAGGTAACAAGTTCGCAAGCATGTTTTCCACTTTTCACCATACAGCTTTTAGGTTTAAATGCCAGAAATTCATGCAATTATAAGGAATCAACGTTCTGCAATTTTTAGTTCTTTCCTCATGCGACTGAATGTAAAAAATGCCGCAAGGACACATAGAGATGAAACCTATCCAAGCCTCTATGCTATGACTTCTACCCATGTTGTTAGCATTATTCAAATGCAATCGTCTACCCCAACAGAAATCAGACAAAGGAGCTGGACGTAAAATCAGCAAAAGAAATTGAACTTAGGACATCGAAAGCTTCAGCCATTGTCATCAACATCACCTAAAATGCAATTGCCTATCCCCAGCAAATCCATGAAGCAAATGAATATGAATAATGCAGCAAAGATATAAAGAAAGCAACTCCAACACTTCATGGTTCCTAGTCTAAACAAAACCTAACTCTAAATCCGTTTCATGCCAAAAGAAAAAAATATCAAAGTTGGAAATTTTTCTGCAATTTTATTGCTGCTGTCTGCAACTTCCGTGGCTCAACAACCCAAAGATTACACAAAACCAATTCCAAACAACACCAGATCCTGAACTCAGGCGCTTGTATCTAACACTAAAGAGACACAAAACAAATAGCAAGCAGGGAAACATCAAGAAGCAAAACATGATAAAAATCATGAAGCCAAACCAGCAACACAGATAGCCCAAGATTCACGTTCCACAGACTTGGGTTCTCATGAAAAATCTCGCTAAAGCAACAAGGAGAGAAACTACCATTACCTCAGAATCCTGGCAGACTGAAATGAACGTGGAAGATCACCCCAAAGATCACGCTAATTCCAGAGACGCTGTCGAGAACTTCAGTCGCAAAACTTCCAACATTGAAGAACCCACAACTTGGAGCACCAATTTGGCCAGGTTGGAGGTGTTTTTAAAGAGCGGTCACTGAACATAAGTCGTTGCCTGATGTCCACAGAGAGTGCAGGAGAAGACTACTCGCTCTTGGAAACAGTCACGAACAAGACTGATTCGCCCGCTTGGTGATGAATCTTCAGCAAGTTTCCTCCTTTTTCTTCACTCGATCCTCCCTTGGCTTTCTACTGCCCCCGAGCTCTCCAGTTTTCTTTTTTTTTTTTTGTTCGGTCAAGCTCCTCCCCAGACGAAGCCCTCTTTCCACACAAAGCTCCTCCTTTTTCAAAGATCTCTTTTTCTAAACCCTAGCCGCTACTGGAATCCTCCCCTTCAGTTTTTTCCGTTGCTTTTTCCTAGCCGTCCCCGAAAACTCTCCCCTCTCTCTGTTTTCTTTTTCTTTCTTAGCCGTCCCGACCCCTTGTTTTTGTTCCTCCCCTCTTGTCCTGTCCGCCGCCCTTTTTCTTCTTCTGCCCTCCGTTCCCTTCTTCCTTTTTTCGGCCCTTTTCTTTTCTTTTTGTTTCCAAATCCTCAATCCTACAAGTGTCTCCATCTCCCCCCTCCTAAGTGATGTGTTGTCCAAATATAAAAGGGACACTTGTCCGAGTGCATGTCCTCCATTTGTCTAGCATGCCAACTTCCACTAATTTCACACATTATTTTGTATTTTTGTATTTTTCATTTTTCCCTTTTTTTTTTTTGAAATTTAGTATGAAGACAAAAATAATAATAAAATAAAAATGAACTAGAACAAAAATAAAATAACAAGTCTAGAATTGAAACCAATAAAGCAAAAATTAAATGAATTAAACCAATAAAGTTAAAAAGTTAAAAAAATAAAAAATTTGGTGTCTACACATTCTTTTCCTCAACCAAACCCAAAGTTACACACAAAAAAAACTCATTTCAATAGCCGTTCAATAGGCTCAAGGTAATACAAGTACAAAAATCAAGCTAACGACATGTGCGGAAATGAAGTCTAGCAAAAGACAGATTTGACGTGATTTTGCGTAACGGACACAACCGAAGCTACGCTTATCGGATTGAGGTGAAACTTATACCGTTTCGAAGCTAAGACACAGGGCTACAATTTTGATGAGAATCACTTAGTCCAATTTCTAGTGTAAAACAGTCAAATTCCCAATTCACAGAACCAAACTTCTACTAATAGACCAGTTAACTGTACTACATTCAAATGGCCATATCTCATGTTACCAAAGTCCGTTTAAGACGTTCTTGGAGGCGTTAAAAATCTAAGACAAATTACTAAAACTTTCATGTTTTGGATAAAAGCTAGTTAAGTACGTATCCAGGTGAACAAATGCAACCAACTTAGTGTACTGTCAAAACTGTCTGCTGATTTTACTCCTAGGGCAGTCAGGGTATTTTCATCTTTTCACAGGCTACGTTACTCCGATTGAGTTGAAATTTTGTAGGCAACCATAAAATATCATTCTATACAACTTTCATGTTTTGTACTAAGCCTAATTCAGCTTCTACCATGATGAAATGGAATCGGCCAGAACTGAAGCTACAATTTCCAGAAATCTGGAATTTTGCTATATTCAAGCTATAATTCACATTTTTACCTTGAAACTACCACTACCATCTCCTTTACAAGATTATATACCAGATATATAAATCATACAACACCTAACCCACAAGAAACCCTAACTCAAAAGTCATCCATCTAATCATCAAAATCACTTGGAACAAGCATCACAAGCACAATACTAACATTAATACCCAACTTAATCATGATTAATGGAGAAAGAAAGGTTGATCAGCCATTATACCTCAAGACAAGAGCTTGCACGAATGATCCTCCACCTCTCCTTGAAATTTTTGGTTCCTTAAGCTTCCCAAGCTTCCAAACTAGTAATTAATCGGTTTAGTTTTTCTTGGTTGCACTCAAAAGGTTGGATTCAAGGTAGAAGATTGAAAACTCTCCTCACTCTTTTGCCTCTCCTTGCTCTCAGCCAAAACAAAAAGAAAATAAGGGAAATGAGCTGAAATGAGAGATAAGAAGGCAAGACAAAAGAGTTGGTCAAGGGACCATAGATAACCAACACTTGTCACCACCAAAACCATCCAAATTTTACTTTCTTTTCCTTGCATTTTGGCCCACATAATTCGGCTATATGGCTGAGGATGAGGGAGATATTTTGCAAAAATATAAAGGGTATGTGGTGGTAGAGAAGTGGTGGTCAAGTGGTGGGTTCAATCGGTAGTGATCGATACCTGTCGGTTCGAGCCGTTTTTTCTTAAATCACGTATACTAGGGTTTTTACCTTCTAATCACTAACTTATTATTATTGTGACGCCCCGAAAGAATAAGAGTGAGAACCCGGAAATTTTCTAATTTTTTAGGGTTTATTTTATTTAATCGCCCGCCTTTTCTACAGTTTCTTTATTAGAAAAATTCCCCAGATAAAGTTTATGAGCAAATATAGTTTTAAAATGATTTTTCTAATATCGGTTAGTTTTTGAGAAATTAAGAGCGTATTTTGAACGTGGGACCCGCAAGTGCGGTAAACGCAATATATTTTTGACAATTTGTTGGATTTTTGTATTAAGTGATATTATTTTACAAGGTGTTAAGATATTTGTACTGGAGAGACAAAAAGATAAGTTTTGAACCAAAAGGTGACAAGTGTCACCTTGTGATTTAATCTTGGACTTTGACCATTTGACTTTACCTTTACCTTTACCAAATAAATACAAAAAAAATTGATCAAATAAGCTCCATTTTGCAAGCTTCTTGGCCGAATGTTCTTGCTCAAGAAAGAAAGAAAAGCTCTCAATTTCTTCCTTCTATTTCTTGCTCAATCTTCAAATCCAACCAATAAAACTCCAAATCATTCCATAAAATCTCTTTGCTAAGTGGTCTTGAGGTGTTTTGTGGAGTTGTTTGGAAAGTTAAGGTGACTAGTTGCTCTATCTCTTGTATTGCTAAGGTGAGTTGTGAAGAACCACTTTCCTTCCTCTAATGATGTTCAATTCATGATTGGTGGTGGTATAAGATGCACTTTTATGGATTATATCTTGGTTTTGGTTGAATTGGTGAAGTTTTATAATTATTGGGGATTTTTCTGTTTTCATATGGATATGATTATGTGGTCATGTATGATGATTGGAAATGATATTTAAGGAAGCTAGAAGGTGGAAAAAGTGGTAAATTGCAAGCAATTTCTGTTTTGGAAGAAATCTGGAAAAATTAGGGTTTGATGTTCTTCATTATTCCCGAATTTATGGTTCATAGATAGAGGCCGAATTGGCCTTGGCTTAAAACATGAAAGTTGTAGGGAATTATATTTTAGAGGTGCCTACAAAATTTCAGGTCAATCGGAGTAGAGTTGAATGAGAAAAGTCGAAATTACTATTGCTGTTCTGGTTTTACCCGAATGTAAGAATTTCGCCTGTAATTGGTTGTTTTGGCTGGAATTTCTTCCGAATTGGTTGTTGAGGCCTTCTGATGAAATTTATCCCTGTTTCTTATCTTTCTTGTGGTTTTGGAATTTCTGGATTTGGACTTGGATAGCCTGTTTTATGATGTTTCCGCTAGAATGCGTTCTGTGAATCTGTTTTTGTGATTCTGGTATGGTATCTTGCATTTTGGACCTGGTTACACTCGAAAATGGGTTGAGTGACCTTCTGCAATATTGTAGCCCTGTCTCTTAGCTTCGAAACGGTGGGTCTTGCACCTTCATCCGATAATCGTAGCACCTTTGGTACCATTACCGCAAAATGACGTCAAAACTGTTTTTCTGGTTTTGAGCTTAACTTTCATTTCCGGACTTTTCCCTAGCTTGACTTGTACTAGTACTACTTGGAGCTTGCTGAATGGCTATTGGATGAACTTGTTGTTGTGTGTGTACCTTTGGGACTGATTTGAGGAAGTAATGAAGCCATGATGGCTGGAAAAGTTAACAAATTCAGGGGAAGTGCTGTCCGAACTTTGAAGGAACTTGTTTGCATTGAGTTTGTGATTTAAGACTTGGATTTGAGCAAGTCAATGATATTTAATGCATGATTTCTGAGCCATGGAGGTGAGTGACCCTAAACTATTTCCAAAATACTTGTGAAATGTTTCTTGCATTATTTATTTGATTGCATATCATGCGTGCTTGCATGTGAGTTCATGACATGATTTGGCTTCAATGAGTTCTGGGAAAGTCTTGTGCTGGACACCAACGTCTCCACTCTGTTTATGGTTCATGTTCATGTTTATCTGGAGCTCAAGAAGGGGCTTCCTCTTAATGTTAATGTTAGTGTTAAATGATCTATTTGAGCGTTGGGTGTTCAAGTGCTATGATTTCCCTGGCTCACGAGAGCACTAAACGAACATTTGATCTCTGAATCATGACATCATCGAAATGATCGAAATGCAACATTGTGAAATATATTTGTTTAATGATTTTACTGGTTACTCGCTGAGCTTCCAGCTCACCCCAAAAATGTTTTATTTCCCCTCCACAGGGCTCAAGGCGAAAGAAGGACTTGTAGTACTTATTCACGTGACTGGATGGCATATATCTTGTACAGTGTTGGATTTGGAATCATTTGATGTATAGTTGGGAATTATTTCCGCTTCGCTTTTGACATGTAATTATTGGAGAATTTGATGTAATATTTGAGGTTTATTCTTGTAATTCATTTGAGGATTGTGGTGAACGACTGAGTCCCGGCGAGAGCTGGGCAGGCAGCCCGCCGAACCCTCTGGTTCGCCTTAGGGGGAGGTGGGGCTGTCACAGTTGGTATCAGAGCTTAGGCTTCAGATCTCTGTAGTGTATCCATGGCTTGAAGTTTAGGATGCCGGACTGTGGGTTTGATTTGACTCTTAGTGTTTACTTGGAATGCTTGAGTGATTCTTGCGGGATGTCTCGACTTGATTGGTACAAGATGGAATGCCGAGGACGACATTCTTTTAAGGAGGGGAGTTTGTGACGCCCCGAAAGAATAAGAGTGAGAACCCGGAAATTTTCTAATTTTTTAGGGTTTATTTTATTTAATCGCCCGCCTTTTCTACAGTTTCTTTATTAGAAAAATTCCCCAGATAAAGTTTGTGAGCAAATATAGTTTTAAAATGATTTTTCTAGTATCGGTTAGTTTTTGAGAAATTAAGAGCGTATTTTGAACGTGGGACCCGCAAGTGCGGTAAACGCAATATATTTTTGACAACTTGTTGGATTTTTGTATTAAGTGATATTATTTTATAAGGTGTTAAGATATTTGTATTGGAGAGACAAAAAGATAAGTTTTGAACCAAAAGGTAACAAGTGTCACCTTGTGATTTAATCTTGGACTTTGACCATTTGACTTTACCTTTACCTTTACCAAATAAATACAAAAAAATTGATCAAATAAGCTCCATTTTGCAAGCTTCTTGCCCGAATGTTCTTGCTCAAGAAAGAAAGAAAAGCTCTCAATTTCTTCCTTCTATTTCTTGCTCAATCTTCAAATCCAACCGATAAAACTCCAAATCATTCCATAAAATCTCTTTGCTAAGTGGTCTTGAGGTGTTTTGTGGAGTTGTTTGGAAAGTTAAGGTGACTAGTTGCTCTATCTCTTGTATTGCTAAGGTGAGTTGTGAAGAACCACTTTCCTTCCTCTAATGATGTTCAATTCATGATTGGTGGTGGTATAAGATGCACTTTTATGGATTATATCTTGGTTTTGGTTGAATTGGTGAAGTTTTATAATTATTGGGGATTTTTCTGTTTTCATATGGATATGATTATGTGGTCATGTATGATGATTGGAAATGATATTTAAGGAAGCTAGAAGGTGGAAAAAGTGGTAAATTGCAAGCAATTTCTGTTTTGGAAGAAATCTGGAAAAATTAGGGTTTGATGTTCTTCATTCTTCCCGAATTTATGGTTCATAGATAGAGGCCGAATTGGCCTTGGCTTAAAACATGAAAGTTGTAGGGAATTATATTTTAGAGGTGCCTACAAAATTTCAGGTCAATCGGAGTAGAGTTGAATGAGAAAAGTCGAAATTACTATTGCTGTTCTGGTTTTACCCGAATGTAAGAATTTCGCCTGTAATTGGTTGTTTTGGCTGGAATTTCTTCCGAATTGGTTGTTGAGGCCTTCTGATGAAATTTATCCCTGTTTCTTATCTTTCTTGTGGTTTTGGAATTTCTGGATTTGGACTTGGATAGCCTGTTTTATGATGTTTCCGCTAGAATGCGTTCTGTGAATCTGTTTTTGTGATTCTGGTATGGTATCTTGCATTTTGGACCTGGTTACACTCGAAAATGGGTTGAGTGACCTTCTGGAATATTGTAGCCCTGTCTCTTAGCTTCGAAACGGTGGGTCTTGCACCTTCATCCGACAATCGTAGCACCTTTGGTACCATTACCGCAAAATGACGTCAAAACTGTTTTTCTGGTTTTGAGCTTAACTTTCATTTCCGGACTTTTCCCTAGCTTGACTTGTACTAGTACTACTTGGAGCTTGCTGAATGGCTATTGGATGAACTTGTTGTTGTGTGTGTACCTTTGGGACTGATTTGAGGAAGTAATGAAGCCATGATGGCTGGAAAAGTTAACAAATTCAGGGGAAGTGCTGTCCGAACTTTGAAGGAACTTGTTTGCATTGAGTTTGTGATTTAAGACTTGGATTTGAGCAAGTCAATGATATTTAATGAATGATTTCTGAGCCATGGAGGTGAGTGACCCTAAACTATTTCCAAAATACTTGTGAAATGTTTCTTGCATTATTTATTTGATTGCATATCATGCGTGCTTGCATGTGAGTTCATGACATGATTTGGCTTCAATGAGTTCTGGGAAAGTCTTGTGCTGGACACCAACGTCTCCACTCTGTTTATGGTTCATGTTCATGTTTATCTGGAGCTCAAGAAGGGGCTTCCTCTTAATGTTAATGTTAGTGTTAAATGATCTATTTGAGCGTTGGGTGTTCAAGTGCTATGATTTCCCTGGCTCACGAGAGCACTAAACGAACATTTGATCTCTGAATCATGACATCATCGAAATGATCGAAATGCAACATTGTGAAATATATTTGTTTAATGATTTTACTGGTTACTCGCTGAGCTTCCAGCTCACCCCAAAAATGTTTTATTTCCCCTCCACAGGGCTCAAGGCGAAAGAAGGACTTGTAGTACTTATTCACGTGACTGGATGGCATATATCTTGTACAGTGTTGGATTTGGAATCATTTGATGTATAGTTGGGAATTATTTCCGCTTCGCTTTTGACATGTAATTATTGGAGAATTTGATGTAATATTTGAGGTTTATTCTTGTAATTCATTTGAGGATTGTGGTGAACGACTGAGTCCCGGCGAGAGCTGGGCAGGCAGCCCGCCGAACCCTCTGGTTCGCCTTAGGGGGAGGTGGGGCTGTCACAGTTGGTATCAGAGCTTAGGCTTCAGATCTCTGTAGTGTATCCTAGGCTTGAAGTTTAGGATGCCGGACTGTGGGTTTGATTTGACTCTTAGTGTTTACTTGGAATGCTTGAGTGATTCTTGCGGGATGTCTCGACTTGATTGGTACAAGATGGAATGCCGAGGACGACATTCTTTTAAGGAGGGGAGTTTGTGACGCCCCGAAAGAATAAGAGTGAGAACCCGGAAATTTTCTAATTTTTTAGGGTTTATTTTATTTAATCGCCCGCCTTTTCTACAGTTTCTTTATTAGAAAAATTCCCCAGATAAAGTTTGTGAGCAAATATAGTTTTAAAATGATTTTTCTAGTATCGGTTAGTTTTTGAGAAATTAAGAGCGTATTTTGAACGTGGGACCCGCAAGTGCGGTAAACGCAATATATTTTTGACAACTTGTTGGATTTTTGTATTAAGTGATATTATTTTATAAGGTGTTAAGATATTTGTATTGGAGAGACAAAAAGATAAGTTTTGAACCAAAAGGTGACAAGTGTCACCTTGTGATTTAATCTTGGACTTTGACCATTTGACTTTACCTTTACCTTTAAAATAAATACAAAAAAATTGATCAAATAAGCTCCATTTTGCAAGCTTCTTGGCCGAATGTTCTTGCTCAAGAAAGAAAGAAAAGCTCTCAATTTCTTCCTTCTATTTCTTGCTCAATCTTCAAATCCAACCAATAAAACTCCAAATCATTCCATAAAATCTCTTTGCTAAGTGGTCTTGAGGTGTTTTGTGGAGTTGTTTGGAAAGTTAAGGTGACTAGTTGCTCTATCTCTTGTATTGCTAAGGTGAGTTGTGAAGAACCACTTTCCTTCCTCTAATGATGTTGAATTCTTGATTGGTGGTGGTATAAGATGCACTTTTATGGATTATATCTTGGTTTTGGTTGAATTGGTGAAGTTTTATAATTATTGGGGATTTTTCTGTTTTCATATGGATATGATTATGTGGTCATGTATGATGATTGGAAATGATATTTAAGGAAGCTAGAAGGTGGAAAAAGTGGTAAATTGCAAGCAATTTCTGTTTTGGAAGAAATCTGGAAAAATTAGGGTTTGATGTTCTTCATTCTTCCCGAATTTATGGTTCATAGATAGAGGCCGAATTGGCCTTGGCTTAAAACATGAAAGTTGTAGGGAATTATATTTTAGAGGTGCCTACAAAATTTCAGGTCAATCGGAGTAGAGTTGAATGAGAAAAGTCGAAATTACTATTGCTGTTCTGGTTTTACCCGAATGTAAGAATTGCGCCTGTAATTGGTTGTTTTGGCTGGAATTTCTTCCGAATTGGTTGTTGAGGCCTTCTGATGAAATTTATCCCTGTTTCTTATCTTTCTTGTGGTTTTGGAATTTCTGGATTTGGACTTGGATAGCCTGTTTTATGATGTTTCCGCTAGAATGCGTTCTGTGAATCTGTTTTTGTGATTCTGGTATGGTATCTTGCATTTTGGACCTCGTTACACTCGAAAATGGGTTGAGTGACCTTCTGGAATATTGTAGCCCTGTCTCTTAGCTTCGAAACGGTGGGTCTTGCACCTTCATCCGACAATCGTAGCACCTTTGGTACCATTACCGCAAAATGACGTCAAAACTGTTTTTCTGGTTTTGAGCTTAACTTTCATTTCCGGACTTTTCCCTAGCTTGACTTGTACTAGTACTACTTGGAGCTTGCTGAATGGCTATTGGATGAACTTGTTGTTGTGTGTGTACCTTTGGGACTGATTTGAGGAAGTAATGAAGCCATGATGGCTGGAAAAGTTAACAAATTCAGGGGAAGTGCTGTCCGAACTTTGAAGGAACTTGTTTGCATTGAGTTTGTGATTTAAGACTTGGATTTGAGCAAGTCAATGATATTTAATGAATGATTTCTGAGCCATGGAGGTGAGTGACCCTAAACTATTTCCAAAATACTTGTGAAATGTTTCTTGCATTATTTATTTGATTGCATATCATGCGTGCTTGCATGTGAGTTCATGACATGATTTGGCTTCAATGAGTTCTGGGAAAGTCTTGTGCTGGACACCAACGTCTCCACTCTGTTTATGGTTCATGTTCATGTTTATCTGGAGCTCAAGAAGGGGCTTCCTCTTAATGTTAATGTTAGTGTTAAATGATCTATTTGAGCGTTGGGTGTTCAAGTGCTATGATTTCCCTGGCTCACGAGAGCACTAAACGAACATTTGATCTCTGAATCATGACATCATCGAAATGATCGAAATGCAACATTGTGAAATATATTTGTTTAATGATTTTACTGGTTACTCGCTGAGCTTCCAGCTCACCCCAAAAATGTTTTATTTCCCCTCCACAGGGCTCAAGGCGAAAGAAGGACTTGTAGTACTTATTCACGTGACTGGATGGCATATATCTTGTACAGTGTTGGATTTGGAATCATTTGATGTATAGTTGGGAATTATTTCCGCTTCGCTTTTGACATGTAATTATTGGAGAATTTGATGTAATATTTGAGGTTTATTCTTGTAATTCATTTGAGGATTGTGGTGAACGACTGAGTCCCGGCGAGAGCTGGGCAGGCAGCCCGCCGAACCCTCTGGTTCGCCTTAGGGGGAGGTGGGGCTGTCACAGTTGGTATCAGAGCTTAGGCTTCAGATCTCTGTAGTGTATCCTAGGCTTGAAGTTTAGGATGCCGGACTGTGGGTTTGATTTGACTCTTAGTGTTTACTTGGAATGCTTGAGTGATTCTTGCGGGATGTCTCGACTTGATTGGTACAAGATGGAATGTCGAGGACGACATTCTTTTAAGGAGGGGAGTTTGTGACGCCCCGAAAGAATAAGAGTGAGAACCCGGAAATTTTCTAATTTTTTAGGGTTTATTTTATTTAATCGCCCGCCTTTTCTACAGTTTCTTTATTAGAAAAATTCCCCAGATAAAGTTTGTGAGCAAATATAGTTTTAAAATGATTTTTCTAGTATCGGTTAGTTTTTGAGAAATTAAGAGCGTATTTTGAACGTGGGACCCGCAAGTGCGGTAAACGCAATATATTTTTGACAACTTGTTGGATTTTTGTATTAAGTGATATTATTTTATAAGGTGTTAAGATATTTGTATTGGAGAGACAAAAAGATAAGTTTTGAACCAAAAGGTGACAAGTGTCACCTTGTGATTTAATCTTGGACTTTGACCATTTGACTTTACCTTTACCTTTAGCAAATAAATACAAAAAAATTGATCAAATAAGCTCCATTTTGCAAGCTTCTTGGCCGAATTTCTTGCTCAAGAAAGAAAGAAAAGCTCTCAATTTCTTCCTTCTATTTCTTGCTCAATCTTCAAATCCAACCAATAAAACTCCAAATCATTCCATAAAATCTCTTTGCTAAGTGGTCTTGAGGTGTTTTGTGGAGTTGTTTGGAAAGTTAAGGTGACTAGTTGCTCTATCTCTTGTATTGCTAAGGTGAGTTGTGAAGAACCACTTTCCTTCCTCTAATGATGTTGAATTCTTGATTGGTGGTGGTATAAGATGCACTTTTATGGATTATATCTTGGTTTTGGTTGAATTGGTGAAGTTTTATAATTATTGGGGATTTTTCTGTTTTCATATGGATATGATTATGTGGTCATGTATGATGATTGGAAATGATATTTAAGGAAGCTAGAAGGTGGAAAAAGTGGTAAATTGCAAGCAATTTCTGTTTTGGAAGAAATCTGGAAAAATTAGGGTTTGATGTTCTTCATTCTTCCCGAATTTATGGTTCATAGATAGAGGCCGAATTGGCCTTGGCTTAAAACATGAAAGTTGTAGGGAATTATATTTTAGAGGTGCCTACAAAATTTCAGGTCAATCGGAGTAGAGTTGAATGAGAAAAGTCGAAATTACTATTGCTGTTCTGGTTTTACCCGAATGTAAGAATTGCGCCTGTAATTGGTTGTTTTGGCTGGAATTTCTTCCGAATTGGTTGTTGAGGCCTTCTGATGAAATTTATCCCTGTTTCTTATCTTTCTTGTGGTTTTGGAATTTCTGGATTTGGACTTGGATAGCCTGTTTTATGATGTTTCCGCTAGAATGCGTTCTGTGAATCTGTTTTTGTGATTCTGGTATGGTATCTTGCATTTTGGACCTCGTTACACTCGAAAATGGGTTGAGTGACCTTCTGGAATATTGTAGCCCTGTCTCTTAGCTTCGAAACGGTGGGTCTTGCACCTTCATCCGACAATCGTAGCACCTTTGGTACCATTACCGCAAAATGACGTCAAAACTGTTTTTCTGGTTTTGAGCTTAACTTTCATTTCCGGACTTTTCCCTAGCTTGACTTGTACTAGTACTACTTGGAGCTTGCTGAATGGCTATTGGATGAACTTGTTGTTGTGTGTGTACCTTTGGGACTGATTTGAGGAAGTAATGAAGCCATGATGGCTGGAAAAGTTAACAAATTCAGGGGAAGTGCTGTCCGAACTTTGAAGGAACTTGTTTGCATTGAGTTTGTGATTTAAGACTTGGATTTGAGCAAGTCAATGATATTTAATGAATGATTTCTGAGCCATGGAGGTGAGTGACCCTAAACTATTTCCAAAATACTTGTGAAATGTTTCTTGCATTATTTATTTGATTGCATATCATGCGTGCTTGCATGTGAGTTCATGACATGATTTGGCTTCAATGAGTTCTGGGAAAGTCTTGTGCTGGACACCAACGTCTCCACTCTGTTTATGGTTCATGTTCATGTTTATCTGGAGCTCAAGAAGGGGCTTCCTCTTAATGTTAATGTTAGTGTTAAATGATCTATTTGAGCGTTGGGTGTTCAAGTGCTATGATTTCCCTGGCTCACGAGAGCACTAAACGAACATTTGATCTCTGAATCATGACATCATCGAAATGATCGAAATGCAACATTGTGAAATATATTTGTTTAATGATTTTACTGGTTACTCGCTGAGCTTCCAGCTCACCCCAAAAATGTTTTATTTCCCCTCCACAGGGCTCAAGGCGAAAGAAGGACTTGTAGTACTTATTCACGTGACTGGATGGCATATATCTTGTACAGTGTTGGATTTGGAATCATTTGATGTATAGTTGGGAATTATTTCCGCTTCGCTTTTGACATGTAATTATTGGAGAATTTGATGTAATATTTGAGGTTTATTCTTGTAATTCATTTGAGGATTGTGGTGAACGACTGAGTCCCGGCGAGAGCTGGGCAGGCAGCCCGCCGAACCCTCTGGTTCGCCTTAGGGGGAGGTGGGGCTGTCACAGTTGGTATCAGAGCTTAGGCTTCAGATCTCTGTAGTGTATCCTAGGCTTGAAGTTTAGGATGCCGGACTGTGGGTTTGATTTGACTCTTAGTGTTTACTTGGAATGCTTGAGTGATTCTTGCGGGATGTCTCGACTTGATTGGTACAAGATGGAATGCCGAGGACGACATTCTTTTAAGGAGGGGAGTTTGTGACGCCCCGAAAGAATAAGAGTGAGAACCCGGAAATTTTCTAATTTTTTAGGGTTTATTTTATTTAATCGCCCGCCTTTTCTACAGTTTCTTTATTAGAAAAATTCCCCAGATAAAGTTTGTGAGCAAATATAGTTTTAAAATGATTTTTCTAGTATCGGTTAGTTTTTGAGAAATTAAGAGCGTATTTTGAACGTGGGACCCGCAAGTGCGGTAAACGCAATATATTTTTGACAACTTGTTGGATTTTTGTATTAAGTGATATTATTTTATAAGGTGTTAAGATATTTGTATTGGAGAGACAAAAAGATAAGTTTTGAACCAAAAGGTGACAAGTGTCACCTTGTGATTTAATCTTGGACTTTGACCATTTGACTTTACCTTTACCTTTACCAAATAAATACAAAAAAATTGATCAAATAAGCTCCATTTTGCAAGCTTCTTGGCCGAATTTCTTGCTCAAGAAAGAAAGAAAAGCTCTCAATTTCTTCCTTCTATTTCTTGCTCAATCTTCAAATCCAACCAATAAAACTCCAAATCATTCCATAAAATCTCTTTGCTAAGTGGTCTTGAGGTGTTTTGTGGAGTTGTTTGGAAAGTTAAGGTGACTAGTTGCTCTATCTCTTGTATTGCTAAGGTGAGTTGTGAAGAACCACTTTCCTTCCTCTAATGATGTTGAATTCTTGATTGGTGGTGGTATAAGATGCACTTTTATGGATTATATCTTGGTTTTGGTTGAATTGGTGAAGTTTTATAATTATTGGGGATTTTTCTGTTTTCATATGGATATGATTATGTGGTCATGTATGATGATTGGAAATGATATTTAAGGAAGCTAGAAGGTGGAAAAAGTGGTAAATTGCAAGCAATTTCTGTTTTGGAAGAAATCTGGAAAAATTAGGGTTTGATGTTCTTCATTCTTCCCGAATTTATGGTTCATAGATAGAGGCCGAATTGGCCTTGGCTTAAAACATGAAAGTTGTAGGGAATTATATTTTAGAGGTGCCTACAAAATTTCAGGTCAATCGGAGTAGAGTTGAATGAGAAAAGTCGAAATTACTATTGCTGTTCTGGTTTTACCCGAATGTAAGAATTGCGCCTGTAATTGGTTGTTTTGGCTGGAATTTCTTCCGAATTGGTTGTTGAGGCCTTCTGATGAAATTTATCCCTGTTTCTTATCTTTCTTGTGGTTTTGGAATTTCTGGATTTGGACTTGGATAGCCTGTTTTATGATGTTTCCGCTAGAATGCGTTCTGTGAATCTGTTTTTGTGATTCTGGTATGGTATCTTGCATTTTGGACCTCGTTACACTCGAAAATGGGTTGAGTGACCTTCTGGAATATTGTAGCCCTGTCTCTTAGCTTCGAAACGGTGGGTCTTGCACCTTCATCCGACAATCGTAGCACCTTTGGTACCATTACCGCAAAATGACGTCAAAACTGTTTTTCTGGTTTTGAGCTTAACTTTCATTTCCGGACTTTTCCCTAGCTTGACTTGTACTAGTACTACTTGGAGCTTGCTGAATGGCTATTGGATGAACTTGTTGTTGTGTGTGTACCTTTGGGACTGATTTGAGGAAGTAATGAAGCCATGATGGCTGGAAAAGTTAACAAATTCAGGGGAAGTGCTGTCCGAACTTTGAAGGAACTTGTTTGCATTGAGTTTGTGATTTAAGACTTGGATTTGAGCAAGTCAATGATATTTAATGAATGATTTCTGAGCCATGGAGGTGAGTGACCCTAAACTATTTCCAAAATACTTGTGAAATGTTTCTTGCATTATTTATTTGATTGCATATCATGCGTGCTTGCATGTGAGTTCATGACATGATTTGGCTTCAATGAGTTCTGGGAAAGTCTTGTGCTGGACACCAACGTCTCCACTCTGTTTATGGTTCATGTTCATGTTTATCTGGAGCTCAAGAAGGGGCTTCCTCTTAATGTTAATGTTAGTGTTAAATGATCTATTTGAGCGTTGGGTGTTCAAGTGCTATGATTTCCCTGGCTCACGAGAGCACTAAACGAACATTTGATCTCTGAATCATGACATCATCGAAATGATCGAAATGCAACATTGTGAAATATATTTGTTTAATGATTTTACTGGTTACTCGCTGAGCTTCCAGCTCACCCCAAAAATGTTTTATTTCCCCTCCACAGGGCTCAAGGCGAAAGAAGGACTTGTAGTACTTATTCACGTGACTGGATGGCATATATCTTGTACAGTGTTGGATTTGGAATCATTTGATGTATAGTTGGGAATTATTTCCGCTTCGCTTTTGACATGTAATTATTGGAGAATTTGATGTAATATTTGAGGTTTATTCTTGTAATTCATTTGAGGATTGTGGTGAACGACTGAGTCCCGGCGAGAGCTGGGCAGGCAGCCCGCCGAACCCTCTGGTTCGCCTTAGGGGGAGGTGGGGCTGTCACAGTTGGTATCAGAGCTTAGGCTTCAGATCTCTGTAGTGTATCCTAGGCTTGAAGTTTAGGATGCCGGACTGTGGGTTTGATTTGACTCTTAGTGTTTACTTGGAATGCTTGAGTGATTCTTGCGGGATGTCTCGACTTGATTGGTACAAGATGGAATGCCGAGGACGACATTCTTTTAAGGAGGGGAGTTTGTGACGCCCCGAAAGAATAAGAGTGAGAACCCGGAAATTTTCTAATTTTTTAGGGTTTATTTTATTTAATCGCCCGCCTTTTCTACAGTTTCTTTATTAGAAAAATTCCCCAGATAAAGTTTGTGAGCAAATATAGTTTTAAAATGATTTTTCTAGTATCGGTTAGTTTTTGAGAAATTAAGAGCGTATTTTGAACGTGGGACCCGCAAGTGCGGTAAACGCAATATATTTTTGACAACTTGTTGGATTTTTGTATTAAGTGATATTATTTTATAAGGTGTTAAGATATTTGTATTGGAGAGACAAAAAGATAAGTTTTGAACCAAAAGGTGACAAGTGTCACCTTGTGATTTAATCTTGGACTTTGACCATTTGACTTTACCTTTACCTTTAGCAAATAAATACAAAAAAATTGATCAAATAAGCTCCATTTTGCAAGCTTCTTGGCCGAATTTCTTGCTCAAGAAAGAAAGAAAAGCTCTCAATTTCTTCCTTCTATTTCTTGCTCAATCTTCAAATCCAACCAATAAAACTCCAAATCATTCCATAAAATCTCTTTGCTAAGTGGTCTTGAGGTGTTTTGTGGAGTTGTTTGGAAAGTTAAGGTGACTAGTTGCTCTATCTCTTGTATTGCTAAGGTGAGTTGTGAAGAACCACTTTCCTTCCTCTAATGATGTTGAATTCTTGATTGGTGGTGGTATAAGATGCACTTTTATGGATTATATCTTGGTTTTGGTTGAATTGGTGAAGTTTTATAATTATTGGGGATTTTTCTGTTTTCATATGGATATGATTATGTGGTCATGTATGATGATTGGAAATGATATTTAAGGAAGCTAGAAGGTGGAAAAAGTGGTAAATTGCAAGCAATTTCTGTTTTGGAAGAAATCTGGAAAAATTAGGGTTTGATGTTCTTCATTCTTCCCGAATTTATGGTTCATAGATAGAGGCCGAATTGGCCTTGGCTTAAAACATGAAAGTTGTAGGGAATTATATTTTAGAGGTGCCTACAAAATTTCAGGTCAATCGGAGTAGAGTTGAATGAGAAAAGTCGAAATTACTATTGCTGTTCTGGTTTTACCCGAATGTAAGAATTGCGCCTGTAATTGGTTGTTTTGGCTGGAATTTCTTCCGAATTGGTTGTTGAGGCCTTCTGATGAAATTTATCCCTGTTTCTTATTTTCTTGTGGTTTTGGAATTTCTGGATTTGGACTTGGATAGCCTGTTTTATGATGTTTCCGCTAGAATGCGTTTTGTGAATCTGTTTTTGTGATTCTGTTATGGTATCTTGCATTTTAGACCTCGTTACACTCGAAAATGGGTTGAGTGACCTTCTGGAATATTGTAGCCCTGTCTCTTAGCTTCGAAACGGTGGGTCTTGCACCTTCATCCGACAATCGTAGCACCTTTGGTACCATTACCGCAAAATGACGTCAAAACTGTTTTTCTGGTTTTGAGCTTAACTTTCATTTCCGGACTTTTCCCTAGCTTGACTTGTACTAGTACTACTTGGAGCTTGCTGAATGGCTATTGGATGAACTTGTTGTTGTGTGTGTACCTTTGGGACTGATTTGAGGAAGTAATGAAGCCATGATGGCTGGAAAAGTTAACAAATTCAGGGGAAGTGCTGTCCGAACTTTGAAGGAACTTGTTTGCATTGAGTTTGTGATTTAAGACTTGGATTTGAGCAAGGCAATGATATTTAATGAATGATTTCTGAGCCATGGAGGTGAGTGACCCTAAACTATTTCCAAAATACTTGTGAAATGTTTCTTGCATTATTTATTTGATTGCATATCATGCGTGCTTGCATGTGAGTTCATGACATGATTTGGCTTCAATGAGTTCTGGGAAAGTCTTGTGCTGGACACCAACGTCTCCACTCTGTTTATGGTTCATGTTCATGTTTATCTGGAGCTCAAGAAGGGGCTTCCTCTTAATGTTAATGTTAGTGTTAAATGATCTATTTGAGCGTTGGGTGTTCAAGTGCTATGATTTCCCTGGCTCACGAGAGCACTAAACGAACATTTGATCTCTGAATCATGACATCATCGAAATGATCGAAATGCAACATTGTGAAATATATTTGTTTAATGATTTTACTGGTTACTCGCTGAGCTTCCAGCTCACCCCAAAAATGTTTTATTTCCCCTCCACAGGGCTCAAGGCGAAAGAAGGACTTGTAGTACTTATTCACGTGACTGGATGGCATATATCTTGTACAGTGTTGGATTTGGAATCATTTGATGTATAGTTGGGAATTATTTCCGCTTCGCTTTTGACATGTAATTATTGGAGAATTTGATGTAATATTTGAGGTTTATTCTTGTAATTCATTTGAGGATTGTGGTGAACGACTGAGTCCCGGCGAGAGCTGGGCAGGCAGCCCGCCGAACCCTCTGGTTCGCCTTAGGGGGAGGTGGGGCTGTCACAGTTGGTATCAGAGCTTAGGCTTCAGATCTCTGTAGTGTATCCTAGGCTTGAAGTTTAGGATGCCGGACTGTGGGTTTGATTTGACTCTTAGTGTTTACTTGGAATGCTTGAGTGATTCTTGCGGGATGTCTCGACTTGATTGGTACAAGATGGAATGCCGAGGACGACATTCTTTTAAGGAGGGGAGTTTGTGACGCCCCGAAAGAATAAGAGTGAGAACCCGGAAATTTTCTAATTTTTTAGGGTTTATTTTATTTAATCGCCCGCCTTTTCTACAGTTTCTTTATTAGAAAAATTCCCCAGATAAAGTTTGTGAGCAAATATAGTTTTAAAATGATTTTTCTAGTATCGGTTAGTTTTTGAGAAATTAAGAGCGTATTTTGAACGTGGGACCCGCAAGTGCGGTAAACGCAATATATTTTTGACAACTTGTTGGATTTTTGTATTAAGTGATATTATTTTATAAGGTGTTAAGATATTTGTATTGGAGAGACAAAAAGATAAGTTTTGAACCAAAAGGTGACAAGTGTCACCTTGTGATTTAATCTTGGACTTTGACCATTTGACTTTACCTTTACCTTTACCAAATAAATACAAAAAAATTGATCAAATAAGCTCCATTTTGCAAGCTTCTTGGCCGAATTTCTTGCTCAAGAAAGAAAGAAAAGCTCTCAATTTCTTCCTTCTATTTCTTGCTCAATCTTCAAATCCAACCAATAAAACTCCAAATCATTCCATAAAATCTCTTTGCTAAGTGGTCTTGAGGTGTTTTGTGGAGTTGTTTGGAAAGTTAAGGTGACTAGTTGCTCTATCTCTTGTATTGCTAAGGTGAGTTGTGAAGAACCACTTTCCTTCCTCTAATGATGTTGAATTCTTGATTGGTGGTGGTATAAGATGCACTTTTATGGATTATATCTTGGTTTTGGTTGAATTGGTGAAGTTTTATAATTATTGGGGATTTTTCTGTTTTCATATGGATATGATTATGTGGTCATGTATGATGATTGGAAATGATATTTAAGGAAGCTAGAAGGTGGAAAAAGTGGTAAATTGCAAGCAATTTCTGTTTTGGAAGAAATCTGGAAAAATTAGGGTTTGATGTTCTTCATTCTTCCCGAATTTATGGTTCATAGATAGAGGCCGAATTGGCCTTGGCTTAAAACATGAAAGTTGTAGGGAATTATATTTTAGAGGTGCCTACAAAATTTCAGGTCAATCGGAGTAGAGTTGAATGAGAAAAGTCGAAATTACTATTGCTGTTCTGGTTTTACCCGAATGTAAGAATTGCGCCTGTAATTGGTTGTTTTGGCTGGAATTTCTTCCGAATTGGTTGTTGAGGCCTTCTGATGAAATTTATCCCTGTTTCTTATTTTCTTGTGGTTTTGGAATTTCTGGATTTGGACTTGGATAGCCTGTTTTATGATGTTTCCGCTAGAATGCGTTTTGTGAATCTGTTTTTGTGATTCTGTTATGGTATCTTGCATTTTAGACCTCGTTACACTCGAAAATGGGTTGAGTGACCTTCTGGAATATTGTAGCCCTGTCTCTTAGCTTCGAAACGGTGGGTCTTGCACCTTCATCCGACAATCGTAGCACCTTTGGTACCATTACCGCAAAATGACGTCAAAACTGTTTTTCTGGTTTTGAGCTTAACTTTCATTTCCGGACTTTTCCCTAGCTTGACTTGTACTAGTACTACTTGGAGCTTGCTGAATGGCTATTGGATGAACTTGTTGTTGTGTGTGTACCTTTGGGACTGATTTGAGGAAGTAATGAAGCCATGATGGCTGGAAAAGTTAACAAATTCAGGGGAAGTGCTGTCCGAACTTTGAAGGAACTTGTTTGCATTGAGTTTGTGATTTAAGACTTGGATTTGAGCAAGGCAATGATATTTAATGAATGATTTCTGAGCCATGGAGGTGAGTGACCCTAAACTATTTCCAAAATACTTGTGAAATGTTTCTTGCATTATTTATTTGATTGCATATCATGCGTGCTTGCATGTGAGTTCATGACATGATTTGGCTTCAATGAGTTCTGGGAAAGTCTTGTGCTGGACACCAACGTCTCCACTCTGTTTATGGTTCATGTTCATGTTTATCTGGAGCTCAAGAAGGGGCTTCCTCTTAATGTTAATGTTAGTGTTAAATGATCTATTTGAGCGTTGGGTGTTCAAGTGCTATGATTTCCCTGGCTCACGAGAGCACTAAACGAACATTTGATCTCTGAATCATGACATCATCGAAATGATCGAAATGCAACATTGTGAAATATATTTGTTTAATGATTTTACTGGTTACTCGCTGAGCTTCCAGCTCACCCCAAAAATGTTTTATTTCCCCTCCACAGGGCTCAAGGCGAAAGAAGGACTTGTAGTACTTATTCACGTGACTGGATGGCATATATCTTGTACAGTGTTGGATTTGGAATCATTTGATGTATAGTTGGGAATTATTTCCGCTTCGCTTTTGACATGTAATTATTGGAGAATTTGATGTAATATTTGAGGTTTATTCTTGTAATTCATTTGAGGATTGTGGTGAACGACTGAGTCCCGGCGAGAGCTGGGCAGGCAGCCCGCCGAACCCTCTGGTTCGCCTTAGGGGGAGGTGGGGCTGTCACAGTTGGTATCAGAGCTTAGGCTTCAGATCTCTGTAGTGTATCCTAGGCTTGAAGTTTAGGATGCCGGACTGTGGGTTTGATTTGACTCTTAGTGTTTACTTGGAATGCTTGAGTGATTCTTGCGGGATGTCTCGACTTGATTGGTACAAGATGGAATGCCGAGGACGACATTCTTTTAAGGAGGGGAGTTTGTGACGCCCCGAAAGAATAAGAGTGAGAACCCGGAAATTTTCTAATTTTTTAGGGTTTATTTTATTTAATCGCCCGCCTTTTCTACAGTTTCTTTATTAGAAAAATTCCCCAGATAAAGTTTGTGAGCAAATATAGTTTTAAAATGATTTTTCTAGTATCGGTTAGTTTTTGAGAAATTAAGAGCGTATTTTGAACGTGGGACCCGCAAGTGCGGTAAACGCAATATATTTTTGACAACTTGTTGGATTTTTGTATTAAGTGATATTATTTTATAAGGTGTTAAGATATTTGTATTGGAGAGACAAAAAGATAAGTTTTGAACCAAAAGGTGACAAGTGTCACCTTGTGATTTAATCTTGGACTTTGACCATTTGACTTTACCTTTACCTTTAAAATAAATACAAAAAAATTGATCAAATAAGCTCCATTTTGCAAGCTTCTTGGCCGAATGTTCTTGCTCAAGAAAGAAAGAAAAGCTCTCAATTTCTTCCTTCTATTTCTTGCTCAATCTTCAAATCCAACCAATAAAACTCCAAATCATTCCATAAAATCTCTTTGCTAAGTGGTCTTGAGGTGTTTTGTGGAGTTGTTTGGAAAGTTAAGGTGACTAGTTGCTCTATCTCTTGTATTGCTAAGGTGAGTTGTGAAGAACCACTTTCCTTCCTCTAATGATGTTGAATTCTTGATTGGTGGTGGTATAAGATGCACTTTTATGGATTATATCTTGGTTTTGGTTGAATTGGTGAAGTTTTATAATTATTGGGGATTTTTCTGTTTTCATATGGATATGATTATGTGGTCATGTATGATGATTGGAAATGATATTTAAGGAAGCTAGAAGGTGGAAAAAGTGGTAAATTGCAAGCAATTTCTGTTTTGGAAGAAATCTGGAAAAATTAGGGTTTGATGTTCTTCATTCTTCCCGAATTTATGGTTCATAGATAGAGGCCGAATTGGCCTTGGCTTAAAACATGAAAGTTGTAGGGAATTATATTTTAGAGGTGCCTACAAAATTTCAGGTCAATCGGAGTAGAGTTGAATGAGAAAAGTCGAAATTACTATTGCTGTTCTGGTTTTACCCGAATGTAAGAATTGCGCCTGTAATTGGTTGTTTTGGCTGGAATTTCTTCTCAATTGGTTGTTGAGGCCTTCTGATGAAATTTATCCCTGTTTCTTATTTTCATGTGGTTTTGGAATTTCTGGATTTGGACTTGGATAGCCTGTTTTATGATGTTTCCGCTAGAATGCGTTTTGTGAATCTGTTTTTGTGATTCTGTTATGGTATCTTGCATTTTAGACCTCGTTACACTCGAAAATGGGTTGAGTGACCTTCTGGAATATTGTAGCCCTGTCTCTTAGCTTCGAAACGGTGGGTCTTGCACCTTCATCCGACAATCGTAGCACCTTTGGTACCATTACCGCAAAATGACGTCAAAACTGTTTTTCTGGTTTTGAGCTTAACTTTCATTTCCGGACTTTTCCCTAGCTTGACTTGTACTAGTACTACTTGGAGCTTGCTGAATGGCTATTGGATGAACTTGTTGTTGTGTGTGTACCTTTGGGACTGATTTGAGGAAGTAATGAAGCCATGATGGCTGGAAAAGTTAACAAATTCAGGGGAAGTGCTGTCCGAACTTTGAAGGAACTTGTTTGCATTGAGTTTGTGATTTAAGACTTGGATTTGAGCAAGGCAATGATATTTAAAGAATGATTTCTGAGCCATGGAGGTGAGTGACCCTAAACTATTTCCAAAATACTTGTGAAATGTTTCTTGCATTATTTATTTGATTGCATATCATGCGTGCTTGCATGTGAGTTCATGACATGATTTGGCTTCAATGAGTTCTGGGAAAGTCTTGTGCTGGACACCAACGTCTCCACTCTGTTTATGGTTCATGTTCATGTTTATCTGGAGCTCAAGAAGAGGCTTCCTCTTAATGTTAATGTTAGTGTTAAATGATCTATTTGAGCGTTGGGTGTTCAAGTGCTATGATTTCCCTGGCTCACGAGAGCACTAAACGAACATTTGATCTCTGAATCATGACATCATCGAAATGATCGAAATGCAACATTGTGAAATATATTTGTTTAATGATTTTACTGGTTACTCGCTGAGCTTCCAGCTCACCCCAAAAATGTTTTATTTCCCCTCCACAGGGCTCAAGGCGAAAGAAGGACTTGTAGTACTTATTCACGTGACTGGATGGCATATATCTTGTACAGTGTTGGATTTGGAATCATTTGATGTATAGTTGGGAATTATTTCCGCTTCGCTTTTGACATGTAATTATTGGAGAATTTGATGTAATATTTGAGGTTTATTCTTGTAATTCATTTGAGGATTGTGGTGAACGACTGAGTCCCGGCGAGAGTTGGGCAGGCAGCCCGCCGAACCCTCTGGTTCGCCTTAGGGGGAGGTGGGGCTGTCACAGTTGGTATCAGAGCTTAGGCTTCAGATCTCTGTAGTGTATCCTAGGCTTGAAGTTTAGGATGCCGGACTGTGGGTTTGATTTGACTCTTAGTGTTTACTTGGAATGCTTGAGTGATTCTTGCGGGATGTCTCGACTTGATTGGTACAAGATGGAATGCCGAGGACGACATTCTTTTAAGGAGGGGAGTTTGTGACGCCCCGAAAGAATAAGAGTGAGAACCCGGAAATTTTCTAATTTTTTAGGGTTTATTTTATTTAATCGCCCGCCTTTTCTACAGTTTCTTTATTAGAAAAATTCCCCAGATAAAGTTTGTGAGCAAATATAGTTTTAAAATGATTTTTCTAGTATCGGTTAGTTTTTGAGAAATTAAGAGCGTATTTTGAACGTGGGACCCGCAAGTGCGGTAAACGCAATATATTTTTGACAACTTGTTGGATTTTTGTATTAAGTGATATTATTTTATAAGGTGTTAAGATATTTGTATTGGAGAGACAAAAAGATAAGTTTTGAACCAAAAGGTGACAAGTGTCACCTTGTGATTTAATCTTGGACTTTGACCATTTGACTTTACCTTTACCTTTACCAAATAAATACAAAAAAATTGATCAAATAAGCTCCATTTTGCAAGCTTCTTGGCCGAATTTCTTGCTCAAGAAAGAAAGAAAAGCTCTCAATTTCTTCCTTCTATTTCTTGCTCAATCTTCAAATCCAACCAATAAAACTCCAAATCATTCCATAAAATCTCTTTGCTAAGTGGTCTTGAGGTGTTTTGTGGAGTTGTTTGGAAAGTTAAGGTGACTAGTTGCTCTATCTCTTGTATTGCTAAGGTGAGTTGTGAAGAACCACTTTCCTTCCTCTAATGATGTTGAATTCTTGATTGGTGGTGGTATAAGATGCACTTTTATGGATTATATCTTGGTTTTGGTTGAATTGGTGAAGTTTTATAATTATTGGGGATTTTTCTGTTTTCATATGGATATGATTATGTGGTCATGTATGATGATTGGAAATGATATTTAAGGAAGCTAGAAGGTGGAAAAAGTGGTAAATTGCAAGCAATTTCTGTTTTGGAAGAAATCTGGAAAAATTAGGGTTTGATGTTCTTCATTCTTCCCGAATTTATGGTTCATAGATAGAGGCCGAATTGGCCTTGGCTTAAAACATGAAAGTTGTAGGGAATTATATTTTAGAGGTGCCTACAAAATTTCAGGTCAATCGGAGTAGAGTTGAATGAGAAAAGTCGAAATTACTATTGCTGTTCTGGTTTTACCCGAATGTAAGAATTGCGCCTGTAATTGGTTGTTTTGGCTGGAATTTCTTCCGAATTGGTTGTTGAGGCCTTCTGATGAAATTTATCCCTGTTTCTTATCTTTCTTGTGGTTTTGGAATTTCTGGATTTGGACTTGGATAGCCTGTTTTATGATGTTTCCGCTAGAATGCGTTCTGTGAATCTGTTTTTGTGATTCTGGTATGGTATCTTGCATTTTGGACCTCGTTACACTCGAAAATGGGTTGAGTGACCTTCTGGAATATTGTAGCCCTGTCTCTTAGCTTCGAAACGGTGGGTCTTGCACCTTCATCCGACAATCGTAGCACCTTTGGTACCATTACCGCAAAATGACGTCAAAACTGTTTTTCTGGTTTTGAGCTTAACTTTCATTTCCGGACTTTTCCCTAGCTTGACTTGTACTAGTACTACTTGGAGCTTGCTGAATGGCTATTGGATGAACTTGTTGTTGTGTGTGTACCTTTGGGACTGATTTGAGGAAGTAATGAAGCCATGATGGCTGGAAAAGTTAACAAATTCAGGGGAAGTGCTGTCCGAACTTTGAAGGAACTTGTTTGCATTGAGTTTGTGATTTAAGACTTGGATTTGAGCAAGTCAATGATATTTAATGAATGATTTCTGAGCCATGGAGGTGAGTGACCCTAAACTATTTCCAAAATACTTGTGAAATGTTTCTTGCATTATTTATTTGATTGCATATCATGCGTGCTTGCATGTGAGTTCATGACATGATTTGGCTTCAATGAGTTCTGGGAAAGTCTTGTGCTGGACACCAACGTCTCCACTCTGTTTATGGTTCATGTTCATGTTTATCTGGAGCTCAAGAAGGGGCTTCCTCTTAATGTTAATGTTAGTGTTAAATGATCTATTTGAGCGTTGGGTGTTCAAGTGCTATGATTTCCCTGGCTCACGAGAGCACTAAACGAACATTTGATCTCTGAATCATGACATCATCGAAATGATCGAAATGCAACATTGTGAAATATATTTGTTTAATGATTTTACTGGTTACTCGCTGAGCTTCCAGCTCACCCCAAAAATGTTTTATTTCCCCTCCACAGGGCTCAAGGCGAAAGAAGGACTTGTAGTACTTATTCACGTGACTGGATGGCATATATCTTGTACAGTGTTGGATTTGGAATCATTTGATGTATAGTTGGGAATTATTTCCGCTTCGCTTTTGACATGTAATTATTGGAGAATTTGATGTAATATTTGAGGTTTATTCTTGTAATTCATTTGAGGATTGTGGTGAACGACTGAGTCCCGGCGAGAGCTGGGCAGGCAGCCCGCCGAACCCTCTGGTTCGCCTTAGGGGGAGGTGGGGCTGTCACAGTTGGTATCAGAGCTTAGGCTTCAGATCTCTGTAGTGTATCCTAGGCTTGAAGTTTAGGATGCCGGACTGTGGGTTTGATTTGACTCTTAGTGTTTACTTGGAATGCTTGAGTGATTCTTGCGGGATGTCTCGACTTGATTGGTACAAGATGGAATGTCGAGGACGACATTCTTTTAAGGAGGGGAGTTTGTGACGCCCCGAAAGAATAAGAGTGAGAACCCGGAAATTTTCTAATTTTTTAGGGTTTATTTTATTTAATCGCCCGCCTTTTCTACAGTTTCTTTATTAGAAAAATTCCCCAGATAAAGTTTGTGAGCAAATATAGTTTTAAAATGATTTTTCTAGTATCGGTTAGTTTTTGAGAAATTAAGAGCGTATTTTGAACGTGGGACCCGCAAGTGCGGTAAACGCAATATATTTTTGACAACTTGTTGGATTTTTGTATTAAGTGATATTATTTTATAAGGTGTTAAGATATTTGTATTGGAGAGACAAAAAGATAAGTTTTGAACCAAAAGGTGACAAGTGTCACCTTGTGATTTAATCTTGGACTTTGACCATTTGACTTTACCTTTACCTTTAGCAAATAAATACAAAAAAATTGATCAAATAAGCTCCATTTTGCAAGCTTCTTGGCCGAATTTCTTGCTCAAGAAAGAAAGAAAAGCTCTCAATTTCTTCCTTCTATTTCTTGCTCAATCTTCAAATCCAACCAATAAAACTCCAAATCATTCCATAAAATCTCTTTGCTAAGTGGTCTTGAGGTGTTTTGTGGAGTTGTTTGGAAAGTTAAGGTGACTAGTTGCTCTATCTCTTGTATTGCTAAGGTGAGTTGTGAAGAACCACTTTCCTTCCTCTAATGATGTTGAATTCTTGATTGGTGGTGGTATAAGATGCACTTTTATGGATTATATCTTGGTTTTGGTTGAATTGGTGAAGTTTTATAATTATTGGGGATTTTTCTGTTTTCATATGGATATGATTATGTGGTCATGTATGATGATTGGAAATGATATTTAAGGAAGCTAGAAGGTGGAAAAAGTGGTAAATTGCAAGCAATTTCTGTTTTGGAAGAAATCTGGAAAAATTAGGGTTTGATGTTCTTCATTCTTCCCGAATTTATGGTTCATAGATAGAGGCCGAATTGGCCTTGGCTTAAAACATGAAAGTTGTAGGGAATTATATTTTAGAGGTGCCTACAAAATTTCAGGTCAATCGGAGTAGAGTTGAATGAGAAAAGTCGAAATTACTATTGCTGTTCTGGTTTTACCCGAATGTAAGAATTGCGCCTGTAATTGGTTGTTTTGGCTGGAATTTCTTCTCAATTGGTTGTTGAGGCCTTCTGATGAAATTTATCCCTGTTTCTTATTTTCATGTGGTTTTGGAATTTCTGGATTTGGACTTGGATAGCCTGTTTTATGATGTTTCCGCTAGAATGCGTTTTGTGAATCTGTTTTTGTGATTCTGTTATGGTATCTTGCATTTTAGACCTCGTTACACTCGAAAATGGGTTGAGTGACCTTCTGGAATATTGTAGCCCTGTCTCTTAGCTTCGAAACGGTGGGTCTTGCACCTTCATCCGACAATCGTAGCACCTTTGGTACCATTACCGCAAAATGACGTCAAAACTGTTTTTCTGGTTTTGAGCTTAACTTTCATTTCCGGACTTTTCCCTAGCTTGACTTGTACTAGTACTACTTGGAGCTTGCTGAATGGCTATTGGATGAACTTGTTGTTGTGTGTGTACCTTTGGGACTGATTTGAGGAAGTAATGAAGCCATGATGGCTGGAAAAGTTAACAAATTCAGGGGAAGTGCTGTCCGAACTTTGAAGGAACTTGTTTGCATTGAGTTTGTGATTTAAGACTTGGATTTGAGCAAGGCAATGATATTTAAAGAATGATTTCTGAGCCATGGAGGTGAGTGACCCTAAACTATTTCCAAAATACTTGTGAAATGTTTCTTGCATTATTTATTTGATTGCATATCATGCGTGCTTGCATGTGAGTTCATGACATGATTTGGCTTCAATGAGTTCTGGGAAAGTCTTGTGCTGGACACCAACGTCTCCACTCTGTTTATGGTTCATGTTCATGTTTATCTGGAGCTCAAGAAGAGGCTTCCTCTTAATGTTAATGTTAGTGTTAAATGATCTATTTGAGCGTTGGGTGTTCAAGTGCTATGATTTCCCTGGCTCACGAGAGCACTAAACGAACATTTGATCTCTGAATCATGACATCATCGAAATGATCGAAATGCAACATTGTGAAATATATTTGTTTAATGATTTTACTGGTTACTCGCTGAGCTTCTAGCTCACCCCAAAAATGTTTTATTTCCCCTCCACAGGGCTCAAGGCGAAAGAAGGACTTGTAGTACTTATTCACGTGACTGGATGGCATATATCTTGTACAGTGTTGGATTTGGAATCATTTGATGTATAGTTGGGAATTATTTCCGCTTCGCTTTTGACATGTAATTATTGGAGAATTTGATGTAATATTTGAGGTTTATTCTTGTAATTCATTTGAGGATTGTGGTGAACGACTGAGTCCCGGCGAGAGTTGGGCAGGCAGCCCGCCGAACCCTCTGGTTCGCCTTAGGGGGAGGTGGGGCTGTCACAGTTGGTATCAGAGCTTAGGCTTCAGATCTCTGTAGTGTATCCTAGGCTTGAAGTTTAGGATGCCGGACTGTGGGTTTGATTTGACTCTTAGTGTTTACTTGGAATGCTTGAGTGATTCTTGCGGGATGTCTCGACTTGATTGGTACAAGATGGAATGCCGAGGACGACATTCTTTTAAGGAGGGGAGTTTGTGACGCCCCGAAAGAATAAGAGTGAGAACCCGGAAATTTTCTAATTTTTTAGGGTTTATTTTATTTAATCGCCCGCCTTTTCTACAGTTTCTTTATTAGAAAAATTCCCCAGATAAAGTTTGTGAGCAAATATAGTTTTAAAATGATTTTTCTAGTATCGGTTAGTTTTTGAGAAATTAAGAGCGTATTTTGAACGTGGGACCCGCAAGTGCGGTAAACGCAATATATTTTTGACAACTTGTTGGATTTTTGTATTAAGTGATATTATTTTATAAGGTGTTAAGATATTTGTATTGGAGAGACAAAAAGATAAGTTTTGAACCAAAAGGTGACAAGTGTCACCTTGTGATTTAATCTTGGACTTTGACCATTTGACTTTACCTTTACCTTTACCAAATAAATACAAAAAAATTGATCAAATAAGCTCCATTTTGCAAGCTTCTTGGCCGAATTTCTTGCTCAAGAAAGAAAGAAAAGCTCTCAATTTCTTCCTTCTATTTCTTGCTCAATCTTCAAATCCAACCAATAAAACTCCAAATCATTCCATAAAATCTCTTTGCTAAGTGGTCTTGAGGTGTTTTGTGGAGTTGTTTGGAAAGTTAAGGTGACTAGTTGCTCTATCTCTTGTATTGCTAAGGTGAGTTGTGAAGAACCACTTTCCTTCCTCTAATGATGTTGAATTCTTGATTGGTGGTGGTATAAGATGCACTTTTATGGATTATATCTTGGTTTTGGTTGAATTGGTGAAGTTTTATAATTATTGGGGATTTTTCTGTTTTCATATGGATATGATTATGTGGTCATGTATGATGATTGGAAATGATATTTAAGGAAGCTAGAAGGTGGAAAAAGTGGTAAATTGCAAGCAATTTCTGTTTTGGAAGAAATCTGGAAAAATTAGGGTTTGATGTTCTTCATTCTTCCCGAATTTATGGTTCATAGATAGAGGCCGAATTGGCCTTGGCTTAAAACATGAAAGTTGTAGGGAATTATATTTTAGAGGTGCCTACAAAATTTCAGGTCAATCGGAGTAGAGTTGAATGAGAAAAGTCGAAATTACTATTGCTGTTCTGGTTTTACCCGAATGTAAGAATTGCGCCTGTAATTGGTTGTTTTGGCTGGAATTTCTTCCGAATTGGTTGTTGAGGCCTTCTGATGAAATTTATCCCTGTTTCTTATCTTTCTTGTGGTTTTGGAATTTCTGGATTTGGACTTGGATAGCCTGTTTTATGATGTTTCCGCTAGAATGCGTTCTGTGAATCTGTTTTTGTGATTCTGGTATGGTATCTTGCATTTTGGACCTCGTTACACTCGAAAATGGGTTGAGTGACCTTCTGGAATATTGTAGCCCTGTCTCTTAGCTTCGAAACGGTGGGTCTTGCACCTTCATCCGACAATCGTAGCACCTTTGGTACCATTACCGCAAAATGACGTCAAAACTGTTTTTCTGGTTTTGAGCTTAACTTTCATTTCCGGACTTTTCCCTAGCTTGACTTGTACTAGTACTACTTGGAGCTTGCTGAATGGCTATTGGATGAACTTGTTGTTGTGTGTGTACCTTTGGGACTGATTTGAGGAAGTAATGAAGCCATGATGGCTGGAAAAGTTAACAAATTCAGGGGAAGTGCTGTCCGAACTTTGAAGGAACTTGTTTGCATTGAGTTTGTGATTTAAGACTTGGATTTGAGCAAGTCAATGATATTTAATGAATGATTTCTGAGCCATGGAGGTGAGTGACCCTAAACTATTTCCAAAATACTTGTGAAATGTTTCTTGCATTATTTATTTGATTGCATATCATGCGTGCTTGCATGTGAGTTCATGACATGATTTGGCTTCAATGAGTTCTGGGAAAGTCTTGTGCTGGACACCAACGTCTCCACTCTGTTTATGGTTCATGTTCATGTTTATCTGGAGCTCAAGAAGGGGCTTCCTCTTAATGTTAATGTTAGTGTTAAATGATCTATTTGAGCGTTGGGTGTTCAAGTGCTATGATTTCCCTGGCTCACGAGAGCACTAAACGAACATTTGATCTCTGAATCATGACATCATCGAAATGATCGAAATGCAACATTGTGAAATATATTTGTTTAATGATTTTACTGGTTACTCGCTGAGCTTCCAGCTCACCCCAAAAATGTTTTATTTCCCCTCCACAGGGCTCAAGGCGAAAGAAGGACTTGTAGTACTTATTCACGTGACTGGATGGCATATATCTTGTACAGTGTTGGATTTGGAATCATTTGATGTATAGTTGGGAATTATTTCCGCTTCGCTTTTGACATGTAATTATTGGAGAATTTGATGTAATATTTGAGGTTTATTCTTGTAATTCATTTGAGGATTGTGGTGAACGACTGAGTCCCGGCGAGAGCTGGGCAGGCAGCCCGCCGAACCCTCTGGTTCGCCTTAGGGGGAGGTGGGGCTGTCACAGTTGGTATCAGAGCTTAGGCTTCAGATCTCTGTAGTGTATCCTAGGCTTGAAGTTTAGGATGCCGGACTGTGGGTTTGATTTGACTCTTAGTGTTTACTTGGAATGCTTGAGTGATTCTTGCGGGATGTCTCGACTTGATTGGTACAAGATGGAATGCCGAGGACGACATTCTTTTAAGGAGGGGAGTTTGTGACGCCCCGAAAGAATAAGAGTGAGAACCCGGAAATTTTCTAATTTTTTAGGGTTTATTTTATTTAATCGCCCGCCTTTTCTACAGTTTCTTTATTAGAAAAATTCCCCAGATAAAGTTTGTGAGCAAATATAGTTTTAAAATGATTTTTCTAGTATCGGTTAGTTTTTGAGAAATTAAGAGCGTATTTTGAACGTGGGACCCGCAAGTGCGGTAAACGCAATATATTTTTGACAACTTGTTGGATTTTTGTATTAAGTGATATTATTTTATAAGGTGTTAAGATATTTGTATTGGAGAGACAAAAAGATAAGTTTTGAACCAAAAGGTGACAAGTGTCACCTTGTGATTTAATCTTGGACTTTGACCATTTGACTTTACCAAATAAATACAAAAAAATTGATCAAATAAGCTCCATTTTGCAAGCTTCTTGGCCGAATGTTCTTGCTCAAGAAAGAAAGAAAAGCTCTCAATTTCTTCCTTCTATTTCTTGCTCAATCTTCAAATCCAACCAATAAAACTCCAAATCATTCCATAAAATCTCTTTGCTAAGTGGTCTTGAGGTGTTTTGTGGAGTTGTTTGGAAAGTTAAGGTGACTAGTTGCTCTATCTCTTGTATTGCTAAGGTGAGTTGTGAAGAACCACTTTCCTTCCTCTAATGATGTTCAATTCTTGATTGGTGGTGGTATAAGATGCACTTTTATGGATTATATCTTGGTTTTGGTTGAATTGGTGAAGTTTTATAATTATTGGGGATTTTTCTGTTTTCATATGGATATGATTATGTGGTCATGTATGATGATTGGAAATGATATTTAAGGAAGCTAGAAGGTGGAAAAAGTGGTAAATTGCAAGCAATTTCTGTTTTGGAAGAAATCTGGAAAAATTAGGGTTTGATGTTCTTCATTCTTCCCGAATTTATGGTTCATAGATAGAGGCCGAATTGGCCTTGGCTTAAAACATGAAAGTTGTAGGGAATTATATTTTAGAGGTGCCTACAAAATTTCAGGTCAATCGGAGTAGAGTTGAATGAGAAAAGTCGAAATTACTATTGCTGTTCTGGTTTTACCCGAATGTAAGAATTGCGCCTGTAATTGGTTGTTTTGGCTGGAATTTCTTCTCAATTGGTTGTTGAGGCCTTCTGATGAAATTTATCCCTGTTTCTTATTTTCATGTGGTTTTGGAATTTCTGGATTTGGACTTGGATAGCCTGTTTTATGATGTTTCCGCTAGAATGCGTTTTGTGAATCTGTTTTTGTGATTCTGTTATGGTATCTTGCATTTTAGACCTCGTTACACTCGAAAATGGGTTGAGTGACCTTCTGGAATATTGTAGCCCTGTCTCTTAGCTTCGAAACGGTGGGTCTTGCACCTTCATCCGACAATCGTAGCACCTTTGGTACCATTACCGCAAAATGACGTCAAAACTGTTTTTCTGGTTTTGAGCTTAACTTTCATTTCCGGACTTTTCCCTAGCTTGACTTGTACTAGTACTACTTGGAGCTTGCTGAATGGCTATTGGATGAACTTGTTGTTGTGTGTGTACCTTTGGGACTGATTTGAGGAAGTAATGAAGCCATGATGGCTGGAAAAGTTAACAAATTCAGGGGAAGTGCTGTCCGAACTTTGAAGGAACTTGTTTGCATTGAGTTTGTGATTTAAGACTTGGATTTGAGCAAGGCAATGATATTTAATGAATGATTTCTGAGCCATGGAGGTGAGTGACCCTAAACTATTTCCAAAATACTTGTGAAATGTTTCTTGCATTATTTATTTGATTGCATATCATGCGTGCTTGCATGTGAGTTCATGACATGATTTGGCTTCAATGAGTTCTGGGAAAGTCTTGTGCTGGACACCAACGTCTCCACTCTGTTTATGGTTCATGTTCATGTTTATCTGGAGCTCAAGAAGGGGCTTCCTCTTAATGTTAATGTTAGTGTTAAATGATCTATTTGAGCGTTGGGTGTTCAAGTGCTATGATTTCCCTGGCTCACGAGAGCACTAAACGAACATTTGATCTCTGAATCATGACATCATCGAAATGATCGAAATGCAACATTGTGAAATATATTTGTTTAATGATTTTACTGGTTACTCGCTGAGCTTCTAGCTCACCCCAAAAATGTTTTATTTCCCCTCCACAGGGCTCAAGGCGAAAGAAGGACTTGTAGTACTTATTCACGTGACTGGATGGCATATATCTTGTACAGTGTTGGATTTGGAATCATTTGATGTATAGTTGGGAATTATTTCCGCTTCGCTTTTGACATGTAATTATTGGAGAATTTGATGTAATATTTGAGGTTTATTCTTGTAATTCATTTGAGGATTGTGGTGAACGACTGAGTCCCGGCGAGAGCTGGGCAGGCAGCCCGCCGAACCCTCTGGTTCGCCTTAGGGGGAGGTGGGGCTGTCACAGTTGGTATCAGAGCTTAGGCTTCAGATCTCTGTAGTGTATCCTAGGCTTGAAGTTTAGGATGCCGGACTGTGGGTTTGATTTGACTCTTAGTGTTTACTTGGAATGCTTGAGTGATTCTTGCGGGATGTCTCGACTTGATTGGTACAAGATGGAATGCCGAGGACGACATTCTTTTAAGGAGGGGAGTTTGTGACGCCCCGAAAGAATAAGAGTGAGAACCCGGAAATTTTCTAATTTTTTAGGGTTTATTTTATTTAATCGCCCGCCTTTTCTACAGTTTCTTTATTAGAAAAATTCCCCATATAAAGTTTGTGAGCAAATATAGTTTTAAAATGATTTTTCTAGTATCGGTTAGTTTTTGAGAAATTAAGAGCGTATTTTGAACGTGGGACCCGCAAGTGCGGTAAACGCAATATATTTTTGACAACTTGTTGGATTTTTGTATTAAGTGATATTATTTTATAAGGTGTTAAGATATTTGTATTGGAGAGACAAAAAGATAAGTTTTGAACCAAAAGGTGACAAGTGTCACCTTGTGATTTAATCTTGGAATTTGACCATTTGACTTTACCAAATAAATACAAAAAAATTGATCAAATAAGCTACATTTTGCAAGCTTCTTGGCCGAATGTTCTTGCTCAAGAAAGAAAGAAAAGCTCTCAATTTCTTCCTTCTATTTCTTGCTCAATCTTCAAATCCAACCAATAAAACTCCAAATCATTCCATAAAATCTCTTTGCTAAGTGGTCTTGAGGTGTTTTGTGGAGTTGTTTGGAAAGTTAAGGTGACTAGTTGCTCTATCTCTTGTATTGCTAAGGTGAGTTGTGAAGAACCACTTTCCTTCCTCTAATGATGTTCAATTCTTGATTGGTGGTGGTATAAGATGCACTTTTATGGATTATATCTTGGTTTTGGTTGAATTGGTGAAGTTTTATAATTATTGGGGATTTTTCTGTTTTCATATGGATATGATTATGTGGTCATGTATGATGATTGGAAATGATATTTAAGGAAGCTAGAAGGTGGAAAAAGTGGTAAATTGCAAGCAATTTCTGTTTTGGAAGAAATCTGGAAAAATTAGGGTTTGATGTTCTTCATTCTTCCCGAATTTATGGTTCATAGATAGAGGCCGAATTGGCCTTGGCTTAAAACATGAAAGTTGTAGGGAATTATATTTTAGAGGTGCCTACAAAATTTCAGGTCAATCGGAGTAGAGTTGAATGAGAAAAGTCGAAATTACTATTGCTGTTCTGGTTTTACCCGAATGTAAGAATTGCGCCTGTAATTGGTTGTTTTGGCTGGAATTTCTTCTCAATTGGTTGTTGAGGCCTTCTGATGAAATTTATCCCTGTTTCTTATTTTCATGTGGTTTTGGAATTTCTGGATTTGGACTTGGATAGCCTGTTTTATGATGTTTCCGCTAGAATGCGTTTTGTGAATCTGTTTTTGTGATTCTGTTATGGTATCTTGCATTTTAGACCTCGTTACACTCGAAAATGGGTTGAGTGACCTTCTGGAATATTGTAGCCCTGTCTCTTAGCTTCGAAACGGTGGGTCTTGCACCTTCATCCGACAATCGTAGCACCTTTGGTACCATTACCGCAAAATGACGTCAAAACTGTTTTTCTGGTTTTGAGCTTAACTTTCATTTCCGGACTTTTCCCTAGCTTGACTTGTACTAGTACTACTTGGAGCTTGCTGAATGGCTATTGGATGAACTTGTTGTTGTGTGTGTACCTTTGGGACTGATTTGAGGAAGTAATGAAGCCATGATGGCTGGAAAAGTTAACAAATTCAGGGGAAGTGCTGTCCGAACTTTGAAGGAACTTGTTTGCATTGAGTTTGTGATTTAAGACTTGGATTTGAGCAAGGCAATGATATTTAAAGAATGATTTCTGAGCCATGGAGGTGAGTGACCCTAAACTATTTCCAAAATACTTGTGAAATGTTTCTTGCATTATTTATTTGATTGCATATCATGCGTGCTTGCATGTGAGTTCATGACATGATTTGGCTTCAATGAGTTCTGGGAAAGTCTTGTGCTGGACACCAACGTCTCCACTCTGTTTATGGTTCATGTTCATGTTTATCTGGAGCTCAAGAAGAGGCTTCCTCTTAATGTTAATGTTAGTGTTAAATGATCTATTTGAGCGTTGGGTGTTCAAGTGCTATGATTTCCCTGGCTCACGAGAGCACTAAACGAACATTTGATCTCTGAATCATGACATCATCGAAATGATCGAAATGCAACATTGTGAAATATATTTGTTTAATGATTTTACTGGTTACTCGCTGAGCTTCTAGCTCACCCCAAAAATGTTTTATTTCCCCTCCACAGGGCTCAAGGCGAAAGAAGGACTTGTAGTACTTATTCACGTGACTGGATGGCATATATCTTGTACAGTGTTGGATTTGGAATCATTTGATGTATAGTTGGGAATTATTTCCGCTTCGCTTTTGACATGTAATTATTGGAGAATTTGATGTAATATTTGAGGTTTATTCTTGTAATTCATTTGAGGATTGTGGTGAACGACTGAGTCCCGGCGAGAGCTGGGCAGGCAGCCCGCCGAACCCTCTGGTTCGCCTTAGGGGGAGGTGGGGCTGTCACAGTTGGTATCAGAGCTTAGGCTTCAGATCTCTGTAGTGTATCCTAGGCTTGAAGTTTAGGATGCCGGACTGTGGGTTTGATTTGACTCTTAGTGTTTACTTGGAATGCTTGAGTGATTCTTGCGGGATGTCTCGACTTGATTGGTACAAGATGGAATGCCGAGGACGACATTCTTTTAAGGAGGGGAGTTTGTGACGCCCCGAAAGAATAAGAGTGAGAACCCGGAAATTTTCTAATTTTTTAGGGTTTATTTTATTTAATCGCCCGCCTTTTCTACAGTTTCTTTATTAGAAAAATTCCCCAGATAAAGTTTGTGAGCAAATATAGTTTTAAAATGATTTTTCTAGTATCGGTTAGTTTTTGAGAAATTAAGAGCGTATTTTGAACGTGGGACCCGCAAGTGCGGTAAACGCAATATATTTTTGACAACTTGTTGGATTTTTGTATTAAGTGATATTATTTTATAAGGTGTTAAGATATTTGTATTGGAGAGACAAAAAGATAAGTTTTGAACCAAAAGGTGACAAGTGTCACCTTGTGATTTAATCTTGGACTTTGACCATTTGACTTTACCTTTACCTTTACCAAATAAATACAAAAAAATTGATCAAATAAGCTCCATTTTGCAAGCTTCTTGGCCGAATGTTCTTGCTCAAGAAAGAAAGAAAAGCTCTCAATTTCTTCCTTCTATTTCTTGCTCAATCTTCAAATCCAACCAATAAAACTCCAAATCATTCCATAAAATCTCTTTGCTAAGTGGTCTTGAGGTGTTTTGTGGAGTTGTTTGGAAAGTTAAGGTGACTAGTTGCTCTATCTCTTGTATTGCTAAGGTGAGTTGTGAAGAACCACTTTCCTTCCTCTAATGATGTTCAATTCATGATTGGTGGTGGTATAAGATGCACTTTTATGGATTATATCTTGGTTTTGGTTGAATTGGTGAAGTTTTATAATTATTCGGGATTTTTCTATTTTCATATGGATATGATTATGTGGTCATGTATGATGATTGGAAATGATATTTAAGGAAGCTAGAAGGTGGAAAAAGTGGTAAATTGCAAGCAATTTCTGTTTTGGAAGAAATCTGGAAAAATTAGGGTTTGATGTTCTTCATTCTTCCCGAATTTATGGTTCATATATAGAGGCCGAATTGGCCTTGGATTAAAACATGAAAGTTGTAGGGAATTATATTTTAGAGGTGCCTACAAAATTTCAGGTCAATCGGAGTAGAGTTGAATGAGAAAAGTCGAAATTACTATTGCTGTTCTGGTTTTACCCGAATGTAAGAATTGCGCCTGTAATTGGTTGTTTTGGCTGGAATTTCTTCCGAATTGGTTGTTGAGGCCTTCTGATGAAATTTATCCCTGTTTCTTATCTTTCTTGTGGTTTTGGAATTTCTGGATTTGGACTTGGATAGCCTGTTTTATGATGTTTCCGCTAGAATGCGTTCTGTGAATCTGTTTTTGTGATTCTGGTATGGTATCTTGCATTTTGGACCTGGTTACACTCGAAAATGGGTTGAGTGACCTTCTACAATATTGTAGCCCTGTCTCTTAGCTTCGAAACGGTGGATCTTGCACCTTCATCCGACAATCGTAGCACCTTTGGTACCATTACCGCAAAATGACGTCAAAACTGTTTTTCTGGTTTTGAGCTGAACTTTCATTTCCGGACTTTTCCCTAGCTTGACTTGTACTAGTACTACTTGGAGCTTGCTGAATGGCTATTGGATGAACTTGTTGTTGTGTGTGTACCTTTGGGACTGATTTGAGGAAGTAATGAAGCCATGATGGCTGGAAAAGTTAACAAATTCAGGGGATTTCTGAGCCATGGAGGTGAGTGACCCTAAACTATTTCCAAAATACTTGTGAAATGTTTCTTGCATTATTTATTTGATTGCATATCATGCGTGCTTGCATGTGAGTTCATGACATGATTTGGCTTCAATGAGTTCTGGGAAAGTCTTGTGCTGGACACCAACGTCTCCACTCTGTTTATGGTTCATGTTCATGTTTATCTGGAGCTCAAGAAGAGGCTTCCTCTTAATGTTAATGTTAGTGTTAAATGATCTATTTGAGCGTTGGGTGTTCAAGTGCTATGATTTCCCTGGCTCACGAGAGCACTAAACGAACATTTGATCTCTGAATCATGACATCATCGAAATGATCGAAATGCAACATTATGAAATATATTTGTTTAATGATTTTACTGGTTACTCGCTGAGCTTCTAGCTCACCCCAAAAATGTTTTATTTCCCCTCCACAGGGCTCAAGGCGAAAGAAGGACTTGTAGTACTTATTCAAGTGACTGGATGGCATATATCTTGTACAGTGTTGGATTTGGAATCATTTGATGTATAGTTGGGAATTATTTCCGCTTCGCTTTTGACATGTAATTATTGGAGAATTTGATGTAATATTTGAGGTTTATTCTTGTAATTCATTTGAGGATTGTGGTGAACGACTGAGTCCCGGCGAGAGCTGGGCAGGCGGCCCGCCGAACCCTCTGGTTCGCCTTAGGGGGAGGTGGGGCTGTCACAATTATCACTTCAAATCATATAATATTTCCTCATCCAAAAGTCACTCTTACCTACCAAATTTGATCCTCACTCCGTACCGAATAGACACACTACGAAAAAACGTGAAAACCCTAATTCGCTCTAACTTGAAAACGAAAAGTGAAACCCTACTTTCTCGATTCATTTACACATATTGTGGGGTGATTGAGTAGTAGGGCTATTAGAAAGTAATAATTTCCAAATAAAAGGAATTTTAAGAAAAATGTGAGGGATTTTACAATTCCATTGATTACAATTAGGGTTCCGATTAAAAATGAGAAATTTAAGAAAATCGGTTAGTCACAAGTAAACTAGGTTTTTTTTCTTCTTTTGATTACAATTTAGGGTTTAAAGAAGTCGAGGTATCACATATCATGGCAATACTGCGCGAGTAATGCCGAGCAAGATCTCTCCAATAGATCATGCTCTACGAATATCTCATGATTTGCTAAGCTTATTGACCAAACCCATGCTGGCTCGATTCGCAAAGTTAGCCAACGAGTTTTGGCGTCCCCCGAATACGAATACGAATACGAATATAAGTAGATGAGCAACGCTCAAATCGACGATTCTAAATAGGAATCACAAATAGGAATCACATCCACATTACTAAATACAAGTCGAATATGAATTCACATAGCCAAATACGAATATAATTTCATTTGAAGGAGAACGAGTGCGGTAAAGTACACATTCATCTCACAAAGTTCAAATTCGTATAACGGATAAGAAACAATTAATCACTTAGCAACAAATTCATGCACTTGACAATCACCAATCGAAACAAGGGAGTAAGTGCATAAACGAGCCTTTAGGTGTTCCCCTCGAGATCCTCTTGAAGGTCTCCCTGAGCACCCGAGCAAATAGTAATTGTCTATTACACACTATCGCTTAAAACCCCTAATTATCGAGGAAGATTGCACACTTGCACAATCTAAGAAAATTTCACGAAAATGAGCCTTAATTACTCGTAAATCGAGACTCAAAAATGGGGTTTTAAAACACAAGTGAAATCTGATTTTCATTTTGAAATCAAGTGTAAAACAGTTTAGGAATATCGAAGGAAAATAGAGAGTTCGCAACCCTCAATTTCCTTTAAGTTCAAAAATTTCAGATTTGTCACCCATACTTTGAAAAATCGTATCTCATTCTCTATAAGTCCAAAATTGGAAAAATTGGTACCGTTGGAAACCTCTTAGAAAGTACTAAAAGTTCTTAGAAGACAATTTTCCAGGATTCCAAAAGGAAGATATCCAAAATTTAGCTCAAAGTTGCTGTTCTGGGGCATTGAAGACAGATTTACGTTGGTTTTTGGCCAACTTTGAAATTTTGGCAAAATTCACTTGATCTGAACTAACCTCTGAAATTTGGAACTCTATTAGAGTTGCAATCCAAGTTTTAAAAAAAATAAACAGAACAAGATTCGTAGTTTTGAGCACCAAGATATGGTAACTCAAAGTTACCAAAATTCCCTTGTGAAACAAGGGTTTTCCAAACTCGAGTCATGAACTTTGGTAATTTAGTCGAGCAGCGAAATGAACTCGGATTGGTACCAAATTCAGTAATATAATACTCCTATATAAAGGATATTCCTCTATCAAATTTCATGGAAAAATACCTTCGGGAAGGTAGTCAACCAAACAACCAAAGTTTCGAAAAATCCTAAGGCAAAACTGCCTTGAGCTTCTTGTTTTCCATTACCAAACATTTGGCCAAGGAAAATCCTTCAAACATGGTTAATTTGTGTAGGAAAAGCCTAAAGAACATTCATGGTACATTTCGTAAGTGTTTTAACTCCAAAAAATTCAATTGGCAAGTCCACACCAAGTCTAGCATCAATTCTGCCCAAAATTTAGGGTTTTCAAGAACAGGGCAGGTTTCGTATTTTGATCACAAATCACTCAATTCAACTCGGAATTGAGCATGGTTGGTGGCGTTGGAAATTAAAATAATAGAACTATAATTTTGAAGAAATCATTTTGAAATTCAGCACACAACTAGCTCAAATTCGAGCCTCAAGTTGCAGCTTTTGAACTTCATTCCAGGAAAACAGAGAAACAGGACAATCATCTTTAAATGGTTGGTACGGGAAACTCGGGTGGAATTAGGGGGTGAATTTTATACCATTGAAAAGGTGGGAATGTCTAGTTTTAAATGCCACTGACGGCACTTTATTTCAATGTCGGAGCACAGAGTTATGGACGAAACAAAAAGCTGTCTGAGCATTACGGGAAAATTTTGCAGGTTTGCTAGCTTTGCGAGATTAATCCATTTGACCAACCAAACCTCAATATTTTTTGATGAAACTTTATACACCACCTATAAAACATATAAAAATCATATACAAGCCATTAAAACCTCAAAATTCCACAAAAAGAGGCACCATCATAACAGGGGCAGAATTGGAAACTTTACATCCATGCACTCCTTCAATTTTATACTAGTTATGCACCATTAATCTACCAATTTGAGCACTAAACCAACATTAGATCTATCATCAAGCATCACATCAGCCATCAATCCAAGAGTGGGAGTTCATAGAGCCCACATTCAAAATTTTTCCAACAATAACAAGCCACCCACATGAATTTACAAGCTCATAAGTGCACTACTACTCCCATAAGTTAAGAATTTTAAGGTGGATCATCCATTACCTCAAGTGATGACTTAGGCAGAAATTTTTTTCCTCTTACAGCTCACAAAAACCGTGGAAAGTAGGCCCCTTTTGTAGCTCAAGATGATCACCAAGTGTTTAACCAAGTATGGGTGAATTTTGGAGTGATTTGGGTGAGAAATGAAGGTGAAATGAAGAAGAAACTTTGGTTCTTTTCTCTTGGTGCTGGACAACAGCTTTGAGGAGAAAGAAGAATGTTTTTGGCTGATAATGAGGCTTATGTGAGAGGCTTAAGAATATGTGGCTAAGAATGCCTTAAAAGTCAACTCTCTCGTGCGCGCGTTTCGTACCCGATTCCTCTCGAGTTTATTTCACTAGTGCACTAAACCTCTAATGCACTTCCATTCATACAATTATTATTCACTCTTAATAGTCCAAAAATAAAGGTCTAAAGTCTCTCAATTAATCGCGCGCGTAAAAACGCGTACTTCCGATTTAAGCGCGATAAAGTGAAACTTCCAAGAAATTCTTATAACGATAGTATAACTAACTAATAATTGAACAGTTAAACATAAAAATACCTATTTTAAGACTAATGTACAAGTCTCCAATTTTTCAAGTTTATTGTATTCTCGAAAATCGGCTATAGTCTCCAAACGCGTATTCGCTATTCTCACTTAACGAGCTTCCAAAAATTAATTTTTGAAACAAGTCACTTTTAAAATATAATGAGGCTATAATTCCATGTAATTAGGTCCAATAAGGTTAGAAAATAATATTCAAAGTAAATGGCCAAATAAATATTTAAATGAGCTAGTAATAAGAGTTTAAAAATAGGAAATTTTGCGAGTCCTCACATGAGTCGAGTGTTAATTCCTCAATTAACCTTTCTTAATCAACTATTGATCATTCTTAATTCTTCAATATTAATACACTCCCGATTCAAGTATATCCGCGAAAAACGCGTACTCGTTCCGAACTAAACGAGTTTTCGAAAAGTAAATTTTCTAACAAAACGCTTTAAAAACATAAGAGAGGTGTTTTTCCATATAAATGGATTTTAAGTAGTCAAATTAAATAATTCGGAGAAAATGAGTGAATAATTATTTAAATAAACCAGTAATATATGACGAAAATAAGAAAATTTTCGGATCCTCATAACCTCTCCTCCTTAAAAGAATTTCGTCCTCAAAATTCACATCTAGGATAATATCATATTCCTTAAGAGTTATACTTATCAAATTGATTAACAACTTACACTTTCCAACCCATATCTCACAATTTCTATTCATCCAATTAGCAATGAACTTTAATTTCCCAATAGGCGTTTTGCTTCCAAGTTGTGACAAGTGATCACACTTTACTTATACCATTCATGAAACTGGAGTTTACACAAGAATAATTGGTTCCAGTGTCAATTAAAACTCTAGTTTAAAAGATTCAATCTTGTAGTTCAAAACTCGAATAGAGTGATATATTGTCAGTAGAAGACTAAACTTACCAAAATTTTTGGACTTAATTTGTCCAAATCGAGTCAATCATAGCATGCGAGATAAAATCGAGGGTTTTAATGTATTTTGGATATGTATGTGGCAAAATGCAATTCAGAATTTCAAAACTAGAGTTAAAGATACAAACTTTTCTTTATGGCCCGAAACTAAATTTTCTTAATCAGAAATTTCAAATAATATTTTTACCACAATCATCAATACGTTTAAGAATTCTTCAAATACGTTTAAGAAGATTAATCATGCAACTCAATGCGTGGATACTAAAACACTTCTATAATAAAATAACATATACATGGAGGATATTTCAAAAATTCTCTCAAAGTTTTAAGTTAAGAGCTGCATTTGAGTAGACGTATATTTTTGAAAACACTTTTAAGAAAGATAAATAAACATGCAAGTTCATCTATTCATAAACTTCGATCCAACGCCTTTATCACCCTTCACTTCTAATCCAAAAGCTAACTCTAATGGTACATAAAGCTTTGTCATTTTTACTCTCCAATTCACAGCAAATATTCACTCTTATTCTTAAGAAAATATCCGAGCCTAAGCTTTGCTCGATTTCTGATTCTTACGCGGGTTCAAGATGCATATACAAGTTACAAATACATTTAAAATTAAAGCATGATTCTTTGAATATATCAAAAGTCATAGTACAAGTTGAGAGATCACAAACAAGCCAAGTATGTCAAAGATAGGTCATGGACAATTAAGCGCCACAAAAACAAAAGTACATGCAAGCAAATTACAAAAGACCTCACGGTATGCACCACCCCTACTATCATAGGCAGGAACAAAAGGAGAAAATCATAAGCCTAGTTAGGGGAAAACCAGAAGGATCCATGATACCAAGCCACATTATTTGAATAATTATAAATTCCAAATTCCATCCAAAACCTAAGCCACGTTTTAAGTCCTTAGTCTAAAACTTCTAACGAATACGAGCTTTCCTTACTAAATTCAAGTTCCTTACTAAATTCAAGATGAAATTCTTATACCGGCTAGGGTATTGAGTCAAACCAAAAGAAATGCAAAAGTGTCTCATTTCAATCTCAACTACATTCCACTTCTCTCTGGTCTATATCGTCCCACATTTGATTAAAATATTCTCCATCTGATGTCTCACTTCTTTTACTACCCAAACTAGACGTCCGTTGACCTCTTACACTTGCTCTCACAAAACATTAACCCGTTCTTATTCCCCACAAATGGAGATTTCAAGTCCAATACAAAAATCCTCCGTGCTCTGTCCTTTGCCATCAGAACTTATCTCAAAACCATTCATGATTTCTATTCACATCGTAATACACAAGATTATATCCCTTTCTAAGTCACAAGTATTCCCTCAGGAAAAGTATTTAGTACTCAAGTACAAAAATCCAAAACTAATAGAATTTACAACTCAAGCCGTACGCTTCCAAGCGCAAATCAATAAAGTTTAAGATTCCTACCTGACGTACATCTCTATCTACCTCAAGTATCATGATAAAGGTTTTACGCTTACCGCTTACGCACAAGAAGAGTACTTAGTCCTTTATATATATTCACGTAATTGGGACCATATCACCACTTGGCCCAAGCTCACTCTGTGCAAAGACCACGCGAAACTACTCTGATTTTTATCCCTACAAGTTGCCGCTTAACTTTCAAACCAGTCCCACAGTCCGGCATCCTAAACTTTTAAGCCTAGGATACACTATAAAGATCTGAAGCCTAAGCTCTGATATCAACTGTGACGCCCCCACTTCTCCCAAGGGCGAACCCAAGGGTATCCGCGGGACGCCTGCCCAGCTCTCGCCAGGACTCGAGACAAATCCAATTCAAACCTAGTCTAATACTAACAATGAAAGTCGGAATAAAGGTACAAAATCATTTCCATACATAATTATCCAGTCTTACATCACAATTTCAAATTTACAATCACTTTTTTCAAAATATACAACACAATTACAACACTAATACAAAAGTGCCTCAAGTCGGTATTTGCTTAACTCCCTCCAATCGGGTTCCTGTTAAGAAAAACAAACTAATGGGATGAGCCAATACTCAGTGAGGCCAAGAAACACACATGCAAACATGTAATCCAAGTAGCCACAAATTACATAGTAAGTAAAGCTATAAGTTCGAATAATTCACATTTCGAATAGGAAAAAAAATAAACAGAAACAATTCAAGGATACTGTAGCTCTCAGGAGCTAAATTCCACGTAGTCGAGTCGAAGTCTTGATCACATGTCATGTTGATACTCCGTCAACCACATAAGTATCAAATCCGTAGATACACCACTTTACTTCGAATCCCGTCACCGTTACACCCCCTTACCGGGCCCGCTCATCAAAGTTTTTGATAATACTCGAGTATATCATGACAATACTGTGCGAGTAATGCCGAGAAAGATCTCTCCAATAGATCATGATCTACGAATATCTCATGGTTTGCTAAGCTTATTGACCAAACCCATGCTGGCTTGATTCGCAAAATAATCCAACGAGTTTGGGCGTCCCCCGAATACGAATACGAATACGAATATAAGCCGATGAGCAACGCTCAAATCGACGATTCCAAATAGGAATCATGTGAGGACCCGTAATTTTCTGAATTTCTAAGTTTTATTTTCTTTTAATTGCACGTTTTTCCACATTTTCTTTATTCGGAAAAATTTTAAAAATAATTTTTATGAGTAAATATAGTTTTTAAATGATTTTTCTAGTATCGATTAGTTTTTGAGAAATTAAGAGCGTATACCGGACATGGGACCCGCTAGTGCGAAAAGTTCGGAAAAATTCGGCCCGTTAGGTTAGGTTTTGGATACTGGGTTTAATTTACCGGGTGTTATGAGATAATTAGAGGTTGTTGTATGGATAAGAGTGGAGAGACAAAAGGATAACCTAGCATTAAAGAGAGGGACAAATGTCACTTTGCTATTGGACTTGGAATTTGACCATAAGACCATCTTACCACCTTTACCAAATAAATACCAAAAAATTGGCCAAAAATTCTCTTATTTTTCCCTCTCTTGGCCGAATTTCTTGGACAACAAAAGAAAGAAAAGCTATCAAATTTCTTCTACTCAATCTTGCTCAATCTCACAACTTAACCGATAAAACTTCAAATCACTCCATAAAAACACTTAGCTAGGTGGTAGTGAAGTAATAGGTGAGGTGGTTTGAAAGGTAGTGGTGTAAGTTGCTTCCTTTCTTGAGATTTCAAGGTGAGTAGTCAAGAAATTCCATCTTTGGCTTTGATAATGATAAATTCATGACTTGTGAAGGTTAGTTAGGTGATTTTGTGGAGGTTTTCATGACTTTTGGTGCTGTTTGATGAATTTTTGATTTTATGCAAAATTTTTCTGTTTTTATATGTTTAATGTTGTTTGGCCATGTATGATGGTCTAGTATGGGTTAGAATGAAGCTTTGGTATGATAATTGTAATGATTAGTGGAAAATTTCTGTTTGAAGCAAAAATTCCAGATTAGGGTTTCTATGAAGCCTGTTCTGCCCGGTACTATTCGACTAGGTTAGAGGCCGAATTAGCCTTGGGTTAAAACATAAAAGTTGTATAGGATGGTATTTTATAGTTGCCTGCAAAATTTCAGCTCAATCGGAGCAACGTAGTCTATGAAAAGACCGAAATACCCCTGCTGCCCTGTTTATGCCCGAACCTGCTAATCCGCTTCTGTAATTGGTTAGTTTGACCAGGAATACTACTGATTTGGTTGATGATGTCTTATTAAGACTTATACCCTTGTATATTAGCTTTCAAATGGATTTGGAATCACTTGAATTGGAGTTGTATATGCTGAGATATGACTGAATGAATCCGGACTGCCACAGTAAACTTCGAATTGGAAAATCTGGGGTTGTTTTGGTAAATTTTACTTAGATACATTGCAAAATGGACTGAGTGGACTTCTTAAACATTGTATCCCTTTCTCTTAGCTTCGAAACGGTGTAAATTACACCTCAATCCGACGAGGATAGCTTCAGTTGTGTTAATTCCGCTAAGCAACAGCAAATCTGCCTTTTGTTTTCCAACCCAAACTTCGTTTCCGCATATGTCCTACTTTGATTTTTTCACTTATACGTTCCATGTGATTTTACTCTAGTGATATGTGGATTTGGTTTATGACTCATATTTGAGCCTTATGGTGGCTCTAATTAAAGGTGTTTGATAGCTTGTGATTTGTGGGTGTTGAGGTTTGGTTGGAAAGTAAAGAAAGACAAGGGAAATGCTGTCAAAATTTTCGCGGAGCTTCTGCACAGTCTCGGGAAATTTGCTATATCTTGATGTAGGAATGTCAGAATTGAGTTCTGTTTATTGCATTTTAAACTAGATTCATAGGGCTATAAACTTTATAAATTTTGGACCCTGTTTATGTCTGTGCCATTTATGGTGATTTTTCAAAATTGACTGAAATATTGTACCTGTTCTGTCTTTCACTGGATAAAGCAGCAATTTGAAGCTTGAATTTGACTGACTTGCATTCTGAATCTTATAAGGATGTTTTCTAGAAAGTTATAGCCCTTTGAATGTATTTTCCAACGGTATAACTTTTACTAATTTTGGACTTACAAAACTTGAGATATGATTTTTCATATAGGGTTGCGCGAAACTGGAAAATCCTGTTTTCCTAGTATTGATCTTGCTTTCATTATCTACTTCAAATTTGGAATTGGTCAGTCATTGTAGGTAGGGCTTTGAGGTTGTTCATGCCTTTAAGACTAATTGTTACATTTTCACTCCGAGGTCACCTCTTTGCTTTGCATTAATGGTTCTTTTGACTAGGCAACCGAGTCTCACTTACGAATTCCATACTCGGTCTTGGAGTCGAGTCTTAAGTGTTTGCCTTGATTGTTCTAGGAGGTGCCGGCGAGTAAAGCCACACTTGGGAAGGAAACTTTTGAAATTATCCTTGTTTGATCAGGTGAGTGTACCACTCCCCTAAATTATTGCTAAACTGGTTTCCTGTACTTGCCAATTGCTAGTTGAATGTCTTTCCTGACTGTTTATCTTGTATTAGACGAGGGTGTACTTTATAACACTCATTCTCTTGCCTGTACTGAACAAACTGGAATCTATTACTTGTACTTGTCATGTACTTGAACTTGTTACTTGCACTTGTTATGATGTCGTTTGGAAGAGTATCCAACGACCTTTCTGTTAAACCTGAGCTCAACCTCATGGAGAGTTAATTAAATCGAGCCAGCGAGGGCTTGGTCGAGATAATTGACAAACCATGGGTGCCTGTTCCTGGGGGAATCTTTGGGTATTGAGACTCTTGATTCCGGTATACTCGAGTATTACCATTCCTGTTCCTGTTTGGCGTTCGGGCCCGGTAAGGGGTATGTTTGGTGTACGGGATTTTGGCGTTAAAGTGGTGATCTACTGGACTGGTTCCTTTATTTGAACGTTGACGGAGGGTCAACAAGACTGGATCAAGTATAGCAACGGGAATTTGGCTCCTGAGAGCCACCTGTATCCTTTACATTGTGACATTCATTCATTTCTCGTATTTGATGTGAATATGTGCCTCCAAAGTGCTTTCACATGAATTCTACTGATTCTACTGTTTATACTGTTGGTACCTCATTGAGCTTCTAGCTCACCCCGTTCCGTTATCCTTGTTTTCCTTACAGGAAATCACCTTTTGAAGACTATGATGTTTTGAAGCATGAGTTGAGCTAGTTTAGTATTCTTTTGTATAGCTGCTCGATGGTTGGAAAACCTTAAATGTATTTTAACCAAACATTTCCCTTTTGAATTGTAAATTTGCAACCATGTGTATATAAAAGTGTTTAACCATGTTCCTATGTTGATTGGGTTTGGAAATGTTCTTTTCTAGGGTTATCTAAAGTTGTTGTGCTTGGTTGGGTTTCGGACATTGAATGTTATCTTCTCGAAGTTCTTTTGAGCGGTTGGTAGGGTTTACGCTCGTTCCGGATCCGTAGTCCCGGCGAGAGCTGGGCAGGCGGTCCGCCGAACCCTTTGGTTCGCCTTAGGGGGAGGTGGGGCTGTCACAAATCACATATACGAATCACAAATACGAATTACATGCACATTACTAAGTACAAGTCGAATATGAATTCACATAGCCAAATACGAATATAATTTCATTTGAAGGAGAATGAGTGCGGTAAAGTACACATTCGTCTAACAAAGTTCAATTCATATAACGGATAAGAAACAGTTAATCACATAGCAACAAATTCATGCACTTGACACTCACCAATCGAAACAAGGGAGTAAGTGCATAAACGAGCCTTCAGGAGTTCCCCTCGAGATCCTCTTGAAGGTCTCCATGAGCACCTGAGCAAATAGTAATTGTCTATTACACACTATCGCTTAAAACCCCTAATTATCGAGGAAGATTGCAAACTTGTACAATCTAAGAAAATTTCACGAAAATGAGCCTTAACTACTCGTAAATTGAGACTCAAAAATGGGGTTTTAAAACACAAGTGAAATCCGATTTTCATTTTGAAATCAAGTGTAAAATGGTTTAGCAATATCGAAGGAAAATAGAGAGTTCGCAACCCTCAATTTCCTTTAAGTTCGGAAATTTCAGATTTGTCACCCATACTTTGAAAAATCGTATCTCATTCTCTATAAGTCCAGAATTGGAAAACTTGGTACCGTTGGAAACCTCTTAGAAAGTACTAAAAATTCTTAGAAGACAATTTTCAATGATTCCAAATGAAAGATATCCAAAATTTAGTTCAAAGTTGCTGTTCTGGGGCATTGAAGACAGATTTAGGTTGGTTTTTGGCCAACTTTGAAAATTTGGTAAAATTCACTAGATCCGAACTAACCTCTAAAATTTGGAACCCTATTAAAGTTGCAATCCAAGTTTAAAACAAAACAAATGGAACAAGATTTGGAGTTTTGAGGACTAAGATATGGTAACTCAAAATTACCAAAATTCCCTTGTGAAACAAGGGTTTTCCAAACTCGAGTCATGAAGTTTGGTAATTTAGTCGAGCAGTGAAATGGACTCGGATTGGTTCCAAATTTGGTAATATAATATTCCTATATAAATAGTATCCCTCTATCAAATTTCATGGAAAAATACCTTCGGGAAGGTAGTCAACCAAACAACCAAAGTTTCGAAAAATCCTAAGGCAAAACTGCCTTGAGCTTCTTGTTTTCCATTACCAAACATTTGGCCAAGGAAAATCCTTCAAACATGGTTAATTTGTTTAGGGAAAGCCTAAAGAACATTCATGGTACATTTGGTAAGTGTTTTAACTTCAAGAAATTCAATTGGCAAGTCCACACCAAGTCTAGCATCAATTCTGCCCAAAATTTAGGGTTTTCAAGAACAGGGCAGGTTTCGTATTTTGATCACAAATCACTCAATTCAACTCAGAATTGAGCATGGTTGGTGGCGTTGGAAAATAAATTCATAGAAATATAATTTCACAGAAGAAATTATTTTGAAATTCAGCACACAACTAGCTCAAATTCGAACCTCAAGTTGCAGCTTCTGAACTTTGTTCCAGGAAAACAGAGAAACAGGACAGTCATCTTTAAATGGTTGGTACAGGATACTCGGGTGGAATTAGGGGGTCCATTTTATACCATTGAAGATCTGGAAATATCTAGTTTCAAATGCCACTGACGGCACTTGATTTTGACGTCGAAACACAAAGTTATGGACGAAACAAGAAAGCTGTCTGAGCATTACGGGGAAATTTTCCAGGTTTGTTAGCTTTGCGAGATTAATCCATTTGACCAACCAAAACTCAATATTTTTCGATGAAACTTTATACACCATCTATACAACATATAACCATGATATACAAGCCATTAAAACCTCAAAATTCCGCAAAAAAAGGCACGATCATAACAGGGGCAGAATTGGAAACTTTACATCCATGCACTCCTTGATGTTTATACTAGCTATGCACCATTAATCTACCAATTTGAGCACTAAACCAACATTAGATCTATCATCAAGCATCACATCAGCCATCAATCCAAGAGTGGGAGTTCATAGAGCCCACATTCAAAATTTTTCCAACAATAACAAGCCACCCACATGAATTTACAAGCTCATAAGTGCACTACTACTCCCATAAGTTAAGAATTTTAAGGTGGATCATCCATTACCTCAAGTGATGACTTAGGCAGAAATTTTTTTCCTCTTACAGCTCACAAAAACCGTGGAAAGTAGCCCCCTTTTGTAGCTCAAGATGATCACCAAGTGTTTAACCAAGTATGGGTGAATTTTGGAGTGATTTGGGTGAGAAATGAAGGTGAAATGAAGAAGAAACTTTGGTTCTTTTCTCTTGGTGCTGGACAGCAGCTTTGAGGAGGAAGAAGAATGTTTTTGGCTGATAATGAGGCTTATGTGAGAAGCTTAAGAATACGTGGCTAAGAATGCCTCAAAAGTCAACTCTCTCGTGCGCGCGTTTCGTACCCGATTCCTCTCGAGTTTATTTCACTAGTGCACTAAACCTCTAATGCACTTCCATTCATACAATTATTATTCACTCTTAATAGTCCAAAAATAAAGGTCTAAAGTCTCTCAATTAATTGCGCGCGTAAAAACGCGTACTTCCGATTTAAGCGCGATAAAGTTAAACATCCAAGAAATTTTTAGAACGATAGTATAACTAACTAATAATTGAACAGTTAAACATAAAAATACCTATATTAAGACTAATGTACAAGTCTCCAATTTTTCAAGTTTATTGTATTCTCGAAAATCGGCTATAGTCTCCAAACGTGTATTCGCTGTTCTCACTTAACGAGTTTTCAAAAATTAATTTTTGAAACAAGTCACTTTTAAAATATAATGAGGCTATAATTCCATGTAATTAGGTCCAATAAGCTTAGAAAATAATATTCGAAGTAAATGGCCAAATTCTTAATATTAATACACTCCCGATTCAAGTATATCCGCGAAAAACGCGTACTCGTTGTTCCGAACTAAACGAGTTTTCGTAAAGTAAATTTTCTAACAAAATGCTTTAAAAACATAAGAGAGGTGTTTTTCCATATAAATGGATTTTAAGTAGTCGAATTAAATAATTCGGAGAAAATGAGTGAATAACTATTTAAATAAACCAGTAATATATGACGAAAATAAGAAAATTTTCGGATCCTCACAAACGGCCATCCAACAAATGACTAATATTTTAGCTCAGTTGGTAGAGCAGCAGGATTAAGGCCCTGTTAATCAGTTTAGGGACCCTGAAATAGGAGAAAATAAGGCCCTAGAGCAGTTTGAAAAGTTTTCTCCTCCCAAGTTTCTTAGAGGACCAAACTCTGAAGGAGCAGAGAGATGGCTGGAAATGATGATCAATATTTTTGCCGCCTTGAATTATACGGAGGAAAGGCAGGTAAACTTTGCCGTATTCCAATTTGCGGGACCAGCCAGAGCCTGGTGGATTGTAATTAGGGCTAAGTGGGAGAGAGAGCAGATAGCATGGACTTGGGTGGACTTTATGCGAGAGTTTAATGAGAAATACCTTCCATCAATAGTCCAGGAGAAAAGGGAGGACGATTTCATTAGGCTACATCAGGGAGGCTTAAGTGTATCTGAGTATGAGACTCAGTTCACCAAGTTATCTAAGTTTGCTCCTGAATTGATAGTTACGGAGCAGAGGAGGGTAAAGTGGTTTGTACAGGGGTTAAATGTAGAAATACAAGAGGCTTTGGCGACGGCACAAATTAATACTTTCACGGAGGTTCTTGAGAAAGCCCAAAGGATAGAAATTGCAAGGGTGCAAGTGAAGGCTTTTCATGCAAGAAAGAAAGGTATGTCTAGTGGAGACTAAGAGTAGGAACAAGGTGATCAAGGTATGCCACCTCCTAAAGTGGGTCGAGGAGTTGGTGGTGTGAGAATTTCGGGGACACCTAAGGAAGTTACTCCGAGAGGAGCCCTAGGTGGAAGAGAACAACTGAGAGGTGCCTCACAAGGAGATCAAACATCAATCCTTTGTGGATATTATGGAAAGACTAATCATACTGAAGATAATTGTTGGCAAAAGGCACAGAAATGTTTATGGTGTGGTAGTGCTGAGCACTAGATTGCAACCTATCCCCTCTTCGGTGAGACTCAGCAGTTAGATAGGTCAAACCCTAAATAACCAAATGTAGGAGGGAATAGATTCAGAGTGTCTGCCAGAGTATATACTTTAAACCACCAACAAGTTCCTAACTCGTCTAAAGTAGTGGAAGGTAGGACTCGTGTTTTTCATTGTTTGGCTAAATTTTAACCAATGGTGAGACCTGGGAGTTAGAGACGGAAATGCAAGAAAAAAATACCCTAAGCTATTTACGAATAAGTGTATGAATTTCGAGATCGAAATTCTCTTAAGGGGGAGAGAGTGTGAGGACTTGAAAATTCATTTATATTTGCCTTATAATTCTTTTTTATTTTGAATAAGTTGATTTATAATTCCTTTACTACTAAATTTACTCCCTCAATAGTAGTAATAAAGAATAGAATCGAGAGTTTATTTTACTTTTATAGTTAGAGTAAATTAGGGTTTTTGTGTACTTTGGTCGTGTGATCATTTGATGAGGTGTGTGTACTAAATTTGGTGGATAAGATGGAGTATTAGGTAAGAGGAATTGTGTGATTAGAAGTGCTAATAATAAGTTAGTGAATCATAAGTTAAAACAAAAGTACAAGGGAGTTAAGGAAAATAGGTTCGAACAGACGTGCACCGTTTGTTACCGATTGAGTACACCACTTGATCAATACTTTCTTACCCTAATCTCCTTGTTTTTATTTCACTTAATCCTCCCTAAATTAATTCTTAACTCAGCCAAAATTGTTGACCAAAAACAAGAGGAAAAGAAAAAAAAAGAAAGGAAAACTTGGTTCCCAAGTGTTGGCAATCCAAGATAGCTTTGACCAAATGAGTTTTCTTTCTTCTTATCTTTCTTCTTGGCCCATTTTTCTCTTGTGTTGTTGGAAACTTGGAGAGAAAAAAAAAAGAGAGAGAGCTTCAATTTTCATCTTGATTCTTGCCTTGTTTGAGTTGAGATCACAAAAATAAACCGAACGAACTTGCAACAAGGTGACAAGGAAGCTTGGGGTGGGGTGATCTTGCATAGGCGCCTTGGTTTTGTGTTTTTACTTGAGGCTTGAAGGTATTAAGCTAAGAAACTCTTCTTATCTCTCTTATCTTGGATTTTATTGGTGTAGATGACTTGAATCTTGGAATATTATGGATGATACTCTAGATTTGGTGTAGATTAGTGAAATTTCAGCTAGGGTTTTGTAATTTTCAGCCTTGATTTATGCTGTTTAACTATAATATGTTGGTTTTGAGCTTGGTTTTGGACTTGTGAGGTGATTAGTAGCCTTATTGTGACCTTTTATACTTAAAAGAGGAAATTCCAGCTTTCTTAAGAATTTTTCAGCTTTGGTATTGGATGATTATTTGCTAGAAATGAGTTATAATTGGATGGTTTATGGACTAGATTAAGAGCTATCTTTACATTCTTACTTGTAGTGTTGATTTGGGACTGATTTGGAAAGAAATTGAAACATTGAATGGCTGGAAAAATTGGTAAACGCAAAGGAAATGCTGCCCGGTTTTCTTTCGTGGGATAAGTGAGTGAATACGGAAATAAGTGTGTGACTTGTGAGCGATTTGGGACTTAGTTATGCAGGGCTGCTTAAGTTGACCTTGTGAGTGACTTATAAGCTAAAATTTTGCCAAAAGTGTATATTTTTCAAAGACAAAATAGCGACCACTTTAAACAGGATTTTCTCGTCTCTTATACCAAGTTACGAACTTAAACGTTTTAATCGTTTCTTTATCGAAACCAAAAGAGCGAGCATGAATTTTCTAGGATTTGCTAAGTAAAATGAATACTACTTAAACGAGTTTCATTTACTTGATTTTCTTTAAGCGAAACTCCCATATTTTGAAACCCTGGTTGATTGCAAATTGTTAAACGGTATTTTATAGCAGATTTGGACTCCAGCCAGGGAGTTGAACGTGAGCTTGGTTTTGGAAAGCAATAACTCATTGGTGAGTGTTTCCAAATGCATATTTGAACTTATTTGTGACAGCCCCACCTCACCCTAAGGCGAACCGAAGGGTTCGGCGGACCGCCTGCCTAGCTCTCGCTAGGACTACTAAGATGGTTATACATAACTCAAAACATTCCGGAATACATTAGCTCGCTCAAACAAAGTAAAAAATCACGAACTGAAAAAATGAAAATCGAAACGGAAAGTGAATAGTGCTTGCCACGTAACAATCCGACCGGATTCCCGGCCGGATTGGAGGCAGTGGCCAACTCCAACCTGATCCAAAAATCCAAGACAATCCGGCCAGCAATCTGGCCAAGAACTGGCCGGATTTGCGGCCGGATTCCACTGCAGGATTTCCCGCCAAAATTGTTTTCTTTCGTCATTCAAAATTCGAACCTGTCCGAAACCCATACAAGAGCACTAAACTTTATATATCTTGCTAGAAAAGAACATTTCAAAACCAGGATAACACAAGAACATTTCCAAACATCGTTATATACGTATGGTTGCAAATTTACAACTCAAAAGGGAAATGTTGGATCAAGATACATTGAAGGGTTTTTTTTTTCAACCATCGAGGAGCTTTACAAAAGAATATTAAACTAGCTCAACTCGTGCTTCAAAATCACAGTTCCAAAAAGTGGTTCCCTGTAAGAAAAACAAGGATAACAGAATGGGATGAGCTAAAAGCTCAATGAGGTACCAAAAGTATAACAGTAGAAATCATGAGAAAACACTTCTAGGGCACATATACACATCAAGTAAGAGAAATGAACGAATACCACAATCTAAAGGATACAGGTGGCTCTCAGGAGCCAAATCCTCGTTGCAATACTTGATCCAGCCTCGTTGACTCTCCGTCAACGTTTAATGACACACTCATGTCCGTAGACCCCTCTTACGCCAAAATTCCGTTCACCAAACATACCCCTTACCGGGCCCGAACGCTGAACGGGAACAGGAATGGTAATACTCAAGTATATCGGAATCAAGAGTCTCAATACCCAAACATACCCCTATTGGTTAGTCAGTTGAATCGAGCTAGTAAGGGCTTGGTCAAGGAGACTGGCAAGCCATAGGTATTGTTTATTGTTTATCGTTTATTATTTATTGTGTAATTGTTTGGATATGATCCACTGGATTCCGTATACTCAAGTAGTACCACACTGTTATTTTAGAGTTCGGGCCTGGTAAGGGGTTGATTGGTGGAAGGAGATTGTGAGTTAAGTGGTGATCTACTAGACTGGTTACTCTATTTGAAAGTTGACGAAGTGTCAACTACTACTTGGTGAAACTATGGCGGAGCTAACTCGCAAGGACAACTGTATCCTTTTACCTGGAAGTGTGGATATTTAATGATTTGCTATTTGAAGTGTTATTGCTTATTTTTATGAACTCTTATGTTTGCTACTTTGATATTTTAAGTTTTACGTAGTGGTCAACTTGCTACTTGATTCTTGCATGCTATTTGGAACCTCACTGAGATTTGGCTCGCCCTATTAGTTTTGTCTTCTTTATAGGGGAATTGAGCGCGGGCGTGAGGCTGGTACAGGCTAGCGAAGTCTAGTTTTTTGAATTTTTATGATTGTACTCGCGCTAAGGCTCAATTTGGGTTGCAAGCGCTCTAGAACTTGAATCTTTTGTTATAATTGGAAATGTATGAACGTTGAGTTGGAATTGGATATAAATGTACATTCTAAATTTGGAAACTATTGTTTCATTTGCTTTTGAAGTTGTAACTTGTTTTCTTGAAGTGAGTGAGCGAGTCCTGGCGAGAGTTGGGCAGGCGGTCCGCTAAACCCTGGGGTACGCCCTAGGAAGAGGTGGGGGTCGTCACATGAAGGATATGGAATTATTGAACAAGTTTGGAAAAAAAAGTGGCCGACCCATAAACCATCAGAAGAAACTTTTGATACTTCGTTCACAAGTTAAAGCTTTTTTAAGCATCAATGATAAATCCCATTAACTTGCTGGTGTGGAATATTAGAGGGATTTCTCGACGAGATTCACAAAGATACTTACATAAGCTTTGTATTGATAATGTAGTGCATTTGCTGGTTTTAATTGAACCAATTATTGATGTGTTGCAGTTAAAAATGTGCCAATCATGTTGAATTTTGATAAAGCTTAATCTTTTGTTGATGGTAAAATTTGATTTTTTCGAACTGCGACATCCTTATAGATTTTTCAAAATATGCAAAGTATTGTGTCATGTCTATTACTTTTAGCTTAGGTATCATGGTGTTTGTTTTGGCAATTTATTCAAAATATACTTAGATAGATAGGAGATCTCTCTGGCAGGCAATAGACTTGAGTAAGGATGATAATGTCCCATGGCTTTTAGCAAGAGGTCGTAATGTTATAGTTATACCTAAAGAGAGGATGGAGAAAGCACCTGCAAAGATCCTAAATATAGAAGAATTTAATTCGGCTATAAGCAATTGTTCTCTTTTAGCTTTGGAATTTGATGGTCATCCTTTTACTTGGACAAACGTGGTGGTTTGGCAGCGGTTAGACAAGGCATTAGCAAATATGTTGTAGATTGATAAATATGAAATTTCTCGATTTTTTCACTTGGCTCGAGGAAGGTGGAACCATGCTCCTTTATTAAGTAGATATGGGTTTATCTCTCCTTGTTTTTCCTCTTTTCAATTTTTAAATGTTTGGCAGTAGCATCTGAAATTTTTAGACGTTGTTAAGGAAAAATGGGAATAGCCAGTTATTAGTGTTGGGATGGTTCAATTTTTTTCAATATGGAATAGAGATGTATTTGGTAATATTTTCTCTCGGGTGAAGGAGGCGGAACGCATAATGCATCAACGGGAATTGAAGTATGGTATTTGTAGGGAAGAAGTTTCCAAAATTCATATACCTGAAGCGAGGAGTTAGTACATTGATGCCACAAATCTGATGGTTCGAAAAAATGAATACGAATGAGATTGACTTGACTAACTCACTTTTTAAGGATTTTGTATTAGAACTTTAAGACATTATACCATTGCTTTGTCGCCACCACCTGCATAGTCATTTAAACTGAATATGAATGCAAGTGTTCAAAAAGGTTGCGCCTCTAGAGGAGGTTTGGTTCAAGATCATAATGGAAAGTTGGTTGTTGCTTTTTATAAGGAGTTTGGGGAGAGTGATGTGATTATAGCCAAAGCGTTGGTTTTTTTACGTGGATTGGAGGTCTGTGTTGAGCGATCCTTTCAACCAATGCAAGTTGAGATTGATTATGAGGTTTTGTTCGATTAGTTTCATCTAAGGGTTTGGCAAAATGGCTTTTATGTAATTATCTGTGTTGGATCAACTTATTGTTGGAGACATTAAACGCTATGATTTCACATATTTACAAAGAGGCTAATTTGTCTACTGATAAAATTGCAGGTCTGTAGGGCCTACAGGAGCACTTATGGGAGTCTTTGGATCAGTTGCCTTTGGAAGTTCATTTTGTAATTTTGTTTGATTCTAGGTCTATTTGTGACGACCCCACCTTCCCCTAGAGCGTACCCAAGGATTTGGCGGATTGCCTGCTCAACTCTCGCCAGGATTCACTCACTAATGTTTTTGAAATAGCCTTCCAAGCCTCGAAATTAACATAAAAGTTCCATTTCCAACCAACAATTCAAACTTAATTTACAATCCAAAAGTAAAACATAGGATTACATTCTAAAGATTCCAAATACATCTCATCTACAAAAGTACAAGTACAAGAGATTATATATACAAGTTCATGCCAACTTGCTCCGGGCTCCACCCCTGTAAGGAAAACAAACTAATAGAAGAGCTAAAATCTCAGTGAGGTTCCCAAGTAAGCAATCAAGTAGGCATACACGAAAACATTTACATTTAGCACTTTGCACACTTGGCACAGTAACAAGCAGTCATTTAAGTATCAATCATTCATTCATTGAAGGATACGTGCTCACTTGGAGCCATTCATTCATTCATTCGCCAACCATTTTTCTTATGCCTCCGACATTAGAAAACATTTGCAAGTGAAAACTCCTTCAATGTTCATGTCATTCATTCATTTGTTTTTATTGCATTGAATTCACTGGCCAGTTCTCCACCAGACTTCGTGGTAATACTCGAGTATACCAAACATTATCCCAGGGTTACCAGCCGCTCGATCGAGTCTGCTTTTGGGTCGAGTCGACTGGCAACGAAGAGCAAGGGCCCAATTCAGCCAAAAAGGCTTACATTCATGCACAAGTAGCATTCAATCATTAAAAATTCACTTTTGCGTGGGTAGAGTGTGATAAAGTACACACTCGCCCATCAAAAATCCATTTAGCAATCATTGGAAAGCATTTAACATTTAGACAACATTCACAACATTCCACATTATTTAAAGCGTACACATGCAAGGAACACTCACCTTTTAAAGTAGACCAAAGCTAAACGTTCGACTCCGGGTCGTGCTCTTTCCCACCGTTAAACCCTAAAAGTAACCAAGACAAGATATCATGGTCCGATCATTCAAAAACTTAGGTTAATAAGGTGCCCACTTTAGCCTTAATCATGAGACATATGCCTATCTAAAATCAACCCCTCAAAACACAAACTCAAAGACAAACTTGAAAGCCAATCGAAGAATGTCCAAGTGCATTCTAGGGTTATGAAGTTGTGACAGCCCCACCTTCCCCTAAGGCGAACCAAAGAGGTTAGCGGACTGCCTGCCCAGCTCTCGCCAGGACTAACGGTGCAGATAAACACGATCTAAAACATTCCGGAAAAATAAAAGCACGCTCAAACAAGTCAAAATCACAAAATAAAAGAAACGAAAATCGGAACTGACATGAACAGTGCCGGACACATCAGAATAGCATACAAAAGTTATCCAACAAGTTTATACAAGTCCGGTTTGCAAATTACAACTCAAACAAAAAGGTTGGATCCAATTGCACTTAAGGTTTTGCCCAATAAGGAGCTATTCAAAATGTATTTACTCAAGCTCAACTCGGCAACCAAAGGTCCTAGTCTCTCAAAAGTTTCAAACCCTTGTAAGGAAAACAAAAGAAAATAGGGTGAGCTTATGCCCAGTGAGATACTTTCACTCAAGCAAGGAAGTTCAATTATGCATGGAGTCGATCAATCCCAAATCATTCAATAAGGAAGCTAAATAAAGTCACATATCAATAACAATGGTAAAAGGATACGGACGGCTCTCAAGAGCCCCTTTCCTCGCTCGCCATACTTGATCGTATCTCATTGACCCTCCGTCAATGTACAAAATATAACCAATCGTAGACTCCACTTTACTTCCATTCCTTCCACCCATCATACCCCTACCGGGCCCGAACTCCAAACAGTGAAAATTTGGTAATACTCGAGTATACCGGAATCGAGAATCTCATACTACAAGATTCCATATAACAGTCCCCATGGCTCGTCAATTTTCATGACCAAACCCTTGCCGGCTCGATTCAATGGACCACCAATGGGGTTGAGCTCAGTGAGAACAGTAATGGCCGTTGGATACTCGTCCAACCGACACCAATTCCAATATACTCATATACCATTCAAGTAACACAGTAAACAGTCATATGTAAGACATAAAGGGTGAGAGTGATCAGGTACACCCTCACTTGAACCAATTTCAACGGTGCAAATAAGCATTCAAGGCATCAATTTCAAGTGTAACAAAGCCACATAGTAACAAGCAAGTGAGTGGTACACTCACCAAGCAAGCAAATGAAATTTCATACACTTCCGCCCAAAGAGCGTCTTGAATCACCGTCACGCCCTAAAACATTCAAACAAGCACAATGAGACTCGAATACGAGTCATAACCTGAATCCACATACTACCAAAAATAAGGCTCCATTAGAACGTATAAGTACCAAAGTAAGCTAGGGAAAGTCCGGAAATGAAAGTTAGGCCCTAAAACCCAAAAATAGTTTTGACGTCGTTTAGCGTATTGGACACAACCGGCACTAAGATTATCAGATGGATGTACAATTTATACCGCTTCGAAGCTAAGACAGAGGGCTACAACTTTGATGAAGGCTACTCAGTCCATTTTACAATGTATCTAGGTCAAATTTACCAAAACAACCCCAGATTTTGCAGTTCAAAGTTTACAGTGAAATTCAACTAGCAGTCCTGATTCATTCAATCATATCTCAGTACATACGACTCCAATTCAAGTGATTCCAAAGCCATCTGAAAGCTAAGATACCAGGCTATAATTCTTAAGAAGACATTGACAACCAAATCAGTAGTAATCCCGGTCAAACTAACCAATTACAGAAGCTGATTATCAGTTTCGGACAGAAACAGGGCAGCAGGGGTATTTCGGTCTTTTCATAGGCTACGTTGCTCCGATTGGGCTGAAATTTTGCAGGCAACTATAAAAAATCATTCTCTACAATTTATGTTTTATACTAAGGCCAATTCGGCCTCTAACTAGGAGAAACAGTACCAGGCAGAATGGGGTTAATTGAAACCCTAATCTGGAATTTTCCGCACAAAGTGGAAATTTTCCGCAATTAGCTACAATTTACGCACTATGGCTTCATTCTAGACTATCCCAAGCCATCATCCATGGCCACACAATGCTAAACATATAAAAACAGAAAAATCATGAATAAATAGAAAAATTCCCCAATCTCAACCAAGAGTCATGAAATATCACTTAAAACTAGCTCTTTAACTCACACAAGCTACCAATTGAACATCATTAAGATCGAAGGAAAGGTACCTTGGTCACTTACCTTGCAAACTCAAGAAAAGAACCAACTTAGCACCTAGGACTTCCAAATCACTCCACAACCAACCTTACTACCACTAAACTAAGGGTTTTTATGGAGGAAATCCAAGTTTAATCGGTTGAATTAGGAGATTGAACAAGATTGGAGGCAAGAAAGTTGTGAGTTTTCTCTTCTTTTCCTCTTGAAGATGGCCGACCAAGAAGCTTGAAATGAAGGATAATTTTGGGTCAATTTTTAGTTTAATTGGTAAAGTGATGAATAGTGGTCAAAATCAAGATTGAATCACCAATTGACACATGTCACTCTCATTAATGCAAAGCTATCCTTTTGTCTCTCCAACTCTCATCCATTGGGTATCCTCTAATTATCTCTTAACACGTGGTAAAATAAATCCGGTATACAAAACTTAACCTAACTAGTCGAATTTTACCGAACTTCCCGCACTAGCGAGTCCCACGTCCGGTACACGTTCTTAATTTCTCAAAAACTAACCGATACTAGAAAAATAATTTAAAAACTATATTTACTCATAAAAATTATCTAGAAAATTTTCCTAATAAAGAAAATGCGGAAAAGCATGCAATTAAATAGAATAAAACCTAGAAAATAAGAAAATTTACGGGGTCTCACAGAAGTACACTTGTTTAAGGCCACAAAACCATCCAAAATCACACCAATTAAAGTTTAAGACCTAGAAAAGTTTTGTCAAAGTTTTCCAATTTCCACTCAATTCATTTGACAAAATTTTCCAGCTTTGGCGATATTCTTTGAAAAAGTATAACTTGAGTTCCATAGGTCAAAAAATCACAAAAATTACACCATTAGAAAATAGACTCGAAGTACTAATAGGCTTTAGAAGACATTTTCATGAAATTCTTTCATAGGTTAGTCAAATTTTCAATTCAAATCACTGCTATCTCATGTGCAAAACATAACAGTCATGGTTTTTCGAGACACTTTGTAAATTTTCTGGTATTTATAGGAGTTGAACCAACCCCTGATTTTTACATGGTTAAAAGAGCTATGAGTCTAGTTTCAAATGCAATAAACAGAACTCAATTTGGATTTTTCTACACCAAGATATAACAGATTTCTCAAAACTGCTCAAAGTCTCTTGCGGAAAAAATTTTCAGCAGCACTTCCTCTTATTTTCCCTAATTTCCGGCCATTTCAAGGCTTCATTCTCATCACAAAGCCCCAAATCAAGTTCACAAGGTATAGGATACATAGAGTACTTATTTTAGTCATAAAACTAGCTATAATCAATGTGACAGCCCCATCTCCCTCTAGGGCTACCCAAGGGTTTGACAGACCGCCTGCCTAACTCTCGCCAGGACTCAGTCACCTACCGAGAAAATTTACAAATAAAAGCTCAATAATACAAGCGGTATCAATTACAACCTTCAATACGGATACACTCATGGACCTCCAATGTCCACACAGTCTATAATACAACCAAGGAGTCAAACTTGCAAAAATCAAACCAAACAAGTTGGCTAGACATCTATGAAGTACTCGCTCGAGCAACTAACAAACTTAGAAGAAATCGAGACCTTCCTCAATTCAACCTCTCATGTTCTCATCCCTGTAAGGAAAACAAATTGCATGGAATGAGTTAAAAGTCCAGTGACGTTCCAAGTAACCAAGCAGGTAAAACAATAGGCTAGATACTATACACCGGATATCAAGAAAACAAGTCACACTCAAATAGATCATGATCCGGTATCTAGTTAAGCAAGTAACCAAATAGATCATGCAAAAGTATACAGCAAAAAAGATATTCATGGTAAAGGCTATAGGTTGTTCTCATGAGCAAGTTCCACTGTAGCTTGATCAAGGTCTATTGACTCTCTGTCAACCACGAAGATATAACGTTTGTAGATCTCCACTTTAAACCAATTTCCGTCCACCAAACATGCGAGAACCTTGAAAAAAAAATAATATATACATATTGCATTTGCATTTTAGACTCTTAATAACCGTTACTATTGTTGGTTTTTAAATAAGTATGTGACCATAATTTTTATATATAAATAAGTTAATTGTGCAAACATTAAGTTACTTGTATCTTGCTAAGTTAAATTAATATTTCATGATATAGAGTATTTTATTGCTTTAATATTAATTCCTTGAGTTTCAATAGCTAATTTTAAGTGTTAATAACGTTAGGTGTTAACGGAAACCTAGAATTAAGACGGAAATTGTGACAGCCCCACCTCCCCCTAAGGCGAACCAAAGGGTTCGGCGGACCGCCTGCCCAGCTCTCGCCGGGACTCAGTCGATCACTTCCATCCTCGAGCAAAAACCAGATCCAGCCCATACGGAAAATATAGCAATGATCCAAAAACTTAAACGAAACTTATATACATTACGATCTCAAAAGAAAGTACAACCGTCGAATATACAAAGGTTCCCAATCCACCATACAACCGGCCCGTGCCAAGCACTAGGGCAAGAACCATTACAAAAATCAAAAGCTAGACCAGCTAGTCTATACAGATCTCTCGTCCTTGCGTGACTTCCCCTGTTAAGGAAAACAAAACTAAAGGGATGAGCTAAAAGCTCAGTGAGGTTCCGAACACATAATAAAACAATCAATCCAATACACTAACATGGCATATCACTACTTCACGAAACATTTACAATGGAAAGCGATAAAACATTCATGAAAAGGATACGGCTCACAGGGAGCAATTCATTCGATCATTTATTCGTTCTCCTGACATTTCCCCTTATTCCTCCAATCATTTGAAAATTTCATTTTGGGAATAAACCCTCGTTCGTTCATTCATTCGTTCATTTCATTCACCCTCTCCTGGACATTGTCCAGGCTCCACCAACCTCCACCAACCTACAAAGGTAATACTCGAGTATACCAAAACGTTCACCCAGGTCACCATATCGCCCGACCGAGTCCGCTTCTGGCTCGAGTCGATCGGTAACAAGGGGCAGTGGCCAGTTCAGCCAAAAGGCTTACATTCATGCGCAACTAGCATTTCAATTAGTAAATCCTTGAAAATTGTACAGTTATTTAGGTCGAGTGCGATAAAGTACACCCTCGCCTAGAAAGCTCGTTTTGGAAATCATTAAAAGCACTTAACACGTTAGCAGTCAATAATACAAGTTATGAAGTCAAGAAGCATTTAACAAATAAGGAACACTCACCTAACTATGCAAAATAATGTGCAAAATATCCTTCTGGATAGAATCCTTAATCACCGAGAAAACCTAAGATTGAACGAGAAAGAATATAGCACAACCAATTAGGTGAAATCGAAGAAACCCAATAAATGATGAGTAAAACGCATAAAAATGACTTTAAAGCGAAACGGGGCATTTGGACTGATGGTCGGAAATATCTAGGGTTTCATAAACCAAACGCAAAACTCAACTAAAAGGGTTATAAAATTTTGCGGCAAAAAGCACTTGGACCAAAACTAGCCTTCAAGTAAAATTTCGGCAGCAAATCCCTTGTGTTTACCTATTTTCCTGCCATTAATGGCTTCATTATTTCCTCAAATCAGTCCCAACATCTCATACAGAATAATCTCTGTAGACACCAAATTTTTGGTGCAATTTCATTTTTAGTTTTTTATTTGTCGTGTTCATTTTTAGTTTTTAGTTTCCAGTTTTATTTTTATTTTTAAGTTTTATCATAGAATTTGTTGAAAAAGAAAAAAAAAGAGAAAAGAAAAGCATTCAAAAAAATATGATTTAGTCGTTTGTAATTTAAATTCAATGCTTTCTTGAAAGGAAAAATGAAAAATATGAAAAATGAAACAAAAAAGATGGAAAAATGGCCATTTTTGTTGTTTTTAGTTGTTTAGTTTTTAAATTATTTTCATTATTATTATTATTATTATTACCTGGTTTTTGGCAATTTGTTATTATTATTATTATTTATATTTTATCATTTCTGTATTTATTAAGTTGAAAGTTAAAAAAAAAAAAAAAAAAAAAAAGAGAAACGCGACTTGCAAGCTGCGTTTTTGCAGCTTGCAAGGGAGGACTTCGGGCAGCCCCTTGGGTTGTAAATATAGAAGAGCTGGCTGAAGGTTTAGGGTTGTGGTTCCTAGATATAAAAGGAAAGCCGCAAGACAGCCGCAAAGGGGAGCTCGGTTAGGGAAAAGAAAAACAGCAAAGGAAAAAGAAAGAAAGGCTGCGGGCTTTAGGGAGAGAACCAACAGAGAGAGCTTCATCGTGGGGAGAGTTTTGCAGCTAACGGGAGCGGAAAGAAAAAACGTGAAAAAACTGGACAGAGGGGAGAGCGAGGGGAGAGCTGAGGCTTCGGTGGGCTAAGGAAAGAAACCAGAAAAACGGAGAGGAGGAGCTTTGAGAGGAAAAAGAAAAGAAAGGGCAAGGTGGCGGCTGAAGCAAATAGATGTAGAAAGAAAGAGATTGACGGCGTGGGTTCTGGAAGAAGGAAGAAGGAAAGCAGAGAGAGGAAGAGCTTGGGGAAGGAACCGTGATAAGCAAGGAGGAAATGAGCAATGGACGGAGGAGAAGAAGGCTACGAACAAAATTGGAACAGAAGTGATAAAGCTGCAATTTTTCTGACCAAAGGCCGGCTATGAGCCATGTTCCGGATCAGATTTCTCTTTGATCTCTGGTTCTTTTAAGTAACTCTCAGTTTCTGCACTAACTAGGAAGTAAGGGGAGGAGGTTTCGTTCAGAATTTGTTGGCAGAAAACATCGAATGATCCTTTGAATTCGCCCCCAAAGATCGCTGCTTAATTTTGCTGGTGCGGTTTCGGAGCCGTAACGGGACAGCTTCGGCCGCTCTTTCATGACGTTTCCTGTCCAGATTTTGATCCAAAAACGTTTGGGCAGGTACTCTCCTAGATTGGTGTCTTAGTCCCTTTCCTTTTTGTTCTTTGTTGAATCGTCATTTTGATTTTTCTTTCTGTTTATTGTTGCTGTCTACGCTTTCCGTTTCCATTCATTTCTGGTTCCTCCATGTTAGCTTAATTTGCCGATCCTTTTGTTAGGATAATTTCTTAAAGATAAAATCCAGAAATCTGGTTGTTGTTTCTGTGCTATTCGTTGGGTTCCTCGTTTGTTTTTTAATGGTTTGGTTTTGCAACTGGTTTGCGTTCATCAAAATGTTCAGCTTGTTAAAGGTTTCGAGTGATGGGTCTGCTGGTTTTGGTTCGAAGTTTGACATGAATTTTTCTGCTTCCAAATTACAGAATGTTGTTCTTCGATACTTACACAGTTTTTGTTCAATTTATTGTGCTTAAACATAAGGATTTTATGGTCCAAAAGTGCATATGCTTGGCTATGAAATCTGGTTTTGGAGGGTAAAACTAGAAAGGTTGCATTAGTTTAGTTCATCAAATGCTTGCATAATTGCCTGGATTTTTTTTTTTGCGTGGGATGTTGCTAAGATTTCTGCTTGCTAGGATGATGTTAATGATGTAGTATACTGCCTAGTTTGAAGTTGTGAACCTGGAAAATTGCGTTGAGCTTGGCAAAGGGCCGCAAGCTTTGTTTTTTTTTTTTTTTAATTGCAGAAACTTTTGTTTTTCAAGCATGCTGTCCAGAATTTCGCATGATGTTGCTTTTTCTAAGATTTTGCTTGTTTGAATCGTGGGGGCTGTGTAGTTTTTTGCTTGCTTAATCTAAAGTGGTGATGTTGGGTTGAAAATATCTAATCAAAGCTGGGATTAGAAATCAGAGGTTGAAAGGAAATGCAGCAAGTCTCATTGCTGAAATCATATGCCGAAAATGCAGAATTTCTCTTGCTGTTTGTATATTCAAATGTTTAGCTTTGTTTTCTTGCTAGAAATTGCGGTTTGATGTTGGATTGGGATGTTGGGCTGTGTTCGGATGAAGATTACATTTTTGTTTCATTTAAGACAATGAATTGAAAAGCAAGCTACGGCTAGAATAGTGCAAAAGGCTTTAGAAATGGCTGAAACCTTGTTGCAGAATATAAGCTACGTTCTTTGCATGAAGATTGCATGAAATAATTTTCTAAAATTGCATTTTGACCCATTGGCTTCTAACTAATGCTACTTTGACCCAACTAATTGAATAATGTCTTCAACTTGGTCCTTGGTAGTTTTAACTTTTGCAATTTCATTGTTTGTTCGATTCCAATTAGCCACCTTGCTTTGCTTAAATTGCACTTAAGTTATGACTTTAGGGACTTTATGGCTAAGTGAGCTTTGTTTTGCCCATTTCTTTTATTTTTTCTTAAATAAAGTGGTGCCTTGACCTTTTTATTATTTTGGAGGGTAGTTGAATAATTTCACTTTGTTGGGGCGTCAATTCAAGGGAGGTACACTCTATCCCTCATTTGCACTACATTTGACCTTACGTGCTCCTACGTGTTATGTGAATATGCCTGTCTACTTCGCTTTCCTTACCTCCTTGCATGCATTTACTTACTTTTACTTTCATTTAAGTTTTATGGGGTATGTGTACACCTCTTGGCTTGTAATAGATAGTGCTCGGAGAGCATCTGGTCCATTTCCCCTTCCCCTTTATGCTTTTATGGGGTATGTGTACACCTCTTGGCTTGTAATAGATAGTGCTCGGAGAGCATCTGGTCCACTTCCCCTTCCCCTTGGTTGCTTGTTTTGTTGCTACATGTTTAATTGCTTTATTAGGCTCTTGCATTTAGTCGAGCATGCTAAGTGTTACGTGTTACGTGTTTACGAGTGTTTTGGCATGTCTACTTGCTTTCATAGCCATGAATGAATGGAATGGATGAATGTACGTTTCCGCTAGTCCAACGCTAGTCGGAGTTCATAGAATGGGCTAGTCCAACGCTAGACCCTTAGGGATTTCCCCTCGTTAGCACATCATTTGCTTGCTCACTACATTTTCATGCATTTTTTCTTAGTTTTTATCATTTAGCATGCTCCTCTAGTCCCTTCCCTCTCACTTTAGATTTTTGCATCCCATGCTAGCTATAGGGTTCATTTTGCTTGAGTGTCCCCTTCTGATAAGGGAAACAAGCGAGTGTGGCTACTCGATAGCCTTAGCACGCTAGTTTTGCCTTCTAATCAAAGGGAAAATCAAAGTCGAAAGTTAGGAGTCAACCCCCGTACCCGCCTTGCTTGCATTCCCTAGCCTCATGCATTCTAGATTCACTCTATCATTCTATACCCTCATTACACTTTTATTTTCTCCTCCTACTTTCACACATGCACCTTCATATCCCTTCCCTTGCACACAAACACTTGGATTTTTCACACAATTTCACACGAGCACCATTTCATACATCTGCACACAAACACTTGGATTTTTTTTTTACAATTTCACACAAGCACCTTTATACAATTTTGCACACTTGCACTTACATTTCTTGCATCTTTCATACACTTTCACACTTGCACACTTGAGTCTCATTTGCATTAATCGACCTCTATGAGGTGTTCCTTTGTTGGCCGCCACAATTCATGTGGTTTGGGACCAAAAGCCTCACAAGAGACATCGTAGAATTTAGGATTGCATTTTTCTTTCCGTTCTGCATTCACATAGTCATATCCAACGTGCGAACATACATTGGGTAGAAAACTAGGGAAAATTGGTTTAAGTCGCGCCACTAGCCTTGGCTAGGTCAAAGGGGTGCCTTGGATTCTATCCTTGCCTTCCCCTTTGTCAAACGTGACCCCCGAACCTTTTTCTTTGGCTTACGTGGACTAGGAGTCGTTTTAAAAAGGGTTTTACTACTTTGTCTTTAAAAAACACTTTTTGGGTGACTTGGTACACCCCAAATCTATACCAAGTGGCGACTCCGTTTTCATATTTAAAAAACCCTTTTTAAATTTCATTTGGCCAAATCGTCGCTTTCCAAAGTCCCATGGCCTTTTACTTTTTATGTTGCACACGTTCACACTCACACATCACACACATTCACTTTCGATTCGAAAAGTGGGGCGCGACAATCTCATTTCCAAAAGCCGTTCACTAGGCTTAAAGTCATTCAAGTACGCAATTTAGCTAGGAAAATGACTAGATTCCAATAAACACAATAAGACTCAAATACAAGTCATAAACCAATGTCAAATACTACCGAAATAGGGTTCCATAAGCATACATAAGCATTATAGGAAACCAGAAAAATCCGGAAATGATTTAGCTTTAACCCTGAAAAAAATAGTTTTTGACCTCATTTTGCGGTAATGGCACCAAAGGTACTACGATTATCGGATGAAGGTGAAAGACCCACCATTTCGAATCTAAAAGATAGGGCTACAATATTTCAGAAGGTCACTTAACCCAGTTTCGAGTGTAACTAGGTCAAAAATGCAAGAAACTACACCAGAATCGGAAAAATAGATTCACAGAACGCGTTCTAGTGCAAACATCATAAATCAGGCTATCCAAGTCCAAATCCAGAAATTCTAAAACCAGATGAAAGCTAAGAAATAGGGCCACATTTCATAAGAAGACCTCAACAACCAATTCCGAAGCAATTCAGCCAAAACAACCAATTACAGGCGCAATTCTTACATTCGGGTAAAACCAGAACAGCAAGGGTAATTTCGGATTTTCTCATTCTACGCTACTCCGATTGACATGAAATTTTGTAGGTACCTCTAAAATGTCATTCCCTACAACTTTAATGTTTTAAGCTAAGGCCAATTCGGCCTCTAACTAGGAGCTATAAATTCGGGCAAAATGTTCCCTAACCAAACCCTAACTTTCCAAAATTTCTTCCAATTCAGCAATTGTTTGCAATTAACCACTTTTTCCACCTCCTAGAGTCATTATATACCATTTCCAATCATCATGGATAGCCACACAATCATTTTCATATTAAAACAGAAAAATCCCCAAAAATAATAAAACTTCATCACTTCAACCACAAATCAAGAAATAATCCATAAACTTGCATCTCATACTACCACTAATCATGATTTAAGCATCAATTAAGGGAGGAGGGTGGTTCTTCACAACTCACCTTAGAAACAAGAGAGAGAGAGCAATAGGTCCTCTTAGCTTTCCAAATAACTCCACAAATCAACTCACTAACACTAATTGAAGAGGTTTTATGGAGAAATTGCAAGTTTCAATGGTTGGTTGGATGGATTTGAGCTAAATGGAAGCAAACCTTGAAGAGTTTCTTTCTTTCTTTTGGAGAGAGAGAGAGCCGGCCACTTGAAGAGAAGAAAATGAGAATTTTTGGTTAATTTTGTGATTTATTTGGTCAATGGTAAGAAAAGGAATAGTAGTCTTACAAGTCACTCCAATCAAATGGTGACACTTGTCACCTCATTTAATGCTTGCCTAACTTTTGTCTCCCTCATACCAATCCACTTAGCATCCTCTACTTATCTCTTAACACCCGGTAAATTAATTCCAGTATCCAACACTTAACCTAGTTGGCCGAATTTTTCCGAACTTTTCGCACTAGTGGGTCCCACGTCCGGTATATGCTCTTAATTTCTCAAAAACTATCCGATACTAGAAAAATCATCCAAAAACTATATTTACTCATAAAAATTATTTTCCCAATTTTTCAAATAAATAAAATGTGGAAAAACGTGCAATTAAAAGAAAAAAATAAAACCTAGTACTTAAAAACAAATTACGGGCTCTCACAGAAATGACTTAGGTCAAAAACCTTATAATTATATTTAGGACGTTGAATCTCGATAATTTAATTTTTCGAGACTAGTGTGCTAGTAGGCTATCGAATTTCATTTGAGGTAAAATCTTGGAGTTAAGTTACGAATGAGGAATCTAAGTGGATGGTCGAACAAGATGTTAAAAGACCAAATTAGCCCTCCTCCATTTCAAATTAACCATGCAGCCATGGAACCTCCTAGAACAAGCTCCAAATACAAACATTTCTAGCATGCCGGTCTCATTCTTTACACTTAGCATTTCCATTCTAGCCGGTCCCATTTCCTTTTATCTACTCCACCATTCCACCAACCATAATGCCGGCTCACACCCCACTATCATACTCCACTATATCAACTGCATTCCACCACAACAACACTCCAATTCTATTCCTTCCTCCTGCCGTGAGCCGAGAGTGGAGTGAGAGAGAGAGGGAGCCGAGTCCTTCATTTTCCTTTCTTCCTGTTCGCAAGCTAAAAAAAAAAAGAGACCTGCTGTGCTGAATTCCTTCCATCCGTGAGCTGGTGAGGAGATTGAGTGCCAAACTTCCTCCATTCTAGTCGCAAGCTTGAGCAAGGGAGAGGGAGAGCTAGCGGGCTGCATGTTGGACTGCCGAGAGAAGAGAAATATTTCAGCTGCTAGTTGCGTGAGTTGAGCTTCCAGTTGAGGTAATTTCTGGACCTAGACTAGTTGATTAGAGGTAGATGATGTTGATTATAAGCATGCATGTGAGAGTTGTGCGGTTGGATGAAGAATTAGGACTTAGGAAATCTGATTTTGAAGAAATCGGAACTGTCCGAGAGTGTGAGCTTGAAATTTCAGCTTTTGTTTGATTAATTTGTGGTAATCTGAGTTTAAATATGTGTTTAGCTAACTAAAATCTGGATGATTAAGCTTTGCATGAGGTTAATTAGCTTTGATTAAGCAAGAAAATTGAAGGAAACAAAATCTGCTTGCATGCAAGCCAACCGAGAGCCGACTTGGATGAATTTCTGGTTGGTTAGTGATTTTGATGTTGTCCGACCTTGGTTTTGGATTAAAACTGATAGATAGCTGTTTATTTGGTCATGCATGTAGCTGATGAACTGTGATAAGAAAAAAAAAATCTGAAGTCCTAGAGTTATTTTGCTGGAATTTTTTTTCCAGGTTGTCCGTATGAAGAAAATGGTGAAGTTTCCAGCTATCTTTATGAATTTTGGTTTTGAAGCTCTATGTCAAACTATAATCCATATCATATATTATCTTGATCTGAACATGCGTGAAAGATTTGAAGATAAATTAAAGATGTTTTGGAGGAAAATGTGTGTTTGGCTGACTGATGTGTGAAAACTGGAAAAAAAAATGGCCGAGAGAAGGGGCTTGAGCACTTGGCTAGTTTTCCTTTGAATTTTAGCTAAGATGCTTATACTAGATATTTAAGATTAGTTTGTAGCTTGTTAATCACCTTTTGCATGTCAAGTTAAAAAAAAAATGGAGAAAATTATGGACAAGGCTCTATAAGTTAATTGGTTACATTGCTGGAAATTATATGGTGTGTTATTTATTTTGGTTTTGGTTGGACAGATTATGAGCTATGTTTCTAGTGTTTCAAGTAAGTAAAAGATGGAGGTTTAATGGACGTTTTGAATTGTCATTGCTGGAATTTTTCTTGGTTGTCAAAACAAGGGGAAAAAAATCTGAATTTTTAGAATTTTGGGAGTTAAGTTGGCCGTGGCTTTCTTTTTGTTTTGGATTGAAATTCTGAATGAATTGTGGTTGGAAGTGATTGTTTGTTGTCAAGAGCTAATGATTAATGAAGCTCTTGGCCATTTGAGCAATTTTTGCAAGAGTTTAATTCGTGGTGGAATTGTTTAAACGGTTTGGCCGAAATGTACTTGGAAGGCCATGAATTGTGGTTTGGAATCGTTTGATATCTTGGACTTCCTTTGTTTAATTTCGATTAGAATTGATTCTGTTGAGACCTAGGGCTAATGATTGATGAAGCCCTAGTGAAATTGATGTTTGGATTGTGATTTTACTACATTGGTGACTTGGAATATATGTATGAGTAATTTGGAGTCGTGAAGTCGTTTTGGTCCTTTGAATTCGAGTATTTTTGATCAAGCCTTATTGAAATATTTTGTCCTAGTTTCGAGCTTTAGCAATTGAGTATAGTACGTTAATGCTCAAACTCGAGTGTTGGAACTTTTAAAACCTCGCTAACTAGTTAATTCTTTTCTTTGCTTAAACTAGTTTTACTACTTCTAGAAAATAATTGCATTAACTTTCAAACTTTAAGTTTTTGTAAAGTTATCCCTGGCTAGTTGTTTTTGAGGAAAATTGTTACAAACATGAGATTTTAATAATTTTTTTTTTAAAAAGGCTTAGAAAACTTGTTCGGCAAGAAAACTTGTTTGAATAAATTTGGTTCTAGTTTGGCCCTCTAGAAGGGAAATACCTTTAAAGAAACCATACGAAATATTTTATTCCTTTGCTAGCCTTAATTCTAAGAGATGTATTGATTTATTTTGAGGAAATGAACTAGTTATATACCAAATAATCTTTTATATATATAAACTAAGAGGTTGTATAGTAAAACTTATAGTTTTAAAACTTGGTTTTCTAGGGTTTAGCGAAGACGTGGACTTCGATTCCCAGCTTGACTTTTGAGCTGCACCTTTGGTGAGTGTCCGTGCTTGTTCTATGACTAAAGTGTTAAAGTGCTTTCTTGACTTGTTATGTGATAATTGGAAAGTGGTTTTCCTGAACCATCGAAGTGGCAGTGTGTACTTTATCGCACTAACCTTTCGAGTGGTGACTTGCTTGAAATGTTTTCTCAAATATCTTGTAATTGTTGACTGGAGCGTGGACTCGTCAACTAATCTACCAGGCAGGGGAGTGTACCACACCTTAGGGTGGGAGGGCCTCTTATCCTGACTTGGTAAAAAATGTATTGTGACGTCGTTGGGTGAATCTCTCAACTAGTTTATAATTGTGACGTCGTTGGGTGAATCCCTCGACTAGTTTATAATGTGACGTCGTTGGGTGAATCCCTCGACTAGTTTACAAAAAGGTATACTCGAGTAATACCAAACTCTCTCGTGAGAAGAACGGGCCCGGTAGGAGTAAGTTGGTTGGAGCGTGTTAAGGAAAAATAATGAATCTACATGGACCTTAGATAGTGAGAGTTGATGGAGGGTCAACTACGATTAATTTTGATCAAGCTTGTGGAAAATGGCTCCTGAGAGCCCTGTATCCTACCCTGTGCTGTTATACGCTTTTCTACTTGCTGAATTTAAGCTTGAAGTTATGATTTACTATTTGTGTTATATGATTGCATGTTTTGGGGCACCACTGAGCTTTAGCTCACCACACGATATTTGCTTTCCTTAACAGGTTTTGGCATTCGAGAGATTTGAATTCTGCTTTGAGCTTTTGTAAATGTTGTTTCGAATCGTCTGTATATCTTTCGTTTTGGGTTGCCACTTGAAGCTGAAAAAGCGCAAACCCTAAGTTTTGGCTTGTATAAATTTATTTGAACTTTACGAATTCACCGTGTGGTTTATAATATATTTTTGTAGTTATGTGTTGAGCTGGTTGGAGATGTGTTTAAGAGTGAACGTTCAGATGTCCAATGGCCATGTTATCTCTGAAGTTAATGTGTTCTTAGTATTCTGGTTGTAAAGGTTTGGCTTGTTCGGAAGACGTATGGTGTTTTGGTTTAAGTTATACGTGGAAAATTAGTCGGTTTGCTTGCGTGAGTCCTGGCGAGAGCTAGGCAGGCGACCCGCCAACCCTCTGGTTCGCCTTAGGGAGAAGTGGGGCCGCCACAGGTGGTATCAGAGCCTAGGTTAGAAAAATTATTTGGAAGATATATTAGATATGCTAGGAACCCTGAACCTTTTTAGAGTTAAGAAGCGAGATAATTAGACGCATTCTAAGTAGTACTTGAGCAAGTTAGCTATTTAAGTATTAACCTTTGGATTTTGGTTATTTTGCAGGAATGGAAAACGGAAACGGACATGCTAATGGTAACGGAGTGGCTAATGGACATGTAGAGCCTCTTAGGTCCATCTCCTATAGGCCACGAGACGGAGGACCTCGAATACGTTATACACCCGCTGATAGGTACCCCCGATACCAGTGTAGGGTCACATATGCCTACCCTAATGAGTTAGTGCTGTCCTTAGACGACGAGTGTCGCCAGTTGAGGGACGCTAATCATACTTTGACCCAGGACGTCGAGGAGTTGAGCATCATGGTTGATACTCAGCTTGACCGCATAGCTGAGCTCGAGCAGAGGTTAGCAGCCGAGAGGGCTAGGTCAGAGGCCGCTCGTGAGGAGTTAGGGAGACAGAGGTCTCGATTGACTCGAGTAGCTGAGAAGGTACGAGATAGGAGTGCGGGTATTAGGGCTAACGCCACTATGATGATAGACGAGGTCATGGGTATCATTCAGGGCACTGCTCAGGTGGGTGTTGAGGAGGACCCGGAGGAGGACCCTGAGGAGGACGTTGCTCCTGGCAGCCCTGCTGAGGGTTAGACTAGGTTTGATCTGTTTGTATCAGCGTATCCAGGGTTAGTTAGGGTGACACTAGATAGGTCATAGCATTTTGTCAAGCTAGATGGCCTACTTTTGCGGCACTATGTCCCTATTTTTGGTTTAAGGGATTGTTTGTACATATTTGTTAAACTTGTGTGCCATACTTTCGGAAGGCACCCTAACCTGTTATGTGTATGAACCTTGGTATGTGAATATATGTGTCAAGTGTTTTAGTTTCTTTTCCTTAATATTCGTGTTGATTTTACTTACAAAAGAAAAAATATATATAATAATAATAATAGTAATAAGTAAGTAAATAACAATATCTTTGCTTAATGACTTCATTCATATCGATAGGCATAACTAGGCTATGGATCGACGAGTTAGAGGTAGAGAACGTGGGAGATCAACTAGACAACACCCCGAGGGTGGTGGTGATAGGGAACCTGAGGTCAATCAAGACCATGGTCAGGGAAACGTGGCCGGAGACCCAGTGGCCACCGCAATCAATAGAATAACTGATGTTCTAGAGCGCATGACTGAGCACCAAGCCCCGGGGCCAGTGCATCATCAAGGAGGCCCCATCGATACTGAGGATCGGGCATTAGAGAGATTCTTGAAGTTTGGACCTCCTAAGTTCTATGGAGGCCCAGAACCTGAGATAGCCGAAGGTTGGTGGGAGAGGATCTCTGACATTTTTGCAGCTTTAAATTATACGGAGGAGAGACAAGTAACTTTTGCAGCATTCCAGTTTGAGGGAGCTGCTCGTTCCTGGTGGAACCTAATTAAGGTCAATTGGGATAGGAACCATATTCCTAGGACCTGGACGAACTTCACTCGGGAGTTCAACGCCAAGTTTTTACCCCCTCTCATCCAAGAGAAAAGAGAGGATGATTTTATCAAGTGTAGGCAGGGGGCAGTGAGTGTCGCCGAATATGAGATCCAATTCACGAAATTGTCCCGTTTTGCTCCTGAATTGGTAGCCACGGAACAAAGACGTGTAAGGAGGTTTGTGCAGGGACTAAACGTGGAAATCCAGGAGGGATTAGCTGCTGTTCGGATAGACACGTTTGCTGATGCCGTTGAGAGAGCTCAGAGGGTTGAAGTTGCTAGAGTTCAAGTAAAATCCTTCCAGGCCAAGAAAAGATTTGGCCCTAGCAGCAGTTGGGAGCCGACTTATGTAAATGCTCCACCGGCTAAAGTGGGTCGAGGAACGGGTGGAGTAAATAGTCCTGGAGCACCACGAGGCACTCTAGCGAGAGGAACTGGGGCAAGAGGTGCAGGGGGAAGAGATATCGGATCTAGAGGAGGACCAAGTGGAAGGAGTCAAACTAGGAACACCCCGCAAGGAGATCGTGCGACCACCCCTCAGGGAACTTGTGGGTATTGCAGGAGGGCTGGCCATACTGAGGACAGATGCTGGAGGAAACAAGGAAAGTGCTTGAAGTGCGGAAGCAGTGAGCACCAGATATCCGGTTGTCCAAAAATACAAGAAGGTGGTACTCCGAGTGCTAGGCAAGCCACTTTTGGAGGAAATAGGACCAAAGTTCCAGCCAGGGTGTACGCTATAGACGATCAACCTGTACCTGATTCCTCAGAGGTCGTGGAAGGTACTCTTCCAATCTTTCATCGATTAGCTAGAGTACTAATTGATCCTGGCGCAACTCACTCATTTGTGAATCCAATTTTTATGTCCGGAATTAATGTACAACCTGTTAAATTACCCTTCGATCTTGAAGTTAGGACACCTATGGGTAATAGGAGTATAATCACTAGCCTGGCCTATAAGAACTGCGAATTCTGGGTTGGAGAACGTAAGATGCTAGTAGATCTAGTCAGTTTGGACATAAAAGGGTATGATGTTATCATAGGAATGGATTTCCTAGCTCATTATCATGCTAAGCCTGATTGTAGAGCAAAAGTGGTAGAATTTTGGATTCCTGGGGAAGCAACCCTGAAATTGGATGTGAAAGGTAGGTTAGCATCATCTGCCATGATTTCGGGAGTTCGGGCAAGAAAAATGTTGTATAAAGGAGCGTAAGGTTTCCTAGCTTTCCTAATTAATGCTCCCAGTGACCAAGTAAAGTTGGAGGGTGTACCAGTGGTAAGGGAATTTTCAGATGTGTTTCCCGAAGAATTAAAAACATTACCTTCGGAGAGAGAAGTGGAGTTTAAGATTGAACTAGTACTGGGAATGGCCCCGATTTCTAAGACTCCGTACCGAATGGCTCCCGCAGAACTAAAAGAATTGAAAATACAATTACAGGATCTATTGGAGAGAGGTTTTGTTAGAGAAAGTGATTCGCCATGGGGCGCACCTATTCTATTTGTTAAGAAAAAGGATGGAAGTTTGAGTTTGTGTATTGATTATCGAGGATTAAATGAGGGTACAATTAAAAATAAATACCCCGACCTGTTGCGCCCCATTTTTAAGAAAAATAAATAAATGGTTTAAAAGGTGAATTGTTGATTTGAAAAATAAGTTTTGATTTACAAAGAAAATGAAGAAAAATATGGGTCTAAATGGGACTTGAAAATGCGACGATTTGACCCAAAATATAGTTTAAAAAGGGTTTTATTTGAATGAAAAATGGAGTCGCCACTTGGTATAGAGTTAAGGTGTACCAAGTCACCTAAAAATGAAATTTTAAATAAAAAATGGAAAAACCCTTTTTAAACGACTCCAAATCTACGTAAACCAACGAAAAAGGTTCGGGAGTCACATTTGACGAAGGGGAAGGCAAAGATAAAAATCCAAGGCACCCCTTCGACCTAGCCAGGGCTAGTTGCGTGATTTAGTCAAAGATTTTCTTGTTTTATCCTAAAAATTTATCACATTTGGATGTACTATATGAATGCAAACCCTAGACTTAGGGGGACATCGGGGGGCAAAATTTCTTTTCAAAGCTTGAATGGTGCCAATCACATTAATTGTGATGCCCAATAATGATCCTTTGGAGAAGTCACGAATAATGCAAAAATATGAGACTCTAAGAAAAAGAAAAGGATAAAATAATTATAGAAATATACGTGTCTTAAAGGAATGCACCATGTCGGGTGCGGGGGACTAATGTTCGTGACTCAATTTTCCCTTTTAATAGAGGGAATACGAGCGTGCTAAGGTTAGAAAAGCCAAACTCGTCCATATCCCATATCCAAGGGGTTTTCCCTAATCTAATCAAGCAAATGCACTACCCTAATCCTATTTCTGGAATGAAATGCAATTCTAATGTTATGTATCATACATAGGGGGGATATATATAGGGAAATTAGGGATAAGGGCTATATGTATAAGGGGTATATCATACAAAATGATAAAAGACCCTAGAAAGTAAAATATGCATGAGATGAGGTGATTTTATCACACAACCATGATCTATCGCGCGAAGGGGCTCCTAAGGGTCTAGCGTTGGACTAGCCCACATCTACGCTCTCTCACAAGCATTGGACTTGTAAGAGCTCGAGGGGACAACTATGACTAGCATTGGACTAGCCACGGTTACGTGCATTTGCATCTATCATACACATATATAAGTAATGTGCATAATTAAAGCAAATAAACATATGAGCACGTAATTCACATAACACATAAGCATGCATATCTAGATGCCAAAACCTAAGAAAGCGATGAAACACATAGCACCTAAGCATACAAAACACATAAGGCAATTAACGCCCTAACTATTATATTTTTAGGGGGGGCCTACTACAATCTAAAGGAGGGAAATGAAATAAAATAATTAAAATAAATACCTAACTATTACAAATTTGGCATTCAAGTGCCTTTCAAATGATCCAAATGAACTAAAATAAATATACGAAATTAAGACGACTAAAGCGAATAAATAAATAAATAAAATGAAAACATTCAAAAGGCATGCAATTAAACACATAAATCACATAAGTACACATAGAGTCAAATAAAGTAAAAATAAGGGATAGAGTGTACCTCCCTTGAGTTGGTGCCCTAATGGAGTGAAATCACTTATTTATTCTCCAAAATAAAAGAAAAGGTCAAGGCAGCACAAAATAATCACATGAATACTAAATTGAATCATCAAAAGCTCTTAAACAACTAAACAGTCCATATTCATCAAATGAGGATCCAATAGAAAGGAAAAAGAAAGTTTGAGGGGTCAATTTGATGGATTTTTCAATTGCTTGGGCCATAGTGAAACAAGAGAAGACTTGGGGGGCTAAAGTGTAATTTTTAGAAAGTTATCTCATGCAAACTCCATGCAAGCTAACGTAAAAAAAATTCTGAAACGAAGCAAACCAGCCGCTGCCCCTTCATTCCACTTTCAATCACTAATTCAGATTTGATTTCATACTTTGACCCAAAGCTTAAAGTAAACAACACACAAAAAAATATGAACTGGACATCCAAACAAACAAAATCATAGAAAGATATCATGCAAAGATTGAAAAAGAAACTTCATGCAAAAAGGCACGGAGAAACTTTCTACAACAAGAAAATCTGCTGCAACTTTGTTTCCAATGGATACTTCAGCCTTTCGCATGGCAGATTCACTTAAAGCCTCTCAAACCATGACCCAAACTCAGATTCTCATCACTTATCATAAGCACAAGGAGAGATTTTCATGCAACATGCATGCAAGGGTTACGAAGTAAGCTTCTGCAACAACAATATCGCAACTTCAGAAAATTTCTTTCCTTCCACAACCATTCTCGTGTAATTTCTTTGTCCAACTTAGATGCATTCATGCAATCAAACCAAACAAAAAAACTGATTGATTTGTTAACTAAACAGAAAGTACTAGATCTTGGAGCCAAAAAGGACAAAAAAGGAAGATAGAACAAGACTACAGCATGCATCCAAATAATACTTTTGGCAAGCTGATGTTCATTTTCCAGCAAGCATCGGACACGGTTCAAGTGTTTTTGAGACTCAAACATGCAAACTCAACACCATCTTCCCCTGCCCCCTTTCCACACTAGACGTAACTAACAAATTAGAAAAGGCTGAAGCCTAGTGAATGGTCACGGAAAAAGGAAGACAGCAAAGTAGGTGCAGCAGCCTTTGCTCTGCTGCAATTTTTGCAGCTTCATACTCGCATGGATGAAATGTCGAAAACATTGTACAAAACTCAACATTCATCAATCAAACTCACACACATCTTCAACCATAAATCTTAACATAGCTTAAGCATGGATGCCTACCCTCATCTATCCCAACCGATAGGAGCCAAGCCAATAAAACGAGAAACACAAAAGGAATGCAGCATGGTAGAAGCTTTGCTTTCTTATTTTGCTGGTTTCTGGGTTCTACAACTTGGCAGCTTGTTAGCCACCACAGACAGTTTTGCAAAGACTTTGAGCACTGCTTTGAAACCCAACATTCATAAGACCATCATTACACACAACAATCAAGCATGCGGACATAAGAAAACAAGACACAAGGGGGCCAGGAGATTCAGATTTCGGCTGCAAACTTTGCAGCTCATCCCACGCCAATATTTCGTACAAGATTCTAATAAAACTCATTGATTTATCATCCCAATTCACATATATACCCAGATCACCATTTCAAGCACAAGTCTAAGCCGCAAATCAGGTTCATTCAGAAAAATTTTCACCAGTTTCGGATTCCATTATCAAATGAGAAGATTATGCAACCCAGGCTTCAAACAAACTAAAGACAGCCTGTAGCTTATTCCATTTAACACCAAACCCAGCATCAATAATGTACAAACACGAAAAAACAGCAACCCAGGAAACTGATACATGTTCATCGCTGAGTTTCAAGACATGTTCATCATACCAGCAGCAAAATTTTTCTGCGTTTGTGTGTCAACTCTGATGACATATGAGCAACTAAGGATGCAAGAGATTACCTTTAACTTCTGGTGGAGACAGGAACACAGAGTGGATGAAAAGATTGCTTCCACTGTAGAGATTCGAAGCTGCAAATTTGGAGCTCGGGCTCTCCCTTTCTTTTCCTTCGCCTGAAGCTCTTCCTCTCCTCTGGTTTGTTCAGCCGTCACCCTCTCTTTGGTCTCTTTCTTCCTAGCCGTCCAGACTCTCTCTCAAATCGTTCTAGCCGTTCACAACTTCCCCCCAGATCTTCAGCCCTCACTCCACTTGGCTCTCCCTTTCCTGGTTTTCTGCCCGCTACCCTTTTCAATCACCTCCCCGAAGCTTTCATGCCCGTAACCCTATCTCCCTAGTTCTCTCCTTCTCTTCCCTTTTCTTGCCCGTCTGTTTTTTCTTTTCCCTCTTGCTTCTGATCTCTCTACCCAGCCGCCACCCCAGAATCCTCTCCCTTCAGATTTTTCAGGCGTCAGTCCTCTCTCCCGAAACCTTAACTTTCCATAGCTTTTTATATCAGAAACTCCCTCCTGAAACCTAGCATCTAAGGCGCGGAAAAACTCCATCTTGTTTTGCTTTTTTTACAGCCTTAGATTTTCATGTTCTCTGATAAACCTTGGATCGAGCCAAGTGTCTTCTATTGGGATCATCAGACGGAGGAGAAAATTGAGTAAACAATGGAGCTGGAAATTTTTGCCCTTTTGTATCTGCGTTTTGCAGAGAAAAAAAAACAATGAGGAAGGGTTATAATCCTACGCTTCTCATGGTCCATAAGCCTATCCCTTTTCCTTTTTTCATTTTCACCTTCTTCATCTTTTCCTTTTTTTTTTCTTTTTTCCTTTTTCTTTTTGAGTAAATAACAGTAAACTAAAAGAAAATAAAGCATATTTTTGTGAATGATTTTTCTTCTTTTTTTTTCAATAAATTCTATGATAAAATGACTTAAAAATAAAAGTAAAAGACTAAAAGTAAATAAAAAATAAAAATAATAGTAAACAAAAATACCCTAAAAATTTGGTGTCTACAGTTTGCCCCTCATTGTCTGAGTTTTGGAAAAACTTGAGACAAAGAAATAGACACCAAATACTTACCTGTGTTAGTCGGCTGCAAACTATTCGGAGGACTGACCTAAACAAGGAATTTTAAACATGGGACTGGCCCGAACAAGGGGATTTAAATCGGGACTGACCCGCAACAGATAATTTAAAATCGGGACTGACCCGAAACAGGAATTTAAAATCGGGACTGATCCGAGGGGACTGACCCCAACATAAAATTAAAATCGGGACTAACCCGAGGGGACTGACCCCAACAGAAATTTAAAATCGGGACTGACCCGAGGGGACTGACCCCAACATGAATTTAAAATCGGGACTGACCCGAACAAGAAATTTAAAAGGGGACTGACCCCAACAAGAAAATTTAAATCATGGGACTGACCCGAACAAAATTTAAAATCATGGGACTGACCCGAACAAAATTAAAATCATGGGATTGACCCGAACAAAATTTAACAACAAAATTTAAATCATGGGACTGGCCCGAACAAAATTTAAATCATGGGACTGACCCGAACGGAACTTAAAATCATGGGACTTGATCCGAACAAAATTTAAAATCATGGGACTGGCCCGAACAAAATTTAAAATCATGGGACTGACCCGAAGAAAATTTAAATCATGGGACTGACCCGAACAAAATTAAAAATCATGGGACTGGCCCGAACAAAATTTAAATCATAGGACTGACCCGAACAGAACTTAAAATCATGGGACTGACCCGAACAAAATTTAAAATCATGGGACTGGCCCGAACAAAATTTAAAATCATGGGACTGACCCGAACAAAACTTAAAAATCATGGGACTGACCCGAATAAAATTTAAAATCATGGGACTGGCCCGAACAAAATTTAAAATCATGGGACTGACCCGAACAAAATTTGATGTGCTCACTAGTGGGACTAACCCATGTTTAGTGGCCGTGCAAAAGAAATGCTCACTAGTGGGACTGACCCAACGGCTAGTGGCGGTGTAAAATGAAATACACACTAGTGGGACTGACCCACGGCTAGTGGCGATGCAAAATGAAATGCTGGTATGTATGAAGAAACTATATAAGATTTACTTGAAGAATCATCCAAAAATTTGCCCCAGTGATGAATTGGTCAGTGGGATTAAACCCGAGCCTGCCTTAATAACGGGTCAGTGGGATTAAACCCGAGCCTGCCATGGTGATCGGTCAGTGGGATTGAACCCGAGCCTGCCTTGATGATCGGTCAGTGGGATTACACTCGAGCCTGCCTTTGACAAATTGGTCGGTCAGTGGGATAGCACCCGAGCCTGCCGGAGATAGAATAAAACATACACGTTAGTGAGATAAACTCGATGCTAACGGTGGTAGAAGAAAAGAAACACACACGCTAGTGAGATAGACTCAATGCTAACGGTGGCAGAATGAAACACACACGTTAGTGAGATAAACTCGATGCTAACGGTGGTTGAACAAAAACGCACACGTTAATGAGATAGACTCGTTGCTAACGATGGTTGAACAAAAACGCACACGTTAGTGAGATAGACTCTATGCTAACGGTGGTTGAATAAACGCACACGTTACTGAGATAGACTCGATGCTAACGGTGGTGGAATGAAAATGCACACATTAGTGAGATAGACTCGATGCTAACGGTGGTGGAATGAAAATGCACACATTAGTGAGATAGACTCGATGCTAACGGTGGTGGAATAGAAACGCACACGTTAGTGAGATAGACTCGATGCTAACGGTGGTGGAATAGACGCACACGTTAGATAGACTCAATGCTAACGGTGATTGAAGTCAGTGAATTCAATGTGGTTGTCAAGAATGGGGAATGGAAGGGTGTGCGGCGGGCGCTGAGATCAAATTGAAATTTGTCAAGGAACAAGAAATTAAATTCAAGTTTGATTTTTTGAGAATCTTTTCAAAAAATAATTTGCCCCAGTTTCCACCAATTATTGTGCAACCGATCAATTGATTTGCATTACGGCATGGTTACTCCTCCTTGAGGCCTTGATTCGTAAGATTCTGACTTACGCTTCTTCGTCGATTTCAGCCATGGATACCTGCGCAGGGGGCTTGTCAAAGTACAATATGCACTTGAACTTCTTATTTTGAAAATTAATGCAACTAGTACTCATGAAAAGAGCAGCGTGATTGATTCGAAATTCTCAAAGGTATTACAAAAAATTTGCCCCAGTGTGAGCTTATTTTGTGAAGTCTCATGAATAAAAATTTGCCCAAATGTGGGCCCCTTTTGCAAAATCTCTCAATTAAAAATTTGCCCCAATGTGGACCCATTTAATTGCAAAAAATTTGTTTGGATGACTCTCCATTTATTTGAACAAAGGTAAGAAACTATGTTTCCTAACAGACAATTTCATGATGAATTTCTCAAAATAATACCAAATTACAAATGATTCCTTCCTTACTTTTAGCATCTATGCTTAGAGTAACGGGTCACCACTTCTTGTTGGCTCATCTTTCAGGACCAATCAAGTGGACGTTATTTCTGATTTGGAAGTGCCTAAAGGAAATGAGAGGTCGGGACTTGTTTCATTCTTGTGCCCAAATTGTATGTAATCCCTTCAATACCACATCTTAGTGAAAGCAAAGAGTTTTATCACCCTTATTTCTTAAGAAAACGTAGTCAACATATAAGCTTTATAGGCTTGCAACAATATGGATAGAAACGATAGTTAAACATGTGAAAACTGGTTATACCCTTATGATCATAAATGATTGATGGATTTCTTACAAGCATAATCTTCACTTTGGATTGTCATGAAGGATAAGTCAGCGATGGACTTTATGAGCTTGTAATGTGGCTTGAAAACGATAGCTAAAGAATAAGACTTTCAAGGACATTGCACCGAAGATTGCATTTTTCCAAAATTGCCCCTATTTTGAACTCAAAGATCTTAGATTTGGTGACTTTCATCATCACTTAATGGGGACTTCACCATCAAATCTTTTCCATTTTCTTTGCATTTATTTTCTTTTCCCTTTTCTTTTCAAAGGTGGCCTGGCAGATTTTCAGATGTTTGTCAACTTCACAGCTAATCAATTCAAAAATACATCTAAAAAATTTCTTGGCACCAGTATAGGAGCATCACTTGCCAATTAGAAAATTTCTTGACAGAGATATTGCAAAGAACAGAAGTCAGGACTTTCGGCTTTTGTAATAGGGTCAGGTGGGGTGCTTAGAAAAGTTAAGGCTTGAAAGCGGATTTCAAAAACGGTTTGAAGAATCCGAGATCGCATTGTTGCGCCAACCCTATTTTAGGGCTAAATCAGAATTTGCCCCAGTTTATGCTCAATTGAGGCTTTTTCTCTTTCATTTTCTTTCTTCTTTTGATTTTTCGGCCTTCTGCCATTCTTTTGAACTTTCACAAAATTTGCCCCAGTTTATTTTTGAACTAAGGTTCTCTTTTCTTCTTTTGTCTTTTGATTTTGTTGCATTATCACGTTTCACTTCTTAAAACTTTTCCCTTTTCAACTCAAACTTGCCCCAGTGTGGGGTTTGCGATTCTTAGGGATTGCCAAATGAAGTATTTTATTCTAAAGGTTCAAAAGGGATAACTAGGGATAGAATGTTTGATCGAAAAATAAGAGAGCCTGACTTTTATTCCGTTCCTTACAATAACTCTGAAAGGAAACTTTCATTAATGCGAAATTTCTTGCATGTATCTGAATTAACTGACTGAGGAAGACCCTTGTTCATCCATATCTGTGAAACATAGGCGATCCGTGCGGACAAAACTCTTCCTTTTCTTTTCTTTTCTTCTTTTTTTTTTCCAAAATTGAAACCCAAGTGGAATCAAATTTCCCCAATTTGCGGTTTTCTTTCTCTCTTTTCTTTTAGTTTTATCATTTTTGCTTTTCTCCTTTTTGAAAAATTCCCCAATCTCCCTCCCCAATGTGGGGTGCGATCGTAAGTGCTTTTGAAAAGAACCACCAATTTTAGCTCAAATGAGGATGCAAGGGATAAATAGTATTTAGGTTGTAGAAACGATGGCCAAAGTATCATTCTTACACCTCATGACAACCAAAGTAACGAAATGGTCATTGAGAATCCATTCCCCTTTTTTAATATTCGAAAATTTTTCAATGTAGGATAGTGATCATTAAGCCTCTTATTCGAAACGAAATTATTCTTTCAAAGGCTCAAATGGGAGAGCAAATGATAAAATCTGTATAGGTAGAGAAACGAACGCTCGAAGTGTCGTTCCAAATTTTCAAAACAAACAAGAATAATACACCTTTTTGCTTTCACTTAGATGTGAATTGAATATAATTAGACACAGTGGACATTTTTCAAGCAAAGATCGCCCCAATTTGCAATTTATCAATCAATGTGACTGATTTTATTTTGGGGTTAAGTGAAGGAGAAAGGTATCTCATGGGGCCTTCTGAGTGACCTCTTTTAATTTTGAGCACTCTTATTGTACAGTTTGAATCACCAATCTAGTGTATGCGGAGAATTTAGAAAACATACACTTTGTGAATTTTCAGACAGGAGGTTGAAAAAATCCCAATTTAGTCTTATTTCTTAAAATTCATCATGGAATCTCCAATGAGCAAAAATAAACAATGAGATGTACATGAATACATATACAAAACAATAATTGTCCAAAGCTTTATTGCTGAAAAAGTTTGAAACAAAATTTCTACAAATGAGAAGAGAAAGACTTTTGAAGAGCTCCACATATACACACTTGTTTGCCTCCTTTTCGGAACATAATTTTTCTTTTTTTTTGAAAAATACCGATGAAGTCTCTTAGAGGTTTTAGCCTAACGCTCCCAAATAGATCCTTCATGTTTTCATCGCAGGGTCTGCCCAAGAATCAAGTATTACCTTTCAAACTTTATCGGATCAAAATTGTTATCAAATATAGAAAAATATTTCCACCTTATTGAAACATTTTTATGAATGCAGGGGAATGGGGAATAATAAAAGGAAAAATACCCCGAGTCAGTAAGTAAGACTATAAAATCGGTATGCATGTCCTATGGGGGAACCCTTTTATGCCAAGGGTAGGCCTAGCATGAAAATGCAATCCTCTAGGGTAGGCAACATACAATACCTGATGAATCCGATCAATTGATTGGGTGAAAAATGAGGACGAAGTCCGAATGGATTGCTTACTTTGATCCACACATGATATGTGAAAGAGAGCTTACTCTTGAAAGGATTACAATGCCTCGACTAATTTATTCAGTGAATTTTAGACTTAAACCCTAAAAAGGAATAAGCGGATCAAAAGGATAGGATGAAATTGATAATTTATTCAAAATTGACTAGATTACCTTAAAAGGGTAAAAGGGTCAAGTGCATTGCATGAAATTTGATTATTTATTGAAAATTGAATGGATAACCCTGAAAAATGAATTAAACTAATCAAATGAATTGAATGAAATCAATTGATCAAACAGACCGAGTGAAATGATGATTTATTCAAAATCGACCGAATTGCCCTAAAATTAGGCAAATTGGTCAAATGGATGGGACGAAATTGGTGATTTATTCAAAATCGATAAGATTGCCCTAAGAATGGGTAAACTAATCAAATGAATTCAAAATCAACTAGGTTGCCCTAAAAATGAACAAATTGATAAAATGGACTGGATGAAATTGATGAATAAAATGGTCCAATGGATTGAATAGAATTGATCATTTATTGACTAAATTGTCCTAAAATGAATGAATTGACAAGATGAAATTGATAAATAATCTGATCAAATGAATTGAATGGAATTGATGGTTTATTCAAAAGTCGATGGAATTATCTCCCCTTTGGTAGTTTCAGAAATGCATTGCGATGCATTAGCCTATAAGCCTCCTACTATCAAGATTTGGCCTCAATAAGTTTACCATCTCAATAATGAGGAATTATTTACAAATTTCTTCAAGTTAATGTCCTTTAAGCAAGGGATTTTTACCAATTTTGCTAAAATGGCCAAAAAGAAATTGTTAGACGCTCATATTCCAAAGATCGCTCGATGAAAATGATCGGATCCTACCTTACCTTGTGCACTACCCCTTTGGATGGTACAAAAGTATAAACGTGCAAGTCTCCTTGGATTAAATATCCGAGACACAGGGCGGTTTATTCCTAACGTCGGATCCCCTAAATGGCATTCCCTTTCTATGATTTATGCGTGATACCAGTTTATTAAAGCAGTAAAATATGCAATTCGAAATGAAACATGACCTAAGGAGCCCTTTATTTGCCAGGGTAGGCCTAAAATGATATGGCATTATTAATTTATGAACGAAATATACCAAAATTTCTTAAACGTGCAATGGCCTATCTACAAGGGTAGGTTCTAAAAGAAGATCATGCCAGACCTTTCATCTCCTAATGTTTGTGAATGCAAAAGGCAAGAAACAAGGAAAGTTAGCTCAACACATAACACATTGTGGCAATCAAATAATAATAATAAAATATGGAAAGCAGAAATAAGGTGAGAGGGTTGGAATCCCTCCCCTCGTGCATAGTGTCTCTAGTTCAGGATAAGGTCGACTCTACCCTAGGCAATTCTAATATGGATGCATGAGGTTTGGTTCACTAATGCATCTAGACTCGATAAGGTTTCGGCTCTCAAGCCTTCAGACCTAAAGGTTTCGGGTCATCACTCCCAGGGCCTTCGGTCGGTGGCTCGAGTGATCCCTTAGGTAGCGCTATGGGCGCAGAGCACACCATCCGCCTATCCAAGGCAATCGATCCTAATCCTACAAGGAGGTGTGGGAAACGCCCACGAAAGAGAAAAAAATAAGGTAAATAAGACTATGCATGCACGTATGAGGTGCTTTCTTATTGAGGGGAGGGATTGTACCATTAGATGCGGTCGAAGGTTCTAGGGTAACTACCCCCCATCCCAAAATGCAATCGCGAAACAAGTAAAAGTAAACAAATAAATGAACCATCCATTCATCACATACACAGTGTGCGAAGAGCGATTATACGCGTGATAGATGCAAAATCCCTAAAAAGAGAAAAATGGCAAAAGGAAAAGAAGAATGCAATCCTAAACATCCAAATGCGATATATGAGAAGGTTAAAAGAAGAAAAAGATTGACTAAATCAAATTTGCTCGGACTCTCTAAGTCCCCAGTGGAGTCGCCAGCTGTCGCGCCCCATTTTTTAAGAAAAATAAATAAATGGTTTAAAAGGTGAATTGTTGATTTGAAAAATGAGTTTTGATTTACAAAGAAAATGAAGAAAAATATGGGTCTAAATGGGACTTGAAAATGCGACGATTTGACCCAAAATATAGTTTAAAAAGGGTTTTATTTGAATGAAAAATGGGGTCGCCACTTGATATAGAGTTAAGGTGTACCAAGTCACCTAAAAATGAAATTTTAAAGAAAAAATGGAAAAACCCTTTTTAAACGACTCCAAATCTACGTAAACCAACGAAAAAGGTTCGGGAGTCACATTTGACGAAGGGGAAGGCAAAGATAAAAATCCAAGGCACCCCTTCGACCTAGCCAAGGCTAGTTGCGTGATTTAGTCCAAGATTTTCTTGTTTTATCCTAAAAATTTATCACATTTGGATGTACTATATGAATGCAAACCCTAGACTTAGGGGGACATCGGGGGGCAAAATTTCTCTTCAAAGCTTGAATGGTGCCAATCACATTAATTGTGATGCCCAATAATGATCCTTTGGAGAAGTCACGAATAATGCAAAAATATGAGACTCTAAGAAAAAGAAAAGGATAAAATAATTATAGAAATATACGTGTCTTAAAGGAATGCACCATGTCGGGTACGGGGGACTAATGTTCGTGACTCAATTTTCCCTTTTAATAGAGGGAATACGAGCGTGCTAAGGCTAGAAAAGCCAAACTCGTCCATATCCCATATCCAAGGGGTTTTCCCTAATCTAATCAAGCAAATGCACTACCCTAATCCTATTTCTAGAATGAAATGCAATTCTAATGTTATGTATCATACATAGGGGGGATATATATAGGGAAATTAGGGATAAGGGCTATATGTATAAGGGGTATATCATACAAAATGATAAAAGACCCTAGAAAGTAAAATATGCATGAGATGAGGTGATTTTATCACACAACCATGATCTATCGCGCGAAGGGGCTCCTAAGGGTCTAGCGTTGGACTAGCCCACATCTACGCTCTCTCACAAGCATTGGACTTGTAAGAGCTCGAGGAGACAACTATGACTAGCATTGGACTAGCCACGGTTACGTGCATTTGCATCTATCATACACATATATAAGTAATGTGCATAATTAAAGCAAATAGACATGTGAGCACGTAATTCACATAACACATAAGCATGCATATCTAGATGCCAAAACCTAAGAAAGCGATGAAACACATAGCACCTAAGCATACAAAACACATAAGGCAATTAAGGCCCTAACCATTACATTTTTAGGGGGGGCCTACTACAATCTAAAGGGGGGAAATGAAATAAAATAATTAAAATAAATACCTAACTATTACAAATTTGGCATTCAAGTGCCTTTCAAATGATCCAAATGAACTAAAATAAATATATGAAATTAAGACGACTAAAGCGAATAAATAAATAAATAAAATGAAAACATTCAAAAGGCATGCAATTAAACACATAAATCACATAAGTACACAGAGTCAAATAAAGTAAAAATAAGGGATAGAGTGTATCTCCCTTGAGTTGGTGCCCTAATGGAGTGAAATCACTTATTTACCCTCCAAAATAAAAGAAAAGGTCAAGGCAGCACAAAATAATCACATGAATACTAAATTGAATCATCAAAAGTTCTTAAACAACTAAACAGTCCATATTCATCAAATGAGGATCCAATAGAAAGGAAAAAGAAAGTTTGAGGGGTCAATTTGATGGATTTTTCAATTGCTTGGGCCATAGTGAAACAAGAGAAGACTTGGGGGGCTAAAGTGTAATTTTTAGAAAGTTATCTCATGCAAACTCCATGCAAGCTAACGTAAAAAAAATTCTGAAACGAAGCAAACCAGCCGCTGCCCCTTCATTCCACTTTCAATCACTAATTCAGATTTGATTTCATACTTTGACCCAAAGCTTAAACTAAACAACACACAAAAAAATATGAACTGGACATCCAAACAAACAAAATCATAGAAAGATATCATGCAAAGATTGAAAAAGAAACTTCATGCAAAAAGGCACGGAGAAACTTTCTACAACAAGAAAATCTGCTGCAACTTTGTTTCCAATGGATACTTCAGCCTTTCGCATGGCAGATTCACTTAAAGCCTCTCAAACCATGACCCAAACTCAGATTCTCATCACTTATCATAAGCACAAGGAGAGATTTTCATGCAACATGCATGCAAGGGTTACGAAGTAAGCTTCTGCAACAACAATATCGCAACTTCAGAAAATTTCTTTCCTTCCACAACCATTCTCATGTAATTTCTTTGTCCAACTTAGATGCATTCATGCAATCAAACCAAACAAAAAAACTGATTGATTTGTTAACTAAACAGAAAGTACTAGATCTTGGAGCCAAAAAGGACAAAAAAGGAAGATAGAACAAGACTACAGCATGCATCCAAATAATACTTTTGGCAAGCTGATGTTCATTTTCCAGCAAGCATCGGACACGGTTCAAGTGTTTTTGAGACTCAAACATGCAAACTCAACACCATCTTCCCCTGCCCCCTTTCCACACTAGACGTAACTAACAAATTAGAAAAGGCTGAAACCTAGTGAATGGTCACGGAAAAAGGAAGACAGCAAAGTAGGTGCAGCAGCCTTTGCTCTGCTGCAATTTTTGCAGCTTCATACTCGCATGGATGAAATGCCGAAAACATTGTACAAAACTCATCATTCATCAATCAAACTCACACACATCTTCAAACATAAATCTTAACATAGCTTAAGCATGGATGCCTACCCTCATCTATCCCAACCGATAGGAGCCAAGCCAATAAAACGAGAAACACAAAAGGAATGCAGCATGGTAGAAGCTTTGCTTTCTTATTTTGCTGGTTTCTGGGTTCGACAACTTGGCAGCTTGTTAGCCACCACAGACAGTTTTGCAAAGACTTTGAGCACTGCTTTGAAACCCAACATTCATAAGACCATCATTACACACAACAATCAAGCATGTGGACATAAGAAAACAAGACACAAGGGGACCAGGAGATTCAGATTTCGGCTGCAAACTTTGCAACTCATCCCACGCCAATATTTCGTACAAGATTCTAATAAAACTCATTGATTTATCATCCCAATTCACATATATACCTAGATCACCATTTCAAGCACAAGTCTAAGCCGCAAATCAGGTTTATTCAGAAAAATTTTCACCAGTTTCGGATTCCATTATCAAATGAGAAGATTATGCAACCCAGGCTTCAAACAAACTAAAGACAGCCTGTAGCTTATTCCATTTAACACCAAACCCAGCATCAATATTGTACAAACACGAAAAAACAGCAACCCAGGAAACTGATACATTTTCAATGCTGAGTTTCAAGACATGTTCATCATACCAGCAGCAAAATTTTCTGCGTTTGTGTGTCAACTCTGATGACGTATGAGCAACTAAGGATACAAGAGATTACCTTTAACTTCTGGTGGAGACAGGAACACAGAGTGGATGAAAAGATTGCTTCCACTGTAGAGATTCGAAGCTGCAAATCTGGTGCTCGGGCTCTCCCTTTCTTTTCCTTCGCCTGAAACTCTTCCTCTCCTCTGGTTTGTTCAGCCGTCACCCTCTCTTTGGTCTCTTTGTTCCTAGCCGTCTAGACTCTCTCTCAAATCATTCTAGCCGTTCACAACTTCCCCCCAGATCTTAAGCCCTCACTCCACTTGGCTCTCCCTTTCCTGGTTTTCTGCCCACTACCCTTTTCAATCACCTCCCCGAAGCTTGCATGCCCGTAACCCCATCTCTCTAGTTCTCTCCTTCTCTTCCCTTTTCTTGCCCGTCTGTTTTTTTCTTTTCCCTCTTGCTTCTGATCTCTCTACCCAGCCGCCACCCCAGAATCCTCTCCCTTCAGATTTTTCAGCCGTCAGTCCTCTCTCCCGAAACCTTAACTTTCCACAGCTTTTTATATCAGAAACTCCCTCCTGAAACCTAGCATCTAAGGTGCGGAAAAACTCCATCTTGTTTTGCATTTTTTACAGCCTTAGATTTTCATGTTCTCTGATAAACCTTGGATCGAGCCAAGTGTCTTCTATTGGGATCATCAGACGGAGGAGAAAATTGAGTAAACAATGGAGCTGAAAATATTTGCCCTTTTGTATCTGCGTTTTGCAGAGAAAAAAAAACAATGAGGAAGGGTTATAATCCTACGCTTCTCATAGTCCATAAGCCTATCCCTTTTCCTATTTTCATTTTCGCCTTCTTCTTCTTTTCCTTTTTTTTCTTTTTTCCTTTTTCCTTTTGAGTAAATAACAGTAAACTAAAAGAAAATAAAGCATATTTTTGTGAATGATTTTTCTTCTTTTTTTTTTTCAATAAATTCTATGATAAAATGACTTAAAAATAAAAGTAAAAGACTAAAAGTAAATAAAAAATAAAAATAATAGTAAACAAAAATACCCTAAAAATTTGGTGTCTACACGACCCAAGCCATGTGTTGCAATTGGAAGGAATTGAAGTGGATGAGTCGTTAACTTATGAGGAAGGACCAATTAGGATTTTGGAAAGAGAAGTAAAAGAATTGAGAAGTAAGAAAATTCCTTTGGTGAAGATTCTATGGAAAAATCATGGAATAGAGGAAGCAACTTGGGAACTGGAAGAAGATATGCAGAAGAAATACCCTGAACTATTTTATTAGAAGGTGAGAATTTTGAGGACAAAATTCATTTAAGGGGGGGGGATGTGAGAACCTTGAAAAAAAATATATATACATATTGCATTTGCATTTTAGACTCTTAATAACCGTTACTATTGTTGGTTTTTAAATAAGTATGTGACCATAATTTTTATATATAAATAAGTTAATTGTGCAAACATTAAGTTACTTGTATCTTGCTAAGTTAAATTAATATTTCATGATGTAGAGTATTTTATTGCTTTAATATTAATTCCTTGAGTTTCAATAGCTAATTTTAAGTGTTAATAACGTTAGGTGTTAACGTAAACCTAGAATTAAGATGGAAATGACTTAGGTCAAAAACCTTATAATTATATTTAGGACGTTGAATCTCGATAATTTAATTTTTCGAGACTAGTGTGCTAGTAGGCTATCGAATTTCATTTGAGGTAAAATCTTGGAGTTAAGTTATGAATGAGGAATCTAAGTGGATGGTCGAACAAGATGTTAAAAGACCAAATTAGCCCTCCTCCATTTCAAATTAACCATGCAGCCATGGAACCTCCTAGAACAAGCTCCAATTACAAACATTTCCAGCATGCCGGTCTCATTCTTTACACTTAGCATTTCCATTCTAGCCGGTCCCATTTCCTTTTATCTACTCCACCATTCCACCAACCATAATGCCAGCTCACACCCCACTATCATACTCCATTATATCAACTGCATTCCACCACAACAACACTCCAATTCTATTCCTTCCTCCTGCCGTGAGCCGAGAGTGGAGTGAGAGAGAGAGGGAGCCGAGTCCTTCATTTTCCTTTCTTCCTGTCCGCAAGCTAAAAAAAAAAAGAGACCTGCTGTTCTGAATTCCTTCCATCCGTGAGCTGGTGAGGAGATTGAGTGCCAAACTTCCTCCATTCTAGTCGCAAGCTTGAGCAAGGGAGAGGGAGAGCTAGCGGGCTGCATGTTGGACTGCCGAGAGAAGAGAAATATTTCAGCTGCTAGTTGCGTGAGTTGAGCTTCCAGTTGAGGTAATTTCTGGACCTAGACTAGTTGATTAGAGGTAGATGATGTTGATTATAAACATGCATGTGAGATTTGTGCGGTTGGATGAAGAATTAGGACTTAGGAAATCTGATTTTGAAGAAATTGGAACTGTCCGAGAGTGTGAGCTGGAAATTTCAGCTTTTGTTTGATTAATTTGTGGTAATCTGAGTTTAAATATGTGTTTAGCTAACTAAAATCTGGATGATTAAGCTTTGCATGAGGTTAATTAGCTTTGATTAAGCAAGAAAATTGAAGGAAACAAAATCTGCTTGCATGCAAGCCAACCGAGAGCCGACTTGGATGAATTTCTAGTTGGTTAGTGATCTTGATGTTGTCCGACCTTGGTTTTGGATTAAAACTGATAGATAGCTATTTATTTGGTCATGCATGTAGCTGATGAACTGTGATAAGAAAAAAAAATCTGAAGTCCTAGAGTTATTTTGCTGGAATTGTTTTTCCAGGTTGTCCGTATGAAGGAAATGGTGAAGTTTCCAGCTATCTTTATGAATTTTGGTTTTGAAGCTCTATGTCAAACTATAATCCATATCATATATTGTCTTGATCTGAACATGTGTGAAAGATTTGAAGATAAATTAAAGATGTTTTGGAGGAAAATGTGTGTTTGGCTGACTGATGTGTGAAAACTGGAAAAAAAAATGACCGAGAGAAGGGGCTTGAGCACTTGACTAGTTTTCCTTTGAATTTTAGCTAAGATGCTTATACTAGATATTTAAGATTAGTTTGTAGCTTGCTAATCACCTTTTGCATGTCAAATTAAAAAAAAAAATTGGAGAAAATTATGGACAAGGCTCTATAAGTTAATTGGTTACATTGCTGGAAATTATATGGTGTGTTATTTATTTTGGTTTTGGTTGGACAGATTATGAGCTATGTTTCTAGTGTTTCAAGTAAGTAAAAGATGGAGGTTTAATGGACGTTTTGAATTGTCATTGCTGGAATTTTTCTTGGTTGTCAAAACAAGGGGAAAAAAATCTGAATTTTTAGAATTTTGGGAGTTAAGTTGGCCGTGGCTTTCTTTTTGTTTTGGATTGAAATTCTGAATGAATTGTGGTTGGAAGTGATTGTTTGTTGGCAAGAGCTAATGATTAATGAAGCTCTTGGCCATTTGAGCAATTTTTGCAAGAGTTTAATTCGTGGTGGAATTGTTTAAACGGTTTGGCCGAAATGTACTTGGAAGGCCATGAATTGTGGTTTGGAATCGTTTGATATCTTGGACTTCCTTTGTTTAATTTCGATTAGAATTGATTCTGTTGAGACCTAGGGCTAATGATTGATGAAGCCCTAGTGAAATTGATGTTTGGATTGTGATTTTACTACATTGGTGACTTGGAATATAATGTATGAGTAATTTGGAGTCGTGAAGTCCGTTTTGGTCCTTTGAATTCGAGTATTTTTGATCAAGCCTTATTGAAATATTTTGTCTTAGTTTCGAGCTTTAGCAATTGAGTATAGTACGTTAATGCTCAAACTCGAGTGTTGGAACTTTTAAAACCTCGCTAACTAGTTAATTCTTTTCTTTGCTTAAACTAGTTTTACTACTTCTAGAAAATAATTGCATTAACTTTCAAACTTTAAGTTTTTGTAAAGTTATCCCTGGCTAGTTGTTTTTGAGGAAAATTGTTACAAACATGAGATTTTAATAATTTTTTTTTTTTAAAAAAAAAGGCTTAGAAAACTTGTTTGAATAAATTTGGTTCTAGTTTGGCCCTCTAGAAGGGAAATACCTTTAAAGAAACCATACGAAATATTTTATTCCTTTGCTAGCCTTAATTCTAAGAGATGTATTGATTTATTTTGAGGAAATGAACTAGTTATATACCAAATAATCTTTTATATATATAAACTAAGAGGTTGTATAGTAAAACTTATAGTTTTAAAACTTGGTTTTCAAGGGTTTAGCGAAGACGTGGACTTCGATTCCCAGCTTGACTTTTGAGCTTCACCTTTGGTGAGTGTCCGTGCTTGTTCTATGACTAAAGTGTTAAAGTGCTTTCTTGACTTGTTATGTGATAATTGGAAAGTGGTTTTCCTGAACCATCGAAGTGGCAGTGTGTACTTTATCGCACTAACCTTTCGAGTAGTGACTTGCTTGAAATGTTTTCTCAAATATCTTGCAATTGTTGACTGGAGCGTGGACTCGTCAACTAATCTACCAGGCAGGGGAGTGTACCACACCTTAGGGTGGGAGGGCCTCTTATCCTGACTTGGTAAAAAATGTGTTGTGACGTCGTTGGGTGAATCCCTCAACTAGTTTATAATTGTGACGTCGTTGGGTGAATCCCTCGACTAGTTTATAATGTGACGTCGTTGGGTGAATCCCTCGACTAGTTTACAAAAAGGTATACTCGAGTAATACCAAACTCTCTCGTGAGAAGAACGAGCCCGGTGGGAGTAAGTTGGTTGGAGCGTGTTAAGGAAAAATAACGAATCTACATGGACCTTAGATAGTGAGAGTTGACGGAGGGTCAACTACGATTAATTTTGATCAAACTTGTGGAAAATGGCTCCTGAGAGCCCTGTATCCTACCCTGTGCTGTTATACGCTTTTCTACTTGCTGAATTTAAGCTTGAAGTTATGATTTACTATTTGTGTTATATGATTGCATGTTTTGGGGCACCACTGAGCTTTAGCTCACCACACGATATTTGTTTTCCTTAACAAGTTTTGGCATTCGAGAGATTTGAAGTCTGCTTTGAGCTTTTGTAAATGTTGTTTCGAATCGCCTGTGTATCTTTTGTTTTGGGTTGCCACTTGAAGCTGGAAAAGTGCAAACCCTAAGTTTTGGCTTGTATAAATTTATTTGAACTTTACGAATTCAGCTTGTGGTTTATAATATATTTTTGTAGTTATGTGTTGAGCTGGTTGGAGATGTGTTTAAGAGTGAACGTTCAGATGTCCAATGGCCATGTTATCTCTGAAGTTAATGTGTTCTTAGTATTCTGGTTGTAAAGGTTTGGCTTGTTCGGGAGACGTATGGTGTTTCGGTTTAAGTTATACGTGGAAAATTATTCGGTTTGCTTGCGTGAGTCCTGGCGAGAGCTAGACAGGCGACCCGCCAACCCTCTGGTTCGCGTTAGGGAGAAGTGGGGCCACCACAAAACATACCTCTTACCGAGCCCGAACATCAAAGAAGTACCCAAGGTTCGTCGATCTCCTCGGCCAAGCCCTTGCCGGCTCGATTCGACTAACTAGCCCTGGGTTGGACTTATAATCCCAGATATTCAGTAATTCAGGATCTGGCTTAAAGCGCCAAGTATTCAGTAACCAAGAATGGAGTCGTTGGTTGCTATCCAACATGCACGCTGTGACAACCCCACGTCCCCTTAAGGCGAACCAAAGGGTTCGGCGGACCGCCTGTCCAGTTTTCGCCGGGACTCAGTCGAACCTCAATCAATCCGAAATAAAACCACAAGATCAAATGAAATAACAATCCAAAACTTAAAGTGAAACTTATATACATTTCTATCTCAAAAGGAAGTACAAATATCGAATATACAAAGGTTCTCAATTCGTCATACATCCAGCCCGTGCCAAGCACTAGGGCGAGAACCATTACAAAACACAAAAACTAGACTAGGCTAACTTACACTGGGCTCTCGTCCTTGCTCGCATCCCCCTATTAAGGAAAACAAAACTAAAGGGGTGAGCTAAAAGCTCAGTGAGGTTCCGAACACATATTCAACAACAAAGCCAATACATTAACCATCGATAACCAATAATTCAAGAAACATTTACAATGGAAAGCGATAATAACACATACATTAAAAGGATACGGGCTCACAGGGAGCCATTTGTTCGTTCGTTCGTTCGTTCGTTCTCCTATCATTCCCCTTATTCCTCCAATCATTTGAAAATGCATTTTTGTAAGTAAACCCCTCGTTCGATCGTTCATTTCATTCACCCCCTCTTGGACGTTGGCCAGGCTCCACCAACCTACAAGGTAATACTCGAGTATACCAACGTTCACACCCAGGGTCACCATATCGCCCGACCGAGTCCGCTTCTGGCTCGAGTCGATCGGTAACGAAGGGCAGGGCCCAGTTCAGCCAAAAGGCTTACATCATGCACAACTGATGTATCAATCATTAAATCGTTGAAAATTTCACGTTTCATTTAGGTTGAGCGCGATAAAGTACATGCTCGCCTAGAAAATTCGTTTTGGAAATCATTGGAAACACTTAACACATTATCAAACAATAACAACAAGTCATGAAGTCAAGGAGAATATAACAAACAAGGAACACTCACCTATTTAAGCAAAATAATGTCCAAGGTATCCTCCCGGATAACACTCTCAATCGCCAAGAAACCCTAATAATAGCCATGAGAAAATATTACAGTTAAACCCCTCTAAAGTTTCAGGGAACCCAAGAAAATTCGAATAACTACTAGTACAAAATATAAGTATAGTTTTGGAAGTGAAAAGAGTACATTTAAACCAAAGGCTATGAGTAAAATATTTGTAAAACTTATGCTTGCTCGTAAAACTTTGAAATCTCCATTTAAGTCGAAGTGACAAAGAAAACGTACTCCGAGCAGTCATTATTTTATTTCTCAAGGGTATAAGTTCGGCCAAGTCCTTACTTATATACCTCGGTAAAAGTAGGTGCAAACATCCTAGATGGTTCAAGTGATATTCACTCTTAACCCTTACTCAAGTTGCAAGTATAGTTCTCTAGTTCTCGAGCATAAATTTGGGTAGCACGCCCTTTGTGTTTACCTAATTTTCCAGTCATTTATGGCTTCATTATTTTCCTCAGCCAATCCCAAAGTTATACACAATATAAATTCATCACAATAGCCATTCAATAGGCTCAAAATCATATGAGTACAAAATCAAGTTAACAACATGTTCGGAAATGAGCTTTAGTAAAAGACAGATTTGACGGGTTTTGCGTAACGGACACATCTGAAGCTACGCTTATCGGATTGGGATGTAATTTATACCATTTCGAAGCTAAGATAGAGGGATACAATTTTGATGAAGACCACTTAGTCCAAATTCCAGTGTAACCTAGTCACATTCCCAATTCCCAGAACCAAGTTCCAACTAATCGGTTAATTAACCGTACTACCTTTAAATGGCCATATCGCAGGATACCAAAGTCTGTTTAAGGCGTTATTGGAGGCGTTGAAAAGATAAGACAAAGCCCTACAACTTTCATGAAGACCACTCAGTCCAGTTCTCACCCTAACTAGGTCAAATTTACCAAAAACACTCCAGATTTTCCAGTTCGAAATTCACTGCAGAAATCAACTAGCAATCCTGCTTTATTCACTCATATCTCAGCACACACAACTCCAATTCAGGTAATTCCAAAGCCATTTGAAAGCTAAGATATAAGGCTATAATTATTAAGAAGACATTGACAACCAAATCAGTAGTATTCCTGGTCAAACATCCAATTACAGAAGCTGATTGTCAGTTTCGGATAAATACAGGGAAGCAGGGGTATTTTGGTCTTTTCACAGGATACGTTGCTCCGATTGAGCTGAAATTTTGTAGGTACCTATAAATAATCATTCTATACAACTTTCATGTTTTATATGAAGTCTAATTCGGCCTCTATCATGATGAAACAAAAACAGGCAGAATGGTGTTTTGTGAGAATTTAAACCTGGAATTAGAACTTTGTTGCTAGAATTTCATGTTTGTTAGGTTTAAATCATCAAAACCTCCAACTAGCAACTTCATAACATCAATTAAAGGATATATGATCATAATCAAAGCTGAAGATGAAACCCTAGCTAATCATCCCCCCAACTCCAACAAAACTCACTAATTAACCGTTGTAACTCAAAATTAAAAGCTTCTAGCCATATTTAACCAAAATTGGGAAAAAGAAAAGGGTGAAAAGCCATGATACCTTCCTAGGATGCTTGTAGGAGAAGACCACAACCTTTCCTTCAAAATCGTGCCATAAAAAGCTCTAATCTTCCCTAAAGAGTAGTTTTGGTGAAGTGATTCACAAGATTTATGGTTGGAGTTTAAGATTAGGCAAGAAATTTAGTTGATGAAGATGAAGTTTCTCTCCCCTTTTTCTCTCTCTATTTTGGGCCTAGGTGGTGAAGAAATGGAGAAGATTTGGTTAAATTCTTGTTTTATGATGGTTGATACAAATTAGTCAAAGCTCCTTCCAATAAGGGCTTGACATGTGTCCTTTCTAGAGTTTTCTTCCTTCTTCCTTTGGTCCACCATGGTGACTCATGTATAAGATATTTTGAGGGTTAATTAGTCAAAATAGAATGAGGAGATTAAAGAAATAAAGTAGGGTTTAATCGGTGCACTCACTCGGTAACGAACGGTACACGTCAGTTCTAACCGTTTTCCTTAAATTACACGTACTAGGGTTTTTACTTCCTATTCACTAACTTTATATCATAGCTTCTAATCACATATTATTTCTCACCTAAAAGTCACTCTTAAGCACCAAATTTGATCCTTACTCCATACCGGATAATTACACTACGGGTACACGAAAAACCCTATTTCACTTCGAATTGAAATCGGAAAGGAAAACCCTAATTTCCTATGATCATTGGCACTTTTTCTAGGGTGATTGAGTAGTAAGATGGTATAGAATAGTATTTTCCAAATAATTTTCAAATAAAAGGAAATTTTCAAGAAATACATAAGGAATTTGCAAGTCCTCACACACGCAGTAATGATTGGAGACGTTAGTTGTCACTTAACACTCCGTATTCAGTAATATCAGTGTTCAAGTGATGAATTCCAGTCAGGAGTAAACAGGTTAGGAACTTTGTCCTTTACCCAAGACTTTTCAACTTACTCGATCGCTCTGAGGCTGGTGTAAAATAAGAGGTTCAACGAGGGCTCGGTTCAGCCGTTACCGACTTACATTCACGCATATGCATGAGTAACCCTAGATTCCACTTACTCGATGTCTCGGATAAGATCCAAGGCCTAATTCAACCACTACAAGAGAAATGTAGCTGGTCTACAACTCAACCGCTACAAGAGGAATGTAGCCGGTCTACTATTCAACTGCCACAAGAGAAATGCAGCTAGTCTACAGTTCAACCACTACAAGAGAAATATAGCCGGTCTACTATTCAACCGTCACAAGAGAAATGCAGCCGGTCTACAATTCAACCATGCACATCAACATGCAAGTCCACACGCAGGATCAATTAATTCAAGTTCATGGAGGTCGAGTGTGAATAAGGACACATTCCCCTCGCCATAATCAAGTCACAAGTAATGTCCACCACTTCACATTCTCAAGTATTCCAAGTATGTCAAGTCAATAGACAGGTCACGTACAAATCAAGTTACTTGTTCATGCATAAATGAGATATCAATTATTTCATCAAGTTAGGTTGATTGAGTTTACATAAGAGCACACTCGCCTAAACAGGCCCAAGTCACCAATAAACTCAGCATATCATGTTTCAGGCATTTCAAGTATTTCAAATCCAAATAGTTAAAAACTGGGTAGGTGCGAAAACCTGATCAAACAAAAAAACTGGAGGAAAACTGCAGAGATCATAAATTTCCTCAGCAAATCCGGCCACAAATCAGGCCAAATATAAGCCGGATTCAAGGCCGGATTGACAGGGGAGGCAGAAAACAATTTGCTTACCTACTGCCTCGGAAAGTGGCCGGATTCTAGCCACAATTCAGTTATAACAAAACGGCCAACGCATGTTTTAACAGAATATCACAAGTTTAGTCGAGTTAGGTCAAGTGCGATAAAATACACACTTGCCGATGAGACGATAAATCAAGTACCTAGCAATTTCTAACAACAATGAACACGAAACATACAGTTGGAACACTCATCAATCAATTGCAACCCTTTATTTTATCCCAGGTTCGTCCTCTTGAACTCTCTCGAGTCCTTGTACCTCCAAGAAAGATGGAAGTTTAGTGCTTTTTCTCCAAAAATCTCTCCACTCAAGCCCTTAATCTTCCCTAGTGATCAACTTTTATGGAGTAGTTTGCAAGATTATCAGTTGAAACTCAAGATTCAAGCTAGAAAGTGAGATGGAAGATGAAGTTCTTTCTTGTTTTTCCCTCTCCAAAATTTCGGCCAAGCAAGGTGAAAAGTGAAGACAATTTTGGTCAAATTTGGTTTTAGTAAAGTTAAGAAAGGTTGGGTCAAAGTCCAACTTCCAAGGATATAGCGACACTTGGCTCTTTAGGGTTGATTCTCATCTCTTTGTCTTGCCAAAACTAATCTATCTAACTAACCTCTAATTATCCCTTAGCACCTTATAAAATAATATCCCTTTATGGAAAACTTCACCTAGTCGTCAAAATTTTATCGCACTAGCGGGTTCCATGTCCATAATGCGCTTCAAACTTAACATGTACTAACTTATACCAAGAAAATGATTTAAAAACTTGACTCAGTTATAAAAATATCAAGAAAATTAAGGCAATAATTTAAAGTAAAGAAAATGCATTCAAAGAAATAAAATAAAATACAACATAATTTTCCAGGTCCCCACAATCAATATATACCTATGTTGGAAAATTCTCTACCAAGGCTGGAGCTTTGCAACTAAGGCTGGAAATTCTTATTTGGAAGCTAAAAAGTCACAATAAAGCTACAAATTTTCATACAAGTCCATAACAAAGCTAGATACCATCATACCATAGCTGAAAAATAAGAAACAAGGCTGGAAAAATGAAACCCTAGGCTGAAATTTCACCAATCTTCACCAATCTAGGTTATCATCCATAAAACTTCAAATTTCAAGTTTCTTCTCCATAAATTGCAAGATAAGAAAGAGAAAGGAAGTTGTCCAACTTAGTACCTTCAAAACACCTTGAGAAAGTGAAAAACCAAACTTTCCTCACCAAAAACTCTCCGCTACAAGATTCCTTGCTTCCTTGGAGTAACTTTGTTCTGTGAGAACTCCGAATTTTAAGTTTTATGTTTCCATTTTTAATCCATTTATATGCAATTAATTTATTTTAAGCATTCAAGATATGATTCATTTTTGGGGCCTTATTTTCTTTACTCTTTTTAACTTTGATAAAAATGAGTTTAAGGAAATAAGAGAATTAATTTTTGTTATGTCTAATAAACCCTAGGAAATTTAATTGTTTTGGAGTGATATTAGAACTTAAGTAAACTACTAGGATTGGAAGGAAATTGGGAAAAACTTACTAGGTAGAAATTTGGCCAAGTGTCATCACACTACAACACCTTGACTTGGACAATTAGCTTCTTAAGTAAACTTTACCATTTAACAAAACATTAGCCCTTTTGTCTTGAGCTCTTGGCTGAACCTCTTGAGAGGAAAAACTTCACATAAACCCTAAGTCTAGTTCTTGGAAAATTAGTGCAAGATTCAAAAGGAAGTTCAACTAGATTCTACCCAACCTTGGCTTGCTACTTGAGAAGTGATTCTTGGAGTTCTCAGTGCAACTTGCAAAGCTTGAGGAGCTTGAGGTAAATCTTAAATCATGAATTTTAATGCTTTAAATTAGTAGGGTATGCATATAATTAAGGTGCTTAGATAACCTAGATACTTGTGTTGTTGATGGCTTGGCTTGGGTTCTTGTTTTGAAGCTTGGATCATGTGTTTATGTTTATGTCTTCTATGTGTTTGATGTATGGTTAGGTGTATTAGGTGAGGATTTCTTTAGGTTTTCTTGGTTGTGTTAGCATGAGAATCATGGTTAAAGTAAGCTTAGTTAACTTGGTGCACATGAAGTAAAAATTGAACATCCACGAGTTAGAATTTATGCTTGGGCTGGCCGAATTTTTAGCTTCAATTTTGTGAGGATTTTTGTGTTGTTTTGGTGAGATTTGTGCTCAAGGAACTTGGTTTAACATTACCCTAGAAATGGATGTTATGTATGTGTGTTTAAGTAGTAGTTTTGTTGGAGTAAAGTTAAGAAAATAAGAGGAAGTGTTGTTGGAAATTTTCGCATTGGAGACTCTGAGCAGTCTTGGTAAATCTGTTATATCTTGGTGTAGAAAAATCTAAATTGAGTTCCACTTATTACGTTTGAAACTAGATTCAGAGTAAATTCTAATGTGAAAATTTCAGAATTTTTATCAATTCCTATGAATATCTATGATTTTCCAAAGTTGACTGAATTTGGACACCTGCTCTATTTTTCTACTTGACGAAGCAGCAATTTGAGACTGGAATTTGACTGATTTATGGACAGAATCTTACAAATATATATTCTAAAAAATTGTAGTCCTTTGAATCTATTTTTCAACGGTATAAATTTTATAAATTTTGGGCTTAAGAAGCTTGCGATACGATTATTCAAACAATGTCGCGCAAAACTGGAGAAAATTCTGTTTCCAAATGTATGCATGCTGACTGGTTTTCTTGAGTTTATTTCTCTTCACTTTTTGGTTTGTTTTGATGAAAGTTTGGCTCAATCTTGTGCTATAAACTTAGTAGAACTCTTGTGGACTGATTTGTAGCGAAAGCCATGCATTTAATTTGAAGAAAACTTGAGTTTTGATTGGCTTTTGAGTTGAATTTCCTGATTTTTGGGTATAGAACAGGGCTGGTGTTTTGGCCTTGTTTCGCCTTTGATTCATGATAGTTTGGACTTGAAATCTCTTGTGCTATTTGCCAACACATAATACTAGATTTGTGCATTAATTTGGTCATAAACCGATTACTCAAAGGGAGCGAAAATTAGCTATTTTTCACTGCCATAAAACTGGAAAATTTCCAGTATTTGTACCCTTTCATGTATTTATTGTTGTTCTTAGTTTTTGATCTGAGAAACATTCTTTTCGCTCCAAACCTTGATTGAATCATAAACCTAACGTGTATTGGTGACCTCCTTGAACTTGCACCTTCGCGTAGGTTTTAAAACTTATGTCCTTTTGAAATCTCTTTTGGGTCATTTGTCGCTTCGAAGCCGAGTCGCTCTAGTAGCTCTCCTGATCATTCCTTCTTTTGTTTAGTTGCTCTAGTTGGAATTTTAAAGTTTCGTACTTGCTTGAATATAGGTTTTGGTGTAGAAAACGAGAACCTTGGTGGGACCATTTCATTTGCTCTACTTTGTCGGTGAGTGATCCAATGCATGTTATTTGATTATGCATGACTTGAGAAAATGTTATTATTTGCTTAAGTTCCCTCCTTTGAATGACATGCAATTAAGTGAATGACTGTTGTGATTTTCTTGTCTTGTTAATTTGCTAAGAGCCCAAGTTCACATTGCATGAATGAGTGATAAATGTGCAAGAATGTAGGCCGATGTGTATTTTATCGCATTAGTTGAACTGAGCTTAACCCTATGCCGGCACCCTATTCGAGACCTGCCATTTGCGAGGTCGGATCAGCTGGACAGCTTTGGATTTATAACTTACCAGTGTTAAGTGCAAAGCTCAAAACTCTTTGTTGAAAGGCCTTTAGTACAATGTTTAATGTTTAATGTTAAATGAGGGGATTGTTGATTTTTCGGAGGGCATAAGGTGAATGTTAAATGAGGGGATTGTTGATCTTTCGGAGGACATAAGATGGGAGTTTGGAGGTTATAAGGTGGTAAAATGTAGGGGATTGTTTGTTGGCAGTTATAAGGTGAATGTTGCTCCATGTGAGCTCCGTATCTTTTTAATGTTTAAAGTATTATTCATCCTTGTATTTACTTGAACGAATGATTGAATGCACGCATGAATGTTATCAAGTATGTTACATTGAAGGATTCCTATTACAATTAATTGCTCCACTACCAGTTTTTAAAGTTGAGTATCGATTTACTTGAACTTATATTACTTGAAAAAATGTGTTTACATGTTAAATTGTATTATTCTCTTATTTTGCCTGTTTACCTGGAATGCTTACTGGGCGTAAGCTCATCCCACATTTTGTTTTTCTTAACAGGATTCGGATCTGAAAGTGCTCAAGAATACTGTTAAAATGTTTGAGAGACTTTAAGTTTTATTTTAGTAGAAATGACTGTAGTGTATATATTTTGGGTTGTAATTAAGATAGGCGCCAAATGATGAATCTTTTGTACGCGGACCTATGTAATAACTTTTGGAGGTATGTAAATATTATTTTGAGGTGTAATGAATATTATTTTGGTTAGTTTAGAAATTTCAAGTAATTCTTGTTATGGATGGTAGTGAGTCCTGACAAGAGTTGGGCAGGCGGTCCGCTGACCCCTCTAGTTTGTCTTTGGGGAAAGTGGGCTGTCATATATTTTGTCTAGTTTTATGATTCTAACATAAACAAGGCAAGAATCAAGATGAACTTGGTGGTTTTTCTTCTCTCTTTTCCTCTCCAAACTCACGGCCAAGAAGATGAAGAAACGAAGGAAAATTGTGGCTAGAGGAAAGATAAGAAGGAAGAAAGTTTCTTAGTGAAAGGTTGCATGGATGCCCAACACTTGGCAAGCCACCAATTTTCCTCTTGTTTTTGTTTCTTTTCCTCTTGTTTTTGGTCAAGAATTTTGGCTAGGCTTAGGGTTAAATTAGGGTAGGATAAATGATAGGAAAATAAGAAAAATAGAGTAAGAAAGTATTGGTCAAGTGGTGTACTCAACCGATAACAAACGACATGAGTCCGTTCAAGCCTATTTCCTTAAATCATTTGTACTTTTGTTTAACTTATGATTCACTAACCTACTCTTAGCACTTTTAATCACATACTTCCTCCTACTTAATATCTGCTCTTATCCACCAAATTTAGTACACACACCTTGCTGGTCGGCCACACTATCTTAATGTACTACGACACTTATCATGCACTAAAATATAAGAGCAAAATTATAAAAATCTTGACTCTACTAATGAAATCACCATGAAATTTAGGGCTAGTAGATAGTTAAATAGTCAAGTAAAGAAATATAGAAGGAGATTAAATTTTACAACAATGGGAGGAAATTCTAAAGAAATTTCCGGGTCCTCACACTATTCCATGTATGTGTACGTGTTTCATAAGGGACTAGTCCTCCTTATTTGGTTTCTCTAGATTCATAGGTTTTTTGAGGTTTTAGTTGACCCTCCTTAAGATTTAAAAAAAAAAAAAGAAAAAAGCTTATGATCGTAATTTCACAACTTTGGAAATTAATTAGTATGGAATTTTTGTGTGCTTGGTGATCAAAAAAAGCCTATAGAGGAGAAGAAATAGAAAAGAAAAGGAAAACCAAAAGAAAATGAAATACAAAAACACCAAATAAGCCTTGAAAGCATCATTTTGTACTTGTATATGTAAGGATCGAAGACAATCTAAGAAAGGGGGTGAATTAGGTGGTTTAGAAACTAGCCAAGATATGAGTCACTTTTTGAGAACTTGCCCTCTTTTTCTAAAGGACCACACAATGGAGCAATTGATGAATAAGCACAAGTGCTTGGGAGTAGAAGAGATAGACAATTTATATTGCAAGACAGTAAGTAAAAGGATAGAATAGCAAACCAAGTTTCAAACTCCACTTGAGTTTGAATACCACTTTATATAGCAAGCTTCTTCAAGTTGATCAACTTACAACCAAACTCTTGTGTACAAAGGAAGGATCACTTCCTCCTCGCTCCAAGCCGCACTTGGTCAAGTAAGGAAGTTTAACTATCACTCGGATAACCCTCACAAAGTTATACTATTGAAGAAATAGAAACACACTTGAAAAGCTTATTGAAATTTCCACAACTAAGAGTACAAATCTTCTTTAAAGAGTATTCTCACACTTGAATCACTCAAGATCTGATGTAGTCTCAATGTGTGAAAGTTATTTGAAGTGGTTGACTTTTTCCTTTTTATAAGGGACCAAAAAATTCTTCAATTAATGCTACCAACGGATAGAAGGCAACTGAAGAGTTAACTAGCCGTTGGTGGTGTCGGACGTCCGGTAGGCTAGTTTTCTGCGTCCGAACGCAGGCAGTGAGTTCAAGAAGTTTTTTTGAAATGTTTAGGACATCCGGTACCTCCAGAATATGCGTCCGTAGGTATGATGTACAACTGGAAATTCTCCTTTAGTTCGTTCGGACGTCCGGTGCCTCCAATGTTTTGCGTCCGAAGTGTCGCAACGTTTATCAGACGTTCGGTACTCAGGTGTTGTACGTCCGATCGAGGTCAATTAGCTTAGAGGACTTGGCTCATCATCTTCGGATGTCCGAGAGTGGGTTTTTCATGCGTCTGAAGTTATTCAATGGTTGTCGGATGGCCGATGCAGTCTTTATGTGCGTTCGACAGCTATTTCAGCATATGTTAGCCTTTGAACCTGTTTTGCTCCAATTCTGGAAAGATCTAGTCAGAGAATATTAGTAACATCCATTTTTTGTAATCATCAAAAGTTACGGATTGAGATAAACAATCTCCCCCTTTTTTATGATGACAAAACAATGGATGGAATAGAAAGGTTTTAGGTATAGCTCCCCTAACTTAATGCATTCAGGGAGAATTCACAACTTCCCTTCAGAATAATCACAACTCCCCCTTAGAATGACTCCCCCTCACATATGGATTACATATCCATATATCTCCCCTTTTTTCTCATCATTGAATCAACCAGTAAAATTATCCATATTACCAATACATTGGCTCACCAATATTGTCACCAGGTATTATCAGCAACACACATCCAAGATGAATTTTAGCAAAACTAATATTGACAGAACACAGCAACACCATCCATTCAGAACCAAAACATTATCAACCAGAAACAAATATTTGCGAATAAACAGAAATAAGCAACATTCAACATAAAGGATAACTGAATAGTTTTACAGACCAGTAGAGAAGTAAAATCCTTAAAACAGAGCACAACAAATGTTTTTAAGTGCAAAAGATGCAAAAAATCTAATATGAACTATTATCCTAATCATGAAGTGTAGTAGCCTAGTAGTGCCTATATGGTGATTTTAAAGGATCCAGGCCTTCTTCTAGCCAGGCGAAACTGGGCAGGGTTTCTTCCTCAGTGTCCTCATCCTCATCATCATCATCCTCTTCAGTCTCTTCTTCAGTTGTCAGAGTTTTTCCCTTGTCATGTGGTTGAGAACTGGAGGCACGGTACTCTGGGGTAGCCTCAGTGGTTGGTTCTGTCCTAGGCTCCTTTCGGTGTGCATTTTCATTTTCTGGAGGAATGGGAGGTACAAGCAGATTCCTTTTGGCAACGAAGGTGGCTTATTGATCAGAAGTCATGGTCATCATCAAGCCATCTTCAAGAAGTAGAATATGTTGTTTGAGGTCATCAAGAAGAGAGATAACCTCAAGGTTGGATGAAGTATGCATAGAGGCTGACCTTCTAGGATGAATGGTGAAGGGTGTCACATACATAGACTAGTCTCGAGGAGTCTTAGGGGTTACAGGAGTTTCATGAAGATTTTTCCTCCTAGACTTAGAGACAGTTTCTTTGTAGCACCAATGACCCTCAAAATATTTCAAATTTTTCCTTTCAAAATAAGCCTTTGAAAACACAGTTGATGCACTCTCTTTTGGAGATTTGCTAGTAAAGGCAATTTCAAAATGAGTGAAAATGGGAGTCAGAAATTTTTTATAGGACAGTTTCCTACGGCTGTCAGTGCTGATTTTGAGCAGAAATTTGCACATGACAAAACCAAAATCAATCCGAATTTTTTCAAGAAAACAATAGAACAGATAAAGTTCCATTTTGTTTGCATCAGTTCTATGACCATCAGTGGGCACCAACAGATTTGAAATTACGGTAAAAATGATCAGGTTTTGAGGACTAAGATCTTCCAATCTTGCCTCAGCAGGAGTATTAAAGTGAAACTGAAAATAGGTCATCAATTTTGCAATATGAAAATGATGGTATGCAGAGGGAAATTCTTCGTAAGAAAAGAAATTTGCAATTTTACCTTTAAAACCATCTTCAATTTTGGTTTCCAAAACAGAGTTAACAATATCAGGATTCAACTCTATGTTAACAGAATTGACACATGAAATGAGATCAGTATGTGATTTACCCTTTCTAAGGTTTGCAAAGAATTGAAGAAGCATGTCTGGATAGTAGCTGTTTGGAATGGTCAAAAGACGCGTCCAGTTTTGGAATTCAAAAAGGTTGAGAACAGATTCAAGGTCAAGCTTACGGAATTCATAGGGAATGATGGTCCTTTGAGTGATGAAGCCTTTCTGCGAGATTCATTCAAACCTCTCCCTGGCTTCATCATCGATGAACTTGGGCAGGGGAGTTGGTTCAACAGCAGTTTGGGTCCCTGGTTGTTCATTTTTTGGATGCTTTCTCTTTCCACTGCGCTAAGCAATTGGTGCAGCACCCTGGACACCAGATCTTGTCCTTGGTGACTTCCTGGTAAATGGTTCATCAGTCTGCTGTTCCTCAGCATTTTTCTCTGCATCCTGCTGTTTCCCAGAGGGATCAGCAGTTTGTCTTCCCTTGGGTTGAGCAATGCTTTTCCTTTTGGCAGTCCTTTTTCCTTTCCTAGGTGATTTCGTGGTGGTTACATCTACATTGGTAGGCTGCTCCAGTTCCTCTTTATTGCCACTTTTTGGATGCCCTTCAGATTGATGCTCCTCCATCTGCTCATGGGATGGTTCAACAGATGGCTCTCTGGTTTGCACATTCTGCTTTTTCCTTGTAAATTGCTTCATTTTTCCACCACAATTTGCAGTTTTCTTTTTGAGTGATTTGATGGAAGGTTCGATAACTTGAACATCTTCATCCTCCTCATCACGAAGCTTGAAGGTGCGTCCGGCACTCACGGATCCTCCTCTAATTCTCACCATGGTTGCAATGCAGTGTGGTTTTGTTGTGTAATGTGAAACAAATAAGTATCAAACGATGAGAAGTATAGTATGAACTATAGTGTATGCACGAACTATCCACAGAGGGAGAAATTTTTGTGGTTAGGGTTTCGGGTAAGAATTGAGATTTATAGTGCAGTTGGCGGTTGGGGGAAGTTATAATGCACAATAAACTCACAATAGGTATGTGAAGGCGTCGGTCAGAGTGATTTCTTGGTACTTGTTCCAAGAAGAGATGAGTTTGAATTTTGAAATTAAGAGAATATGAAGAGTTGCGTACTTGTTCCAAAAGGGTAAGAATGAACTGAATAACGCAGAAGGCTTCCTTATAAGACGCAATTTTTGAGTGTCGGACGGCCGAACGAAGTAGAGCGTCCGACACCTCCGTCCTAACCAAAATTTTCTGGGTAGATGGTCAAGAACACTATCGGACGTCCGATAAAGAGTGACTAGAGAATTTTTTCTGAAACGCCCAATTTTGTTTCAAAGACACAAATTGATCCAGTGGTAAGGATTTTGTGAGAATATCTGTAATTTGATCTTTTGAACAGACATATTGAACACAAATTTCACTCTTATGGACAAGATCGTGAATGAAATGATGCTTTATGTCTATATGCTTTGTCCTAAAATGTTGGATGAAATTTTTTGTCAAATTTATTGCACTAGTGTTATCACAAAATATAGGCACACAATCATACATCAATCCAAAATCATTCAAAGTGTTTTTCATCCACAATAATTGAGCACAACAAGCTCCAGCAGCAACGTATTCAGCTTCAGTTGTAGATAATGAAATAGCATTTTGTTTCTTGCTAAACCAGGAAACTAAGCAATTTCCAAGAAAGTTACTTATACCTGTTGTACTTTTTCTATCAACCCTACAACCACCAAAGTCAGCATCAGAGAATCCACACAAAGGAAGTTCATGACACTTAGGATACCATAGACCAAAATTCAAGGTTCCTTTTAGATATCTAAGAATTCTTTTTACTGCATTTAAATGAGATTCCTTTGGACAAGACTGAAAACGAGCACATAAGCACACAACAAACATGATATCTGGTCTACTAGCAGTTAAGTAAAGCAAACTACCAATCATATCTCTATATTTCTTTTCATCAATTTTTGTCCCTTTTTCATCCTTGTCAAGCTTGGTAGATGTGCACATAGGTGTTCCGACCTGTTTTGAATCCTCCATTCCAAATCTTTTGAGTAGCTCCTTGGTGTATTTTGTTTGGTTGATGAACGTTCCACCTTGGGTTTGAACCACTTGGAGTCCAAGAAAGAAATTTAATTCTCCCATCATGCTCATTTTAAACTCTTTTTGCATGATATTGGAAAAATCCTTGCACAAGCTCTCATTAGTAGCAGTGAATATAATATCATCCACATATATTTGCACAATTAAAAGATCACGTGAACTTTGCTTAGTAAAAAGAGTAGTATCCACAATACCTTTTTTAAAACCATTTTCAATCAAAAAATCACTCAACCGTTCATACCATACTCTTGGAGCTTGTTTTAGTCCATACAAAACTTTTGAGAGTTTAAATACATGATTTGAATAAATTTTATTTTCAAAATCAAGAGGCTGATCAACATAAACTTCTTGATCAATAAATCCATTTAAGAAAGCACTTTTAACATCCATTTCAATAATTTAAAATTCTTGAAACATGCAAAGGCCAAAAACATTCTAATTGATTCTAACCTAGTTACGAGTGCAAATGATTCATCAAAATCAATTCCTTCTTTTTGAGTATATCCCTTGGCAACAAGTCTGGCCTTATTTTTCACTATTTCACCTTTGTCATTCATTTTATTTCTAAAAAATCCACTTTGTGCCAATGATAGAATGATCTTTTGGCCTAGCAACTAATGTCCACACCTTGTTCCTTTCAAATTGATTTAACTCCTCTTCCATAACTAAAATCTAGTTCTCATCTTTCAAAGCATCAATAACATTTTTGGGTTCAAAGTGTGAAACTAATGCAAAATTATCCATTAGTTGTTTAGAGGAGAAACGAGTTTTGACCTTCTCGGATGGATCACCAATAATGAGCTCCTTAGGGTGGTTTTGAGTAAATTTTCAACCTCTTGGAAGATCGTTAGGTGTACTAGTGTCTCTGTCACTGTTTTCTCTTGCTGGACTATCTTGAGTTTCATCTTCTTTTGAATCATTTTCTGATGAAGCAATGCCTTGGTCAGTGATTGTGAGTTTTTTTAGTTCTTCTTGAATACCTGCGTCATCATCTTCATCACTACTTATGGAAATGTCACCCTTAGATTCATCAAAAGTGATATGTATAGCTTCCTCTATAACCAAAGTCCTTTGATTGTAGACTCTAAAACCTCTCTTATTCTCGCAATATCCCAAGAAAATTCTCTCATCAGATTTTTTCTCAAACTTTTCAAGATGTTCCTTGATGTTTAAAATGAAGCATTTGCAACCAAAGAATCTAAAGTATCCTACTACAGGTGTTTTATCAAACATCAGCTCATAGGAGGTTTTGTTCAAGATAGGTCTTAAAAGAGCTCTATTCATGGTATAGCAAGCTGTATTTATAGTTTCAGCCCAAAAATATTTTGATAAATTACACTCACTAAGCATGGTTCTAGCAGCCTCTTGAAGAGTTTTATTCTTTCTTTCAACAACCCCATTTTGTTGGGGAACTCTTGCAATTGAAAATTCATGTGTAATACCATTGTTGTTACAAAATTCTAGAAAGCCACAAAAACGAAATTCTGAGCCATTGTCACTTCTGATTTTGATGATTTTCAATCCAATTAGATTCTGAACTTTTGCAAATAGTGAAACAAAGTTTTTGAAAGCATCATCTTTGTGTGCAAGAAACATCACCCAAATGTATCTAGAATAATCATCAACAACAACAAAGTAAAATCTTTTGCCACCTAAGGTGGTAGTTTGTGTAGGACCAAATAAATCAAGATGTAAAAATTCTAGAGGCTTTGTAGTAGAAACACATTTCTTGGGTTTAAAAGACACTTTGACTTGTTTTCCAAATTGGTAAGCATCACAAATTCTGTCCTTTTCAAATTTGATCTTCGGCAACCCTCTAACAATATCCTTTTTGAAAATTTCTTTTAGCAGATTCATATTGAAATGACAGAGCCTTCTATGCCACAGCCAGGGGTCCTCATTTACTACTTTACGACTGTTAAGGGTAGAGGAATCAACTTTTTCAAGGATAACTACATAAATGTCATTTACTCTTTTTTCTTTGAAAACAGTGTTGAATTTTGAGTCAAGAACAAGGCATTCATGCTTTTCAAATAACACAAATAGATTCCTATCACACAATTGACTAACACTTAACAAGTTATAGCTCAAATTGTCAACTAAAAGGACATTGTGAACAAAGGTTTGACCATTCTTATCAACATCACCAATTACAACAGTTTTGACTTTGTTATCATCTCCGAATGTTACCTTTCCGCTTGCTTTTGGCTTGAGATTGATGAACTATGATGGATCACCAGTCATATGTCTTGAGCATCCACTATCTATGAACCATTTTGATTCCTTAACAATGTTCACCAGGTTCACCTACACAAAGATCCACAAGATAATATTTGGTACCCTTTACTTTTTGGGTCCTTGAGAGTTGGCATTATGTCTAACCATCCACATGCATCTCATGCCATTTCTCATATTTTTCCTAACATAACAATTGCTTTCTATGTGGTCAAATTGACAACAGAAGCTACACATAGTTAAAGAATTGCTCAAATGAACAGGTTAATAAATCTGATTTGCCTTTTCCTATTGATAGCAAACTCATTTGCACTATGATTTAGCCTATTCTGATGAGTACCAAAATGAGGTTTTGCATTATTCCTTTGAAAACAGTTTTATTTCTTATGTTGAAGTATCTGACTAAGATCATCCATTCTTCTTTTCAAGCTACTATATTCATTTTTGAGCATGTCACAGAAGTTTGTTTTTCTATCAAATTCAGCATGCAAATCATTTTCAAATTCTCATTTTCATTTCTCAGACATTTGTTTTGTCCAAAAAGGCTTGCATTGTCTTGAATTAGAAAGTTAATTTTCTATTTTAGTTCCTTGTTTCTAACATAGGATTCTTTCAAACTGTTATGCATTCTTTCCATAAAAGAGTTAACATCATCATCAGATTCGTTATCACTATCAGTTTGAGAGTTACAAGTAGTTACCTCTTCATCACCAATGGTTATGAAAGCCATTTGGGCAGACTCATCTTCTTCTCCGACTTCACCTTCTGAATTGCAGTCATTCTGTGACGGCCCCACCTCTCCCTAGGGCGTACCCCAAGGTTCGGCGGGTCGCCTGCCCAGCTCTCGCCAGGACTCAGTCGATCACTTACATAAATCAGAAATAGAACCACAAGAAAGAGCAAAACGAGGATCCAAAACTTAAAACAAAGCTTATATACATTGCTATCTCAGAAAGAAGTACAACTGTCGAGAATACAAAAGTTCTCAAGTCACCATACAACCAACCCGTGCCAAGCACTAGGGCGAGAACTAAAACAAAACCAAAACTAGACCCAGCCAGTCGATACAGAGCTCTCACCCTTGCTCGCCTTCCCCTGTTGAGGAAAACAAAACTAAAGGTATGAGCTAAAAGCTCAGTGAGGTTCCGAACACATATACAAGTAATAAACCCAATACATTAACCCATAATTCAAGAAAACATTTACAATACAAAGCGATAAACACATTCATTAAAAGGATACGTGCTCTCAAGGAGCCATTCATTCATTCGTTCATTCATTCATTCTCCTTTCATTCCCCTTATTCCTTCATTCGTTTGAAAATGTCATTGTTCATTTATCAATAAAACCCTCATTCGTTCGTTCGTTCGTTCATTTCATTCAACCCTTCCTGGGCATTGGCCAGGCTCCACCAACCTCCACCAACCTTCAAGGTAATACTCGAGTATACCAAACGTTTACCCAGGTCACCAAATCGCCCGACCGAGTCCGCTTCTGGCTCGAGTCGATCGGTAACAAGGGGCAGTGGTCAGTTCAGCCAAAAGGCTTACATTCATGCACAAGTAACATTTCAATCGTTCAATCATTGAAAATTTCACAATCATTTAGCCTGAGTGCGATAAAGTACACACTCGCCTAGAAAACTCGTTTGGCCAATCATTGAAAGCACTTAACACATTATCAATCAATAATAACAAGCCAATAAGTCAAGGAAATATAACAAACAATGAACACTCACCTATACAAGCGAAATAACGTCCAATTCCTCAATCACCAATGAAACCTAAAATTAAGCAAGAGAACATATTACAAGTTATCTAGTAAATTAACTAGGTAAAATTAAAGGAAGTCCGACTAATTACTAGTAGGACGTATAAAAATGATTCTTAAGTGAAAGAGGGTATTTGAATCTGTGGTTGGAAATAATTAGGGTTTCGTAATCCAAGCGTGAAACCAAATTCAAAAGGGTCATAAAATTTTCCAATGGAAATCCTTGAACTAATGACAAGTCTGAATCCAACTAGATAGGCTAAGAAATACTGTTTTCGGAATCGTTTATATGGTTCAAAATCATCTTATATTTAAGTAGATATTATAGACTAAATGCCTTAATGAAATTCATGTAAAAGGGAAAACAAAATACCCAAGAAAAACCCTAAACCACTCCTCTCTATTTGGGTAAGAGTAAGTAAATATTTGGAGTTTCCAATTGAAGAAGGATCATGTTTTAAGATGGAAAAACAGTCATAGGATTTGCCAATCGAAAATATATAAGTTCAAATAGAAATTTAGCTCTTAAGCGAAAATTTGGGCAGCACACCCTTTGTGTTTACCTATTTTCCAGCCAATTATGGCTTCATTATTTTTCCTCAACCAATCCCAAAGTCATACATATCAATGATTCAAGTCAATAGCCATTCCATAGGCTCAAAACAATATAAGAACAAGAATTAAACTAATAACAAGTGCGGAAATGCAATCTAGCAAAAGACAGATTTGACGTGTGGTTGCGGAAAGAACACATCCGAGGCTACGCTTATCAGATTAGAATGAATCTTATGCCGTTTCGAAGCTAAGACACAGGGATACAATTTTCATGAAGATCACTTAGTCCAGTTTCCAATGTAACCTAGTCAAATTCCCAATTTACAGAACCAAAATCCAACTAGTCGGCTAATTAACCGCACTACCTTTAAATGGCTATATCTCAGGTTACCAAGGTCCGATGAAGGTGTTCTTGGAGGCGTTTAAAAGCTAAGTCAGAAAAATAAAACTTTCATGTTTTGGCCATTGGCTAAATCAGCACGGATCCTAGTGAATAAACATGATAAACTGGATGAACTGACTAAAACGGAACACTGGAAACATCCTAAAACAGTGAGGGTATTTTGGTCTTTTCACAGGCTACGTTGTTCCGATTGAGCTGAAATTTTGTAGGCACCTATAAAATACCATTATCTACAACTTTTATGTTTTATTCCAAGCCCAATTCGGCCTCTTACATGGTGCAACAAAAAACGGGCAGAATAGGGTGAAAATTTCCAGAAATCTGGAATTTGTTGATTTCAATGCAACCTTTCTTGATTTCTTACTTCACTTACTACCAAAACCCCTTATATAACCTTATATACAACATATGCTAACTATACAACAAGTTTAGGCAGAAATTTATTAAACCCTAACTTGCATATATCATCCAAAAATCATCACATCCACTTGCATATCTTGTAATCAAGCCAAAACATGTACTAGATGACATCTTAAACCAAAATTTAAAAGACCAAAAACCATAATCAGATCTTATACCTCAAAGACAAGCTTGGAAGAGTGATACTCCACTTCCTTTGGAAATTTTTGTTTGCCTTAGCTTCTTAAGCCCACAACTAGCACTTTAATCGGTTTGGAAGTTTGATTTCTCACTTGGATAGCTAAGATCAAGAAGAAGAAAGTTGTTCTTGTTCTCTCTTTTCTCTCTCTCTTTGGTCGGCCAAGCTGCTGAAATAATGAAGAGGAAAGGTGCAAAAATTGGGATAAGAAGGATGGTTACTCTCTTGGTCAAGAAACTCTTAGGTGATGACAAGTGTCGCCACCACCACCTTTCATTTTTCTCTTTCTTTTCCTTGCTATTTTGAACCCTAAATTTCGGTCAAACTAGCTGGAAAATGAGAATATATTTTGCTCAAGTATTAATGAGTTTGTATGGTAAGAAAGTGGTGGTCAAGTGGTGCGTTCAAACGGTAGTGCGCGGTACCCGTCGGTTCGCGCCGTTTTTCTTAAAAACACATGTACTAGGGTTTTTACTTCCTATTCACTAACTTTTTATCATTGCTTCAAATCACATATTATTTCTCACTTAAAAGTCACTCTTGAGCACCAAATTTGATCCGTACTCTGTACCGGATAATTACACTGCGGATACACGAAAATTCTTATTTCACCTTGAATTGAAAACGAATAGGAAAACCCTAATTTCCTATGACTTTTGGCACTTTTCTAGGGTGATTTAGCCGTAGGATGGTATGAATAATAATTACCAAATAATTTTCAAATAAAAGGGAATTTGAGAAAATATAAGGAATTTCCAAGTCCTCACACATTCCAGGTGATCTGAAAATTGTTAAATTTTGATTTTCGTTCAACCTTGCTTTCCTTCCTTTTCTTTATTGGACATTCATTTGTATAGTGTCCAAGTTGGCCGCATTCAAAGCACTTATCAGTTTGCTTTTTGTTGAGCTCTAGCTTCCCTTTGTTTCTCAGGTTGTTGAACTGATTTGGGAATGAATTGCTGAGTCCACCTTTTCTGAATCTCCTCTTGTTGAGTATTCTTTTGAAGCTTTTCGAGATGAGTGCAATATCACTGTCATCACCTTCCATGTCATCTTCATCTAAGGAGGCTGAATCATCTTCATCTTGTGAGGCTTTTGGAGCAATACTCTTTCTCACTTTTGTATCTTCTTCCTCCTGCACCTTGGACTACAGTTTTAGCTCATAAGATATGAAAGAATTAATAAGAGATTCAATAGGCAAGGTATTTAGATCTTTAGCTTCCTCAATGGCAGTCACCTTACTCTCCTATTCTTTGGATAAAGCATTCAGAATTTTTCTATTTTTCTCACCTAGAGAGTAATCATTTTCAACTACTTCTAAGTCCTTAATAAGATCATTGAATCTGCAATACATCTTGTCAATGTTTTCATGAGGTTCCATCTTAAAGGATTCATACTTAGTGACCATAATGGACTTCTTTTGTTCTCTCACATTCTCACTTCCTTCATGAATTTCTCTGAATTTATCCCAAATCTCTTTTGCAGATCTACAGTCTTTGACTCTAATAGACTTATTTGAATCTAAAGCACTGTATAATACATTCACAGGTTTGGCATTTAAGGTAAGATAAGTTCTATCATCACCAGTCAACTCACTCTTTGTTTTTGGTATCAGCCTATGAGTAACTTCATCAATAATAGAGGCATCATATGGATCTTCATTGACAATAAACCACAACTCAATATCAATAGATTGTAAGAAAATAATCATTCTCTCCTTCCAACTCACATAATTTGATCCATTGAACATTGGGGGTTTAGTGACGGATTGTCCTTCAAAAAACATGGCATTGTTGATTGTCATTTTTACTCCAAAATCGATTGAGTTTAATCTTTAGGAGACCAAGCTCTGATACCAATTGTAAGGATCGAAGACAACCTAAGAGGGGGGTGAATTAGGTGGTTTAAAAACTAGCCAAGATATGAGTCACTTTTTGAGAACTTGGCCTCTTTTTCTAAAGGACCACAGAATTGAGCAATTAATGAATAAGCACAAGTGCTTGGGAGTAGAAAAGATAGACAATTTATATTGCAAGACAGTAAGTAAAAGGATAGAATAGCAAACCAAGTTTCAAATTCCACTTGAGTTTGAATACCACTTTATATAGCAAGCTTCTTCAAGTTGATCAACTTACAACCAAACTCTTGTGTACAAAGGAAGGATCATTTCCTCCTCGCCCCAAGCCGCACTTGGTCAAGTAAGGAAGTTTTACTATCACTCGGATAACCCTCACAAAGCTACACTATTGAAGAAATAGAAACACACTTGAAAAACTTATTGAAATTTCCACAACTAAGAGTACAAATCTTCTTTAAAGAGTATTCTCACACTTGAATCACTCAAGATCTGATGTAGTCTCAATGTGCGAAAGTTATTTGAAGTGGTTGACTTTTTCCTTTTTATAAGAGACCAAAAAATTTTTCAATTAATGCTACCAACGGATAGAAGGCAGCTGAAGAGTCAACTAGCCGTTGCTGGTGTCGGACATCCGGTAGGCTAGTTTTCTGCGTCCGAACGCAGGCAGTGAGTTCAAGAAGTTTTCTTGAAATGTTTAGGACGTCCGGTACCTCTAGAATATGCATCCGAAGGCATGATGTACAACTGGGAATTCTCCTTCAGTTCATTCAGACGTCCGGTGCCTCCAATGTTTTGCGTCTGAAGTGTCACAACGTTTATCGGACGTCCGGTACTCAGGTGTTGTACGTTCGATCGAGGTCAATTAGCTTAGAGAACTTGGCTCATCATCTTCGGACGTCCGAGAGTGGGTTCTTCATGCGTCCGAAGTTACTCAATGGTTGTCGGATGGCCGATGCAGTCTTTATGTGCGTCCGACAGCTATTTCAGCATATGTTAGCCTTTGAACCTGTTTTGCTCCAATTCTGGAAAGATCTAGTCAGAGAATATTAGTAACATCCATTTTTTGTAATCATCAAAAGTTACGGATTGAGATAAATAGTATATTTATAAATTTCATTAATTTGGATCCATTTATGCTCCAATTTAGTTCAAAACACAATAAGGTTCTTTGGGTATTTTGGAGCCATTAGGAAGTTTCCTGACTTTCTCTAAAATAACAAGGAGATTTTGCATATTTTACCCTAATGAAAATGGAAGAGAACAAAATACTCTTGCTACAATTTAACACTGAGTTCTAGTTGTTACAAATTAAGATTAAAGGAAAGTAATTCCTAAGCCTAATTATCAAGGAAAATCTCCTCATCCTCCTTTAGGAACTTGTTCCAAAGTTTAGTTATAAAACTACATAAAATCTACATTAATCCTACGTAAAACTAAGAAAACTAGGTTTTCAGTTTAAAAACTATATTGTCTCTAACCTTATAAATGATTCTTAGATAAGCTCACATTTCCCTTGATATTGTACCTATATAGCGGCAAAGTGAAATGCATAGTTTTACTGGTGTATGCAATAAACCCAACTCAATTTGTAGTTATATTGAAACTATTATACTTGTGCAATTTCCTCATGGCATCTTTATTAATTTTTTATTGCATATATTTTTCTATACAATGTAAATGTAAAGTCCTTAGAATAATTAATCACATAAAAGAAATCATAAAGAGTTATGATGGTAAGATTTTAATATACTTTCAATTTTATTTTTAAATACCCTAGTCATAGTATTAGCTAAGGGCAATCATATTTCAGATAAAATGAAAAATTGATTGATTCAATCTAGATCAGATTTTGGATTTAAATAAAAAGGAATTTGAAAATTTTGAAAAATAATATTCAATAAAACAGTTGGGGAATAGATATTAAAATACATTACCGGATTACCTATAACCGACCAAATTATCAAAATTTTTATAATATAATGTTATATGTACATACATACATATATATATGTATATATTAGTTATATATATATTACTAAATATAAGAGTAAATCTTAATCCTATTACTAAATACTAATTAGTAATTTGTGACTATCTAACTTAACTATAATTATACTTGGAAGTCAAATTTTGATGGAAGATGGCATATTGCAGTTTATTTTGACAATTAAATTTGGAGTTCTTGTTTATTTCAATGTTGTTTAAGAATTGAAATTATAAGTTAGGACTTACGATTATGAACCTAATTTTTTATTTTGCATATCATGTTTGTTTGAGTTAAATTGATTGAATTTTATTAGAAAAACATATGAGAAAATATTTTGTTACAACAATTCTTTACAAAAAACTAACATATTTTTACTCACTATTGACATTTCAAATTTTAGTTATTATCGAATTACCGATTCTCCGATCCAATTTACGAAACTAAATTTTGGACATTAATTGAATATTGATCTTAAATGATGACCAATTTCAAAATCACTAAATTTTTTTTTTATCAAATTCTCGATTTCCAATTGATGAACACTCCTCGTATCAGTAAAAAAATGTATTATCAATATCAAACAAACGAGTATAAACTAAGCCACTTCCTTTTGATGGAAGTAGTTAATGTGTAAAAATAGTTAAGCTAATATATGGATGCTTGCAAGAATACAAGTACTTTGAATTGACCAATTTAGAATACACATGAATAACTATTTGATTGCCAATGGATATTCTCTTTTATGGTGGTTGTGTAAGTAATCTTTAGATTTAGATCATCATGGTATCTTAAGTATCAGTCATCATACTTTAATTCTATTAGTTATTAATCTAATCGAGCAACTCATATTGGTGATTGTAGACATAGAAAATTTAATTAATTAATTTAATCAAGATTAAATAAATCAAATTGATCTTGATTAACTTAAATTAAAGTCCATTATGTTTTTGGCTAACGAATTTTCCAGTATTGTATGCTAAATGAAATCAAATTTGCAATATCCATTTTAAACTGAAGTGGATTAATTGATTTAATAATTCACAATAGACTATTTAAGCCGGCCTATTATTAAGGCCCAAGTTAAATGGGTTTCTTAAGTTACAAGTCACCCAAATGCAGGAAGATTTTGAAAGATTTTTTTGAAGATTAAACCTACATATTTTGGCTATAAATAGAGGTCTTCCCTCAAATCAAGATGCACATTTGAAATCCCTAAATTTTGGAGAAACTCCGTCAAATTTTCTTAAGGGGTTTTCGCTGAAATCCAAATCCAAATCAATTTACACAAATCCTCCTTCCATTTGTGTTGAAGAGTTAAAGATTCAAGTATTCAATGCTATTATAAAATTGGCTTAATTTCTTTTAGATAAATTTCTTGTTTTGTGTCAAAATAACTAGTTTCCTAATTAATTTTAGTTACTTGAAGCAGTAATCAAGAAATTTCCTATTTATATGAGTTTAGGAATTAGGAGTTATTTGCTATTCTGAACCAATTTAGGAATTAGCAATTGTTTCCTATTATTACTTAGATATTGGTCAAGTAATATAGCTTATAAATAGATGGGGGTTGATATACTATAAGGTGGCACGCAAGGATTGACATGTAACCTTATACATGGGGTGAGAGAATTCTTGGAAAATGAGAGATGGTATATAAGAGTTTGGATTTAAATTCAAATTGCATTCTTGTATAGGGTTTTCCTTTCATAATAAAGAGCGGATTTTCTCTCTATGAACATAGACTCAATGATGGAGTCGAACAACGTTAAATCTTGTGTCGTTTATTTTTCATAGATGTAGCTTGTTTATCATTAAATTATTGCATATTCGATGTCCTAATAATCATTTGTTCCGTACTTGAATTCCAATAAACTGATATCAGAACAGGATTCATGGTAGGGTCCTGGTTGACTATTGAGATAATGTGGATTGGTAACTATTATCAATTCAATAATTTAATAGTTGATATTCTTGTTTCAATAGCTTGACAAGAAACATTGATGGTGAAGGATGGGAAGCCGAAAACTTTGGAGACACTTGACAGTGAATTTAGACAGGTGATTCAATGGTCAAGAAAAAGATAGAGTCTAATGTTGACTTTTGAACATGAATTTGTGGAGACTTTCTCATAACTCCAACAATTTATACTTCATCCGAAATGATTTTTAGATTTGGATTATGTTCTTTAGGTGGTGTGACATATGTCCTAAAGAAACAAAGCAATATTAATTTCAAATGCCAATGGCTACAAGTTGTACGTTGCAGGTGAAGTATTGGAACCACACATGGCAAAACAGTCTTGAGAATGGGATGAAATATAGTGATTTTACCATTTGGTTGCTTTAATGGTTAGAAATAGAACTCATAGAAGGAGATCCTGTGAGAACCTAGAAATTTGCTAATTTATCTAGTTTAACTACATAATACTTTATTTATTAAGTCATCTATTTGGTTATTTATTGATTTGATGATGATTTTGCCTTAATGCTTTTATTAAAAATTACATGTGAAAGTTAATGTGTTGGGTAAAATGAAAATTTCCTTGGTAGTGGAATGTAAAAAGGAACTTTTGGAAAAAAAAGGAGGACTTTAGTGCAATAAGAGAGAGAATTGGAACACTTGGAGTTAGAGAACTCTAGAATGTGACAAGTGTCATCATAGGAACCAAGGGAGACCTTTGACCAAGTTTTCTTATCATTTAATCTTTCCTTTCATGCCTTAAAAAATAAATAAAACAACCAAAATCAAGAAGGAAGGAGAGAGAGAGGACCGAGAGCTAGAAAAAAAAAAGAGAAGAAAAGCTCAACTTTTTCCCTCCATTTTTGCTTCAAATCTTCCTCCAACTTTGGATGATTCTTGGAATCTTACTTGAGTTTGGAAGAAAGTCTTGCTTGGGGTCAACTCTTGGAGGAAACTTGGACTTGTTGCTTGATTCAAATTGTTAGGAGAGATATTACCTTGAAACCCTCTTTTCTCTTCAAGTTTCTAGTAGATTTGTAGCTAGAAAAATTGAATATTTTAAGGGTTGTTAATGGGTTTCCTTGAAACGTTGATTTAGGTAGATGACTTGAGGAAAATTCCTTATATTTTCATAGCAAGCTAGGTAGATGACTTGAGGTTTATTCTTGTGCTTTTATGATGAATGTTTATGGTAGATTTTGATGTTTTAAAGATTGATGTTGTGGCTTGTGTGTATATTTCTTGGAAATCTTGAATTTTGGTTGGATTTCGTTGTAAATTTTGGTGGAAAAATTATATGTTTTGAAAGCTTCTTGATGGCCGAAACTTTTGAGTGCTATTAGCCCTTATTTTCAAGAAATTTTGGGGGAGATCTTGCTCCACAAACTATGTTGAACATTAAACTTTGATTGTGAGTTGGATTTGGACCAAAACCATGAGCTTAAGTGGGAAGGTTGAGTCAAGGGTTGCTGAAAATTTTGTTCCGCAGGAGATTCTGAGCAGCCTTGAGAAATCTATTGTATCTTGGTGTAGAAAAATCCAAATTGAGTTCTGCTTATTGCATTTGAAACTAGATTCAGAATAGTTTATACTGTTAAAATTTCAGAATTTTTCTCAATTCCTATGAATATCTGTGATTTTCCAAAGTTAACTGAATTTTCACACCTATTCTGTCTTTCTACTGGATAAAGTAGCAACTTGAGGTTGGAATTTGGCTAACTTGTGGGCAGAATCTTGAAAATGTGTCTTCTGAGAAATTGTAACTCTTTGAGTCTATTTTCCAATGGTATAAAGTTTATAAATTTTGGACTTAAGAAACTTGCGATACGATTTTTCAAACAGTGTCGCACAAAACTGGAGAAAATTCTGTTTTCTAAACTTGTTCTTGCTTCCGTTTCCAAATTTAAGTTGGAGTTGTTAAACCATTTTGAGCTTGGTTTTATGAGTGAAATTGAGGTTTAAATGAAAGAAAATGAGTTTCTTCAAATCATTTTAGGTCGGACAATTTTCAACTTTGTATTTTCAAAGTCTTATTCTAATTTCTTGAAACGTTTGACTATAATCGATGCTCTTATGCTCCAAATGCCTTTTGCAACGTTGATTTAGTAAGCACATGAGGTTTTCTCCTCGATTGCAACAAGAAAATATTATATTTTGATAGGTTATACGGGCATAAAACTTGTAAATTGATGCATTTTCTAAATGAAGTTTTGAAACCTCAATTTCTTCATGTATTTTGGCTTTGTATTGCTAGTCTTTTAATATAGTATATGACCACAGGACTCGAGAGAGTTCAAGAGGGCGAACCAGGGTTAAAGTGAAGGGTTGCAATTGATTGATGAGTGTTCCAATGCATGTTATTTGATTATGCATGACTTGAGAAAATTCTATTATTTGTTTAAGAGCTCTCCTTTTAATGACATGCGAATAAGTGAATGACTGTTGTGATTTTCTTGTCTTGTTAATTTGCTATGAGCGTATGTTCACATTGCATGAATGTGTGATAAATGCATGAGAATGTAGGCTAATGTGTATTTTATCGCATCGGCTAAACTGAGCTTAACCCTATGTTGGCACCCTATCTGAGACCCGCCATTTGTGAGGTCGGATTAGCTGGACGGCTTTGGGTTTATAACTTACCAAAGTTAAGTGCAAAGTTAAAAACTCTTTGCCAAAAGGCCTTGAGTACAATGTTAAATGTTTAATGTTAAATGAGGGGATTGTTGATTTTTCGGAGGGCATAAGGTGAATGTTAAATGAGGGGATTGTTGATCTTTCGGAGGACATAAGGTGGGAGTTCGGAGGTTATAAGGTGGTAAAATGTAGGGGATTGTTTATTGGCAGTTATAAGGTGAATGTTGCTCCCTGTGAGTCCCGTATCCTTTTAATGTTTAAATTATTATTCATCCTTATATTTACTTGAACGAATGATTGAATGCATGCATGAATGTTATTGTTTATCAAGTATTTTATATTGAAAGATTCCTATTACAATTAATTATTGCACTACCAGTTTCTAAAGTTGAGTTTCGATTTAATTGAACCTATATTACTTGGGAAAATGTGCTTACATGTTAAATTGTGTTATTCTCTTATTTTGCCTGTTTACCTGGAATGCTCACTGGGTGTAAGCTCATCCCACGTTTTGTTTTCCTTAACAGGATTCGGATCCGAGAGTGCTCAAGAATACTATTGGAATTTTTGAGAGACTTTAAGTTTTTATTTTAGTAGAAATGATTGTAGTGTATATATTTTTGGTTTGTAATTAAGATAGACGCCGAATGATGAATCTTTTGTTCGTGAACCTATGTAAGAGCTTTTGGATGTATGTAAATGTTATTTTGGGGTGTAATGAATATTATTTTGGTTAGTTTAGAAATTTCAAGTAATTCTTGCTATGGATTGTAGTGAGTCCGAGCGAGAGTTGGACAGGCGGTCCGCTGACCTCTCTGGTTCGACTTTGAGGAAAGTAGGGCTGTCACAGATTCCTAGTTGCAAGTGGCGGTGAAAAGAAATCTTGCGAATGGAATGGTGAATTGAGACACTTTCTCCCGAGTCAACTGGAGGTTAGATTTGGGGTAACTACACATGTTCCTTTGCCGATCGAATCAATTAGATGTCATGACTGTATTGATTCAGATGTGTAATTCGGTACCATATTATTTTAGTAGTTAAAGACAAATGGTTGTTAAAAGAAAAATTTGCCAAGGTGGAGATTTGTTATAAAATTGACTTAGTTTCTTTTAGGCACGTTTCTTGTTTTGTGTTGAAATAACTAGTTTTCTAATTGGTTTTAGTTACTTGAGTAGTAGTTATAGAATTTCCTATTTGTATGAGTTTAGGAATTAGGAGTTATTTCCTATTTTGAACCAGTTTAGAAATTAGCAGTTATTTCCTATTATTACTTGAATATTGAGCAACTAACGTAGCTTATAAATAGGTGAAGATGTGGTTGACATACTACAAGGTGGCATGCAAGGGCAACATGTACCCTTATACATGGGATGAGAGAGGGTTTTTGGGAGATAAGAAATGGCATATAAGGGTTTGGATTTGGATTCAAATTGTATCCTTGTACAGGGTTTTCCTGTCATAATAAAGAACAGATTTTCTCTCCGTAGACGTAGATTCAATGATAAAGTCGAATCACGTTAAATCTTATGTATTATTTATTTTTCATACTTGTAGCTTATTTATCATTAAATTATTATGTGCTTGATATCTCAATAGTCGTTTGTTTCGCGTTTGAATCCTAACAAATGCCATCATCAGATCATTCGTTTTCTATGCCCAAATTGTAGAAAACACCCTCTTGATTGGAAAACAAGACTCCAACCCTTTGATTGAAGTTTTTTGAATAAAAGAATCAGTGATAACCCTCTTATTAATTTCTTTGATATTTGAACAAGTTTTCTTGTCTTTTATTTTAGACAATGAAATTTGTGTTTACAAATTTTTGACACGTTAGGTGGAACAATCTCTACTTCTCATCTCCTCTTCCTACAAGTTCATATTTCAAGACTTCACCAATGGAATCAAAGAAGATGAGTGTTGGCCTTGAAGATTCAACCATTGTTACTCTAACAAATAAAGAGGCACAAGATGTCGATCCCACAACAAGGAGCAAGTTAAAGGCGCTTGCGTAAAATGCTAAGAAGGATGCTACTCCTACCCAAGAGAAGAATCTTGAAGTATTGCTTGGTGACAAGGATGACCACGACTCAAGTTTCAATGACTCAAATGATTCAATCAGTTTTCTGATGATGCATGTGATGATGACCAACACTATAAATGTTGAAGATCAAATTTCTAATTTGACCAAAATTGTTGAAGGGCTGGCAGTTCATGTGCAAAATCAATACGCTAAGATTGCCAAATTGATGAACATATTGGAGCGCATAAATGAGAATAACCGAAACATGCCTAAGCAGTAATTCAGCATGCATGATGAGGCCGAAACATCTTCAAAAGTTGAGAAAAAAGATGTTTCAGAGTTTCACTCGATAAAGGAAATTTTAGACTCTCCTAATGGCACAATTCATGTTGCACTTTTAAAGAGTTTATTAAAAATACAATCAAAGACAAAGCTGTTGGAGTCACTAAAATGTCCAACACTTATACCAAACTATACACTGCAAGAATTTGTGATTTAAAGATGCCTGACGGTTACCAACCTCCAAAGTTCCACTAGTTTGATGGTTAGGGCAACTCTAAACAACACATTGCACACTTTGTAAAGACGTGTAATGATGTGGCACTAATGGTGATTTACTTGTCAAGCAATTCATTGATTGGTAATGTCTTTGATTGGTACGCTAATCTTAAACATGGTTCTATTGATAAATTGGAAGTAGTTAGAGTAAAAAAATTTTAATCACTTTTATAGTTTGAGACAGACAGTTAACATCAAACTCTCGAATGCAATCAATGAAACGATGAACCAGCTATCAATTTTATTAAACGTTAGAGGACTCTAAATCTAAATTGCAAAGATGAAACTCTGAATCATCCGCGATCGATATGTGTATCCAAGGCATGCATTGGAAACTCTACTACATTTTATAAGGGATACAACCTAAGACTTGTGATGAGTTATCAATGAAAGCTCACAAGATGGAGATTAACCTTGAAGGGCAATAGTTGTTTATCCTCACAAAATCATAGTAGAGCTCACAATCAAAGAATAGGGTAAGATTTCTATAAATTTAGAAGAATCCATGATGAAAAGTATTGCACCAGTCAAAGCCTCTTCAAAGAAAAAAAGAAAAGTGACTCTAAAGTCTAGTAATTTACAAAAAGGAGAGGGTAAAAGAGAAACCTTCAAAAAAATGCAAGGAAAACGGTATCCATTCAGTGATTCTGATGTCCTAAGGATGCTTAATGATCTCTTACAAATGAAACTTATTGAGTTACCGAGGTCAAACGCCCTAAAAATTCTAAATAAGTCGATAACCCAAATTACTGCAGTTATTGCTTGGTTGGTCATCCTACATAGAGATGTTTTGCCTTCAAAGATAAAATCATAAAGTTGGCTTAACAAGGATAACTTATACTTGAAAATGAAAGTGAAAGTGCCAATCATACTAACTTTGTGCATCACATAAATTGGTTTTCAAACTAAAGACATGTTAAGTACTCTTTATAACAAATTTAAACTGTCAGCAAGTCTCCTTGCCATGAGGATAAACTGTTTTCAAATCAAAACTCATTAAGTGTTCCCTAACATAAATCTAAACTATCTATAAATCTTCTTGACTTGAGGATAAAATGTCTTCAAATCAAAACTCATTAAGTGCTCCCTGACATGAGTCTTAAACTGTATATAAATCTACTTGACACGAGCATAAACTATATTCAAATCCATTGTTATTACAAACTTCCTTGACACGAGTTTAAACTATTTTCAAATCATAAATATTTCTAAATCTTCTCAATATGAGTCTAAACTATCCCCAAATTGCAAATCTCCTTGACACAAGCAT